>NC_057752.1:1052005-1064685 GCF_004010195.1 Chiloscyllium plagiosum
AGATGAGGAGAAAGTTCTTCACCCAGAGAGTGGTGGCTGTGTGGAATGCTCTGCCCCAGAGGGCAGTGGAGGCCCAGTCTCTGGATCATTTAAGAAAGAGTTGGATAGAGCTCTCAAGAATTGTGGAATCAAGGGTTATGGAGATTAAGCAGGAACAGGATACTGATTAAGGATGATCAGCCATGATCATATTGAATGGTGGTGCAGGCTCGAAGGGCAGAATGGCCTACTCCTGCACCTATTGTCTATTGTCTATAAGAGAGAGTGTAAGGCACATTCTATGAAGCACTCTCCCAAGTATCCTAAAGTACTGTGCACAGTTCTACTCTCCACTTCATAAAAAGAGAAGACTGAGGGGTGATCTTAGATAGATATTTGAAAAGCATGCAGGGTTCATTACGGTAGATGTAGAAAAATGCTTTTTACTTGTGAAGTGGGCCACAATTAGGGCCCATAAATATAAAATAGTCATTAATAAACCCAATAAAGAATTCATCAGAAATATATTTTCCTGGAGAGTGGTTAGATTGCTGAATGCACTATCCCAGTGAGTCCTTGAGATAGCTCATATGGATGGCATTAAGTGAAGGCTAGATAAACCTGAGAATGAGGAAGCAACAATGATGTAGAGAAGGTTAGATGAGGCTTGGGTGGAAAACAAACACTAACACAGTCAGTTAGGCTGAATGGCCTTTCTCTCTGCTGTTACTTCTATGTAATCTAATATTCACTGATCTGATAAAAGGTTGAAAAATTTCTCCCATAAGGTAATCACGGTAAAGGTGACTTTCAAGTTCTTGGACTCGATGGGCCGAATGGTTTATTTCTGCTTTTACATCGAATGATCTTATTACCGTGTCTTAGGCATGTTCTCTTTGTCTCTAGTCATTTAGAATCAGGGGCGGGTGGGGGTAAGGGAGGTTGGCGTGGTGAGTATGTTACTGGAGTCATAGAGTCGTAGAGATGTACAGCACGGAAACAGACCCTTCAGTCCATCTCGTCCATCAACCAGATATCCCAACCCAATCTAGTCCCACCTGCCAGCACCCAGCCCATATCCTTCCAAACCCTTCCTATTCATATACCCATCCAGATGCCTTTTAAATGTTGCATTTGTACCAGCCTCCACCACTTCCTCTGGCAGCTCTTAGCGGTCATGCTGCATCTAATTTTTTTTGGGCCATTTCCAACTCATCTGCACTAAAAAGGTGTATTAAGTCACATTTTAATTTCATTTCCTCTGGTGAATTCAGTATGGCTGTTTTATTAATTAGGCAGCTAGCTGAGGCACCTTTTTTTTTTACAAAGGAGTCATAGAGATGTACAGCATGGAAACAGACCCTTCGGTCCAACCCGTCCATGCCGACCAGATATCCCAACCCAATCTAGTCCCACCTGCCAGCACCCGGCCCATATCCCTCCAAACCCTTCCGATTCATATACCCATCCAAATGCCTCTTAAATATTGCAATTGTACCAGCCTCCACCACATCCTCTGGCAGCTCATTCCATACACATACCACCCTCTGCGTGAAAAAGCTGCCCCTTAGGTCTCTCTTATATCTTTCCCCTCTCACCCTAAACCTATGCCCTCTAGTTCTGGATTCCCCGACACCAGGGAAAAGACTTTGCCTATTTATCCTATCCATGCCCCTCATAATTTTGGATACCTCTATAAGGTCACCCCTCAGCCTCCGACGCTCCAGGGAAAACAGCCCCAGCCTGTTCAGCCTCTCCCTGTAGCTCAAATCCTCCAACCCTGGCAACATCCTTGTAAATCTTTTCTGAACCGTTTCAACTTTCACAACATCTTTCCAATAGGAAGGAGACAAGAATTGCACGCAATATTTCAACAGTGGCCTAACCAATGTCCTGTACAGCCGCAACATGACCTCCCAACTCCTGTACTCAATACTCTGACCAATAAAGGAAAGCATACCAAACGCCTTCTTCACTATCCTATCTACCTGCGACTCCACTTTCCAGGAGCTACGAACCTGCACTCCAAGGTCTCTTTGTTCAGAAACACTCCCTAGGACCTTACCATTAAGTGTATAAGTCCTACTAAGATTTGCTTTCCCAAAATGCAGCACCTCGCATTTATCTGAATTAAACTCCATCTGCCACTTCTCAATCCATTGGCCCATCTTGTCCAGATCCTGGTGTAATCTGAGGTAGCCCTCTTCGCTGTCCACTACACCTCCAATTTTGGTGTCATCTGCAAACTTACTATTGCAAAACAACAAGTAGTGCCTTGAATTCTTCCAAATTTGCTTATGTCGGATCTCATTGTAACCATGTGCGCAATGAGGCACCCTCACTTCCTCCACACCAGCAGGAGCAGTGTTGACACATTAGGCCCACAGCTCCCACATTTCAAAATTAACTTCAGCCTGATTGCAGGGCTTTTTCAAAACCAAAATAAAAAAAAAAATCAACCTCACCTCAGCACCAATTGCATTCTTTTGGAAAGAGTCGAGAAGGATTACATAGCATTTGGAAGGAATGTAAGTCAGGAGGAAAGATTTAAAGGAACCTTGTGCTGGCTTCTTCTGAAAGGGGCAAAGCTTCAAAATAACCTGGATGAATTTGTCAGGACAGGGCCGGGAGTGTGGTGCTGGAAAAGCACAGCCGGTCAGGCAGCATCTGAGGAGCAGGAGAATCGACATTTCGGGCATAAGCCCTTCATCAGGAAGGGCTTATTCTCCTAGTGAACGAACAGAGTTGAGCCTGACAAAGTGTTCACTGTGGTTGATGCATCAACTCCCAAAGGATTGAAAAAATAGCAATGGAACAAGGAAGGAAGCTCCATGGTATCTGTTTACACAGAGGGCAATGAGAGTATTAAGTAACCAGGGAACTTAACCAGGACAGAATAAATGAGCACAGCAGCAACTAGACAGCTTCGTGGGGAAAGCAGGGATCACAGGATAGGTAGATTCCCAGGGACTGGGCTTGTTCAACACTTCACTTTCCTTCCCTTGTTGTGTTTACAAGTGCTTCTAACAGATCTGAGGAGTGACATTAGCTGCTTTTGGCCAAATGAGCACATCATTTGCCACTTTGGTTCTCTTTTGAAAACTGACCGATTTCGCACACAGGTGCTGAGTCTCAAATGGGTTGTCCGAAGACCAGATATTTCTTTTTACAAAGTGGCAAGCAACAATTTTAATTGTTATTAAATGAGTCAAGTAATTTATTGAGACAACTTGATGGTATTAATGTGACAGATTAGTTATCAGCCAGTCTTTTTACATGTTTGGATGGATCTAAGCAACCCTTGATCTGAGGAGAGGCAAAGGCACATTCACCTTCCTTGCCCCGGAGAACACCTTGGACCTTGGCTTCACTAAGTTTCCTGAACTCCAACCCAACTATTTGTGAAGACTCCCTCTGGTCAATCCGTTGTCATGTAATAATGTGAAGTGTAGTTTTACCTGGCAGTGGTGGCGCAAGTGGTGGAGGGGGAGGAGTTGATGGTGCTGGTGTTGAAGAAACACTTTGGATTACATCTGAACGCAGGCATGATCGAGATAACATGGAAGGATCTCCATCAGGGCAGTCACCAATAGAACTATGTCGCAGATCCATCAACTGTTTCTCCAGCTGAAACTGCCGCTGCAAAGCCTCCTCTTTCTCCTTTATCATCTTCCGCAATGTATGCACCTGGCTGCTGGCATCCTTGTATGTTTCCTGTATGGGCACAAAGAGTTGGCAAGGTGGAACGGCTAGCTGTCAAAACAGGCTTGTAGTTAAATTGCACTACTCTCCAACAAGCTTAACTGGTTTAAACGGACAAGGGGCAGGCCACTGTATGCATGTCCTCCAACCCGGGGTGTATGATGATCCAAGCCACTCGATTCAAGGGCAAGGAGGGATGAGCAATAAAAGCCGGCCTTGCCTGATCTTTAACAATCACACTTTCCAAGTCACATTGCTCAGTGTCTCCAGCCTGGCTTCAAAGAAACAGCAACCAGGAAGCAGAAAGCATTGTACTTTAAAGCAGTAGCATCCTCACCCATGAGTCCGCTCAAGAAATTTTAGCCCATTAAAGATCAATATTTAATCAATTCTCAGAGTACAATGGGAAATTGTGTCAAAGTTAATCAAGTGAAAAGGTCTTGTTTCAGGTCTCAGATCTTCCCCAGGCCTTGTGCAATGGTCTAAGGTGCACGGATAGCATAGCAACCCATGTAAAGCTGAAGTGAAAACTATGGAGTTAAGTGACTTAAGCCACAGGGGAGGTAACTTCACAGTGGTAATGTCACGAGTAATCCAGCGAACTACATTAATGCTCTGGGGATATAGGTTCAAATCCCACCAGGACAGCTGGTGGAATTTAAATTCAATTAACAGATCTGGAATATAAAACAAGTCTCAATAATGGTTGCCATGACAATTATCATAGATTGTCAAAAATCAAATTTGTCCATTCGGGAGGGAAATCTGCCATCCTTACCTGGTCTGACCTAGGCCTATACTTGACTACAGCCCCACAGCAATGTGATTGACTTATAACCATCCTGTGAAATGGCTGAGCAAGGCACTCAGTTCAAGGGCAAAAAGGGATGAGCAATAAAGCTGGCCTTGCCTCCATCACCCACGTTCCATTAAAGAATACTGAACTAAATTAGGCCGCTTCATATTTCCCTGGGCTTATGTGCAATCCCTCAATTTTCCTCACTGGAAATATTTAGATGGCAATTTTCATTGCTCTGGACAGCACTGTCAAACGTTGTCACTACGCTCTACAACTTACATTCTTTTCTAATTATAGTGAGATTTCAGGAGACGGTTGACACTGCGCTACTCCCAGACCTTACCTTTATCATTTCCAGTTCATTATCCCGATGTAGTAGCTGCTTTTCCAGTTCTGCTACCCTCATCATATTTTCATTTTCCAGTTCCTGAAGCCTCTCCGATAACTGTGGTGGTGAGGGAAGGGGATAAGGAAGGAAAGGGGGACAGTTTTAAGTTTGAATCTTTGGGAGCAAAATATTACTCTCTTCCCAGGCCCCCGCCCATGTCTAAGTTACAGATCGCAGACTGTCCTCAAGCCACCCAGCCTCAAAACCTACACCCAATAGGACTCGGGCTTAAGAGCCACTTTGAATCCAGATAAATGTCATGACACGTGATGAGTGTTGGTGCAGGATTGGACTGTAGTCTACTCAACACTCATATCCCAGAAGAGGTAACAAACCTCCTATTTCAGTAGGATACAAAACTGCTTTTATCCATCATATTGGATATGCTGTCAGCCAGTGAGACTTTTGGTAGTGAGAGATAGTTTTTTAATAAAAAGGCCCTATGTCCCAACACAAGTAATGACAGCTCATGGAGTCAGGTTCCTTCCCACCCCTTCATAAACCAAAACCCACCTCAAGGCAGAGTATAAAAGACAGTCAAGTAGGGGTACTTGTGGAGCTGTGGTAGTGTCCCTACCTCTGAGCCAAGAGGCACAGGTTCAAGTCCCACCTGCTCCAGAGGTGTGTAATACCATCTCTGACCAGGTTGTTTAGAAAATCATAACAAGACCCTCAATTTAATCACATGCAGACCTCTGGGAGTAGACCTCCAATACTTCAACAGCGCAGCAATGTGTGGACGTGTTCAGCTCCTGACGATACACTTTGCTATTATCGGCCACTAGCTTGCCATGTAAAAGGGAGAGAAGCCCAATTTCACCAGTTGCATTACTTACATGCGACATGTGCTCTTCCAGTTCGTCCACTTTCTCCAAGGCCGCATTCTTAGTCTCTGCGTCCTCGAGCAAGCCTCCCACGTCAAATACATTGTCCAAGTAGGCCTGGATCTGAACTTGGAGCTTGTCGCTTTCTGTGTGCTTAGATTTCTGAGGAGAAAGTAAATTATTGCAGCCATTATGAGGAGAGCAAGTTATAAAAACAGAATTTTGTTGTCTAATTGCCTGGCTTCAAAATCACACTGTGTGTTCATGTACAAGGAAAGAAAGTAGGAGATGATAAGGCCGTTCACAGAGTCTGAAGCCTGAGGAATGCCAACTATTGACATTGTTGATACTTCAGGTGTAACCCTTCTTCAGGAGTCCTGAAAAAAGGTTCCACCTGAAATGTCGACTTCTCCACCTCCTGATGCTGCCTAGCTTCAGGAAAGAGAGGGGCAATTCATAGAATCCTTACAGCATAGAAAGAGGCCATCAGGTCCACACTGACCCTCCGGGGAGCTCTATCCCCTCCCTTACTCTATCCCTGCAACCCTGCATTTCCCATGGCTAACCCACCTAGCCTGCACACTATGAGGCAATTTAGCATGGCAATCCACTTAACCTGCACAATCTTTTGACTGTGGGAGGAAACCACAGACAAGGGGAGTATGTGCAACCCCCTGTCTACACGGACAGCTACCTGAGGCTGGAATCAAACCCGGGTTCCTGGTGCTGAGGCGGCAGTGCTAACCACTGAGCTCCCATTCTCTCTTTGGTTCTGCACTCACTGCACAGCCTTCTGGTCAACTTTTTCTGATTCCTAACCAAGTATTCAGACAGGTCCAACAGCAGTTTCAAAGCAATTAGACTGGACAATGAAACAGAGATCAGAGAAGCAGCAGTGGGCTTTCTGAGCCTGCTTCCCCCTTCAATAGGATCATGACTGAATGACTTGCCGTCTCACCTCACCTTGCTGTCAGGGGCAGTGCTAATGTTGGCATCAAGTACGTGAGTGAGCCATACAACCACGATAATCAAATCTAGCTAGCACACCAGTACTCGCAGTGTTTGGGTGTGTGGCTTCAAGCTACGAAGGGTCATTGTAAGGTTGAAGTTCAAGGTCTATTTTCATGGTGTACTGAAGCACTGTGGTATCGTTTTGGACTAGCAATCTAGAGGCTCAGACTAATGCTCAGACAGAGCAGTTCAAATCCTGCCAGGACGACTGGAGTAATTTCAATTGAATGGATCAATAAATCTGAAATAAAACGCATGAATTATAACTAATCATCATGACAGCCATAAAAATATCTGGTTTATTAATGTCCTTCGGAGAAAGAAATCTGCTTTCCTTACCTGGTCTGGCCAACTTGTAACTCCACGATGACAGCAACACAATTGACTGTTAACTGCCCTTAGGGCAATTAGGGACGGTCAATAAACGCAACACATGCATCCCAAGAACAAACAATTTTTAAAAAACACTTAAAATGTGCAAGGGGCCCATCAGTCAAATGCAGAATCTCTGCACTGGGTGGGAAAAATGAGAACTGGCCAGGGTAAACAGCCAGCAGGATTGTCAAAGACTATATATTTCATGAACACAAATGACGATTCTCACACCCACCTCCAGGAACTCATCAAGGCCCAGCTTGGTGAACTCAAACTGCAAGTGGACCCGGAAGTTCATGTCCTCCACTGAATGGACCACAATGTTGATGAACTGCATGCACGCCACCTAGCAGCAAGGGCAAAGAGAAGACTTTTAGAGACCTCCTTGGAAGGCTTCTAATTCATAAGAGTCAGAGATGTACAGCACAGAAACAGAGCCTTCAGTCCAACTCGTCCATGCCAACCAGATATCCGAAATTAATCTAATTCCATTTGCCAGCATTTGGTCCATACCCCTCTAAATCTTTCCTATTTATATACCCATCCAAATGCCTTTTAAGTGTTATAATTGTACTAGCCTCCACCACTTCCTCTGGCAGCTCATTCTATATACACACACCACCCTCTGTGTGAAAAATTTACCCCTAAGGTTGTTTTGAAATCTTTCCACTCTCACCTTAAACTTCTAGTTCTGGACTCCCCTATCCTGGGGAAGATACTTTATCTATTTATGCTATCCATGCCCCTCATGATTTTATAAACTTCCATAAGGTCACCCCTCAGCCTCCAACTCTCCAGGGAAAACAGCCCAGACCTATTCAGCCTCTCCCTATAGCACAAACCCTCCAACCCTGGCAACATCCTTGTAAATCTTTTCTGAATCCTTTCAATTCTCACAACATCTTTCCTATGGCAGGGAGGCCAGAATTGAACACAGTATTTCTAAAAAGTGTTCTTAAAGTGGCTTAACCAATGTCCTGTACAGACGCCACATGACTTTCCAACTCCTGTACTCAACAAAATAAACAGCAGCCATGACGAACAATAATGCCTGCCAAAAAGGGTTTTGGAAGCAGATTCAATAGCAATACACAGTGGAGAACTGGATAAATACTTGAAGGGGAACTATTTACAAGGCTCTACGGCAAGGGTGAAAGAGTAATTAGAGAGCTCAGGACACAGCTGCACTGGGCTAAATGGCCTCCTTCAACATTCGGTAATTCAACATTGCAAATCGAATGTGCATTTTTTTCAGAAATGGTGAGAAATGACAGGGATGGCTTCACGTGGCACATTACACACTAGTCAACACATTCAGACAAGACATAAGCCTGCCATTTTAATAATAAGACACAAACCCACTGAACTAAGCAAGGCAGGAATATTGCTGAGAGCCAGCACACTCAGCACAGGGCAATTCCCTCCACCCGCAATGCCAACAAGGACGCAGGCTAGTGGTAAATGTGGAATGGGTGCAGCAGCGAGTGTAGCGTCATTGCCAGCACACTCTCCCTTTGTGAGAGTGCCCACACTGGCTCCACCACAGCCTTGCACTCTTTCCCCTTGGACCCTGAGGAATTGACGCTTACCATGAAATCAATGTTGCTGTCTTCATTGCGAAAATATTCCATCAGGTTTTCAAAGCGATGCTTTTCTTTGCACACCTTGAAAAAGAGTTACCCCATTTATTACTTTTTACAAGAAAGTAAAACACGCTTATGGACTCCATCTTAGCAGCAGCCTGGGCAGGGGCCAACAAATTAACACCTGACTTGTGGAAGGCAAAGCATTAATACGATATGGCTGAGGAGCTTCAAATAAAGCAATAAAACTAAGCTGGCGAGTTTTCTTCCTTCTGAACACAGAGGTAACGATCTTCAGTGCTCAATAAACCTTTATTATGCCATGTGGGCTTCACCCCCTCATTCCCTGATGTGATAACCACACCTTCCACTTTTAGAGGGAAATCTCAACTGGTGGCCAACAGTATTCACAGTGCCAGCAAAGTGTGCAACTGACAAGATTCCCTTCAGCAACTCATTCAAGGCTCAATAGACAGCACCTTCCAAACCCATGACCATTTCCATCTAGAAGGACAAGGGCAGCAGATAAATGGGAACACCAACCCCTGCAAAGTCCCTTCCAAGCCACTCACCATCCCCAAATTGGAAATATATCGCCATTCTTTCACTGTCACTAGGTCAAAATCCTGGAATTTCCTCTACAAGGGCATTGTGGGTCTACCTACAGCACATGGACTGCAGCTGTTCAAGGAGGCAGCTCACCCCCACCTTCTCAAGGGGCAACTAGGGATGGGCAATAAATGCTGGACAGTCAGCAATGCTTACATCCCATAAATGATTCTACAAACATATAGCCAACTCTCACAGACAATCATTGTGAGTTGCACACTTGAATGGGCATTTCTTCAACGTAAGCAAAGTCCATTGCGAGAACTGAGAGCAGTGTTGGGGTCCTTATGGAAAGAAAGACACATTTTGCATTGGAAGCAGTGAATAAATATGCACCAGACTGATCCCTGGGGCAGCTGAATTGAGAAAATTGGATCTGTATTTTATCACGTTTAGAAGAATCAGAGATGATCTCATTAATGTTCACACATTTTTGACATTGTTAGTGCCTGTGAATTGGTGGAGGGTATGGGTCATGGTAGGGGCATGGGTCGTGATAGGGACAAACCAGAGACAGAGTGTTAGAATAAAGGCAGGCCATTTTGGACTGCGATAGGGAGGAATTTCTTCACTCACATTTGGGGAGTAGTAAATCTTTGGAATTCTCTATTCCAGATAGCTGCGGAAGCTCAGGCTTTAAGTATATTCAAGACTGAGATAAAGAGATTTCTAGACATTAAAGCAAATGAGGGATATGGGATTAATGGGAAAATGGCACAAAGGTAGATGATCAGCTGCAATCTAGTCGAATGGTGAAACACACTTCCAGGGCTCTACTTTTCCCATGTTCTCAGTGTGACACAAAGATACATGCACACGCACCAGATTCCAATACTCCAAAATTCAGCAAACTCTCTTGTATCAGAGAGCTACTGTCACTGGGGGTCAATCCTACAATTTGAAAGGGTGACGTTTGCCCAAATTTAAGCAGGAATTTATTCCTACTGAAGGAAGGACAGGCTTCCTACATCACACAGTCAGCCACTGCAACTGAAGACAGCAGAACCTTGGATACAGATGGGTGACCTCTGACAAGGGATTTGAGCAACACCACTGGTGGGCAGCTGCCATGAACAAAAACCCAAGTCACAAGAGCCCACGGAAGTCAGCTGTCGCAATTATGTTAAAGAACAAAGATAGCTCTAGACAGACAGACAGACAGACAGACAGACACACACACACACACACGAACCAAAAAGCTTTGCTACCTCTTTGAAGTGATCAAATGCAGACAGAATGATTTCATGCCCTCCTCTCACAAGGCACACTGCTGCTAATAGCTCCAATACCAGGGCTTTGGTTCTGCAAAATAAAGAGGACAGTGACTCATCCTTGGTGATGAAGGAATTGCCATATGAAAACAAAAGACCAGGATCCATCTATTCCACCTTCTAGATATTTCAAATCAACCTGTTCAGGTGTGTTGAGCCTTATGGCTCAGAAAAATATGATTAATTTCCAATACATTTGACTAACTGGTCAACATTGTAAAAATGCTTCATCAGCCTGTTTTAGACAAGTTACATGCCTGGAGTCTAGTCAGTTGCATGAACTGTTGGAAGGTAGGTCAGACAGGATCTAAAAAATGTTGTTTTCTGATTTATAACTACAGGCAAAATCAAGACAGAAGATTTTCCTGGATGAAAGAAAGATTATCTTTTGCAGTGATGGGGTGTGCTGAGGGCAGGCTTCTAAATATACATCAATGACTAAAGATTTCACCTCCCATCATTGCCTACATCAGAACTTCATGACCAAGGCTCCCGGGGAGAATCGGAACATTACTGCCAGTCTTGCCCTGTCAGCAGCCCACGGTTTTCTTTGTGACTAACTAACCATGACACTGTGATGGTTCAACAGGAAATGCCAGAGTGGTTGAAGTCAGCATGTTCCTCGTTCTGCCAAGTTTGCCAGTGGGGCGGCACTGACTTTCTGACAATCGGCCATCCACTAGGCTGCCAACACCCATGTCAGTCATGATCAAACTGGATGGTTGAGCTGTCTGAATGGCCTCCTCCTGTTCCTACATCCCATTCCCTTACACACAGCACCAAGGAGAAAGGCAACTGGCAAAAGCTTTGACAAATTTGTTTGAGGTATAACATTTTGGCTCACGTTGACTTTGAAGAAATAGTCACAAGAGCAGGAGAATAAGATGCTGGCTTCTTACCTGGGATTCTTGTTGTTCAAGCTAAGTGCGATTTCATTCACAGCATGTGGGTGTGACATGACTAAGTTGAAGCCGTACTGAATAAGAAAAGGAAGAAATGGAAGGGAGGGGTCATCAGCACATCTTTAATTGAAACAGATCCCAGAAAGTGAGTGAAACCTGCTGTGTCAATGGATTGGAATGAGCTGAATGATCCGTGCATCCATCGCAACAATGTCAGGCATAGGTAGGGAACATGCTGTTTTGAAGTTGCTGGGTGGAGGGGAATTTGCCGTACCTGGTAGTTCATGACAGCCCGCAAGCACATGATACAAACATGGACATCATCCTTTTGGCTCACGAGTCGGGAGTTCTTCAGGAGTTTCCTGTCAGGCAAAGTGTTGTAGCTGTGGAAGAAATTCAACATTACTACAATCATCATAAGACAGGCCACATACCCACCATAACAGAGTTGCCAGTCTCAAGACCTGGCCAGGTTGGTGATCGAGGAACCAATGCCCATTCCTCTGGTACCCTGGATGGCTGGAGAAGCTGTGTTAAAAGATGTCCTAGCTTCTCTTTAAAATGGAGATTGTCAACACTTGACATCAAGGGCAATGCATGGCCACTTGGATGAGGCATGCAATTAAAATGTTGCAGTTATGTAGGACCAACATTTTACAATGTCCCAAGACACCTCTTGGGATACCAAGTCACACAAGGAAAATAGGAGTAAAGATGACCAAGATCTTGGTCAAGGCGTGTCAAAGAAGGAAAGAGAAGTAGTGAGGTGTAGATGTTTAGGGAAGAGATTCCAGCACCGACACAAACAAGACAGTTGAAGACACAGCCACCACATAAGATTTTAAGGAGGCCACCACAACCCACAGGAGGAGGAGGAGGAGGAGGAGGAGGAGGTTGGAGCAGTGAGTTTAAAACCCATCCCTCATCACTCTCAAATCACAATGACTGCAGGAAGAATACAGCAGCTGTATACAAGATTCATTCCTTTAACATAAATATGCATAAGTGCAGAAGGAGAGGGCCTACTGAACTAGGTTCTGGATTAGTGGTGCTGGAAGAGCACAGCAGTTCAGGCAGCATCCGAGAAGCAGTAAAATCGACGTTTCGGGCAAAAGCCCTTCATCAGGAATAAAGGCAGAGAGCCTGAAGGGTGGAGAGATAATTAGAGGAGTGTGGGGGTGGGGAGAAAGTAGTATAGAGTACAATAGGTGAGTGGGGGAGGGGATGAAGGTGATAG
>NC_057752.1:1065197-1083478 GCF_004010195.1 Chiloscyllium plagiosum
CGGAGGTGCGGGATGTGGAGAGATGCGTTGGAGGGCATCTTTAACCACGTGGGAAGGGAAATTGCGGTTTCTAAAGAAGGAGGCCATCTGGTGTGTTCTGTGGTGGAACTGGTCCTCCTGGGAGCAGGTACGGTGGAGGCGGAGAAATTGGGAATACGGGATGGCATTTTTGCAAGAGGGAGGGTGGGAAGAAGTGTAATCCAGGTAGCTGTGGGAGTCGGTGGGTTTATAAAAAATGTCAGTGTCAAGTCGGTCATCGTTAATGGAGATGGAGAGGTCCAGGAAGGGGAGGGAGGTGTCAGAGATGGTCCAGGTAAATTTAAGGTCAGGGTGGAATGTGTTGGTGAAGTTGATGAATTGCACAACTTCCTCGCGGGAGCACGAGATGGCGCCAATGCAGTCATCAATGTAGCGGAGGAAGAGGTGGGGAGTGGTGCCGGTGTAATTACGGAAGATCGACTGTTCTACGTAACCAACAAAGAGACAGGCATAGCTGGGGCACATACGTTTGCCCATGGCTACCCCTTTGGTCTGGAGGAAGTGGGAGGATTCGAAGGAGAAATTGTTAAAGGTGAGGACCAGTTCAGCCAAACGAACGAGAGTGTCGGTGGAAGGGTACTGTTGGGGACGTCAGGAGAGGAAAAAACGGAGGGCTTGGAGGCCCTGGTCATGGCGGATGGAGGTGTAGAGGGATTGATATCCATGGTGAAGATGAGGTGTTGGGGGCCGGGGAAATGGAAGTCTTGGAGGAGGTGGAGGGCGTGGGTGGTGTCTCGAACGTATGTAGGGAGTTCCTGAACTAGGGGGGAATAGGACAGCGTCGAGGTAGGTAGGAATGAGTTCAGTGGAGCAGGAGCATGCTGAGACAATGGGTCGGCCAGGGTGGTCAGGCTTGTGGATCTTGGGAAGGAGGTAGAACCGGGCAGTGCAGGGTTCCCGGACTATGAGGTTGGAAGCTGTGGGTGGGAGATCTCCTGAGGTGATGAGGTTCTGTATGGTCTGGGAGATGATGGTTTGGTAATAGGGGGTGGTCACTAGGGTTGAAGATCTCAAAAAAACCCAGAAATTTAGCACTAGCAGTTTGAGGTGAATCAAACTAAGCAGTCAATAGGATTAGCTGAGACTCAAACTAATTTAACAGGAATTGTCTCAATTATTACATGGCTGGCAGGCTTTAGTACAACTGCAGACTTCATTTGAAATATGTGAAAAAGAAGTCAGCATTCAATGTTCCTATATTCTAAAATTCTTGCCCTGTAAATCTGAACCACAAAATGAAACAGAGACATGATTTTGAACCGGCGATGAAAAAAGCTTCTTAGAAAAGAAATGCAACAATCTGAGAGCCACAGAATGAGCTTTTTACTGTTCACTGGGGTTTTGTGGTTTTCTTACCAGGTATGTGTATTGCAGAAGGAAATGGAAACAGTCAAACACAAGAGCTTAAAAGTCATAACAGAAGCCTGAAAATGCTTTTTTTTTTAAATTCTCTTGTGGGACATGGGTTGGCCAACATTTATTATCCCTCAGTTTCTCACCATTCCAGAATAGTCTACTTTTTCATATTTCATACCAAATGGAATGGTCTTCCGTTGATCACACTGTAGTCCATAATTTTTTCCCTCCTATTACCTAACCTGTCTATACCCTTTTGCAGCCTCTTTGGGTTCACTTACTTTTACACCGAACTTTGTATCAGCAGAGTTGGATGCCTGCAGTGCCACGATCTAGTGATCTAGGTCTTTAATATAGATTATAAACAGCCAAGTCTGTACTAATCCTTGGGTACCATGACATGAGTTACACAGCCTGCTGTTCGTCATGTCCTGTTCTACCTCGTTTTTGTTTTTGGCCCATCAACCAATCATCAATTCATGCTAATATAGCACCCATAATTCTATCATTCCCAGTTTTATCTAATATCCTCTTGTATTGCTGCTCATAGAATAAATTTAAACATCCAAATACACCGTATCCGCCAATTCTTTCAATAAGATGACAACAGGCTGCTTGGAGAAGAAGTGACAAAAATCCAGCTACAAATTAGAAGGAGGTGTTTGCGAATCTCTGCAAAACCAAGGACTGACAAGATCTGCAGATCATCTGCCTCAGCGTTCTTGTTTGGAGAAGGTTTTGTGTTTTGAAGCGTCATAAAGCTCTCGAGAGGGAGAGGAAATCTGCTGCACTGGCTCGGCACAGTGTGAAGGATCGCTTCTTGCACATCAGCTGAAACTGACTAAACTACAGCACGAGTCAACCATGGTTAGATCACCTACCAAAAATACACTTCAAAAAAGCCTCCTTTTCTGTACCATTTTAAACAGATGAATTATCAATTGCATCAGACCACCTAGCCCCGAGTGCTTAAATGCCTGTTTCTTTACCGGGGTAAGTGTTCCACTTAATTACTTAACCTACTTTTGGCCTGTGTTTATAATCAAGAAGAAGATCATTCTGTATCTTGCTCTTTGGTAACTGGTTTTGTTTCCTCTCTCGCTCTCTACCCGCAGAAAAACCTCACTGACCCACTTCAGTAAAGGTGATTTCTGGTCTTTGGGAGTGGGGGGGGAAAAACAACAGCTCTCGCTTTTTTAAAAATCATTCTGACATGTGGGGGTCACAGGCAAGGCCAGCATCCACAACTGCCCTCAAGAAGCTGGTGATGGCAGGCTTTCTTCTCGAACCTCTGCATCCCAATAACACAAGAAATCATAGTAGCAAGCCTTCCAGCCTGCTTGCTGTTTGAGAAGAGCGTGACTGTACTGATGGTGGCCTCAGGTTTGAGCTGTCTGCACTGCTGTGACGTTGGGTTCAAATCAGTTCGTGCTGATCCTTTGCTGTGCCCTCTCGGGTTAGGTTGCCATGAGGCTACTGCAGACAGCATGCTGCCTACGACTGCACTGCCTTCACTTTTAGTGTGCTGCCTCAGGTCTCTGTCTTATCTAGAGTGACCGGCAAGAAGCTGGAAGAACACAACAAGCCAGGTGGCATCAGGAGGTGGAGAGGTCAACGTTTCAGGAGTAACCCTTCTTCAGGGCTGGGGGTGAGCGTAGGGGGAATTGAAAGTGAGTCTCAGCCAAATATTTTTTAAAAACTATTTCACAAATGTTCTTTATAAAAGGAAATCTGCCATTCTTATCCAGTCTGGCTGACCTAGAACTCCAGATCCACAGCAATGTGGTTAACTCTCAACTGCCCTCCAAAATGCTCAAAGAAATTAGTGATGGACAACAAATACTGGCCTTGCCAATGACACCCACATCATGAAAGGAAAGAAACAAAAAATGTCAAGGGACAGCAGCATATCACATACCAAAGAGATCACCACCTGAGCTTGGCATCCCAGCTAGCACACTGAATACATCTTCTATCATTAATTCAAAAACTCATTCTACGATCGCTGTTACTGCTATTTATATTGAAAAAGAGAGCCAGACCCTTCTTATTTTAAGCCAAGCACAACTCTTCGTTGTAATTCAGGAACTATGTAATAATGCATAGGTGTCAAATGGGCAGGTCTGCAACAATTTGTCAGGATCTCTGGTTCAATTCTGTGGGACCCCATTTGCCATTTCAATTGGACCTCCACAAATGGGTGGCCATGAATATCATGAGCACCAGGTGAAGGATTTAAAGGCCCAAGAGAGGGTTGGACGTAGGTGGACAGGGCAGTCAGGCTAACAGCAGGAGCCATATGCTCCGATGAATGACTCATAGCACCAGAGCACAAGGGGCACTAAAATGGCCAAGGAAGAGGCCCATGGTCAGGGTGTCATTGCTCACATCCTACGGAGGGAGTTGGAAGAGATGACCTAATGGCTGAGTGCGAACATTAAACAGAATGCATTCTGTGACGAGTCAACTGTTGAGAGCTACTAGACTCATGCCTACCCTGTCAAAATTATAACCTGCTTCTTTGTCTGTTTCTTCAATGCCATGTGTGTGTCTGTATTTCTCATGGAGCCAGTGTGCGTAATCACTGTGGGGACAATCTGGATTGTTCATCCGAGGGCTTCCCTTACTTCTGTTCAACATCTCCTGCCCCCGTCTCACTTCCCTTCCAAGATGGCCCAGGATTAGTGAATGTGCTCCCCCCCCACCAAACTTCTGTGTGTTGCAATACATCAATGCAATAAAAAGCCATGTCACAAAGGGAAAGTGGAATTACAGCAACCGCAAAACGATCATGGCGACGAACCTACAGGAGTGTGGGGAGGGAAAGAAACATAAAAACAATATAAATTATGGCCAACAAGACACCACAGTCTCAAGTATGGCACCGCACTAACTGATCCACTCACTATGTTGTGGGATATCAAATCGGCAAAATGCAGCTCTGGCATCAGCAGCACAAATAGCAGGCAATAGGCAAGTTATCAGCACATTGTAAAGCCAAGACTCCGGGGATGCAATGGTTTAAGTCAAGGTCACTTTGGTCAGCTTTGTCATGGCAAGGCTCAAAAGGCCCCAGGTACTACTCACACCTTGTAAATGCACTGACATGGCATTGTCCCATTCAAATGATCTGTCAAACTGAAGCAGAAGGAGCTTTAACAAATAACTCAGAGAAATGATGAAACCTTTCCACACGAATGCACATACAAAAACCTTGGAATGCAGTCCAATTTGTCTTCAGGTTTGACAGATTTTAGATAAACACAGACCACACATATAATCATACACATACAAAAATATACATTCAAATTAGTTTTAAAGGAACAATGCCACATTCAGTGAGCCAACGTGGTTTTTTTTGTCATTGAAGTTTTTGTTCAATTGCAAGTGCAGATTGTTGGAGAGTAGCGAGACAGTTATCCTGCTGTCATCTTGTTAACAGCAAGTAATTCATTAATATCACCTGCACTCTAAGTTCAAATTTAAGCTGGTATCATTGCTTTTGGTAAAAATGGAATCCACAACAAACAGTGATCGGAATGGAGATAACGGCTTCTGTGTTGTGTTCAAGGTCGTCAATTTGGTTGTTTGTACTCCATCTGCTACAACCTGACCTGCACCCTTTCTTCCACCATCCATTGTCCAACAAACCCATCCTCCCAATACACAACCTTGATGCGGTGCACGGACCAGCACTATTGGTTTCAGAAATCCAAAAATAGAGTTAGCAACCCTTCAGGATTAGTCTGGAGACTCCTACGCAATATTACCTGGTAGAAAAATCACCGCAGAGCTCAAAACAACTGCGCTTTTCAAAATAAAATGTTTACATGGAATACTTTTGTTCATAAAATGTTTAGAGTTAAGAAAAGGAAGCTGCTTAACTGACTGGCTTTCCGATTGGTTTGTGAAGACATCCATGTGTGTCTGTTGGGATGGATATTTTGGGAAACCAATGGTAGAAGTGGGACAGTTTGAGGTGGTAGATCATGTCGTAGTGATGAAGCTTCCTGGAATGCATTTAACCAGAGTTGGCAACTTTCAAACAAAGTCACTAGCCCCATTCCTGATCACTATCCAATGACTGTTGCTAGACGGCTGAAGTGCAGCCAGCATTCAAATAAAAGCAAAATACTCCAGATGCTGGAGATCTGGAAAACAGATGCTGCTGGAGAAACTCAGCAGGTCTGTGGAGAGAGTTAATGTTTCAAGTCCAGCATGACTCTTACTCAGAGTTTCTCCAACTCTTTGTTTTATTGTGGTCAACACTGCTCTTGCGCCCAAACAGCCTGTTGACAATCGTGGGCATGTTCACATGTGAAAAATGGCAGGGGTCTTGAAAGATTTTCAATTATTTTTGAATTGTCCCCTCCTTTCAGAAGGTTGGAAAGGAATCTATGCCTACAAAAACTGTGAACATCAAACTACCTGATGTATATACTGAAGAAAAGATCAATCTAAATAAAGACTGTGGAATTAATTTATTCAGCACTACGCTTTCATGTTTGAGAGACAGCAGCATTTTGTTTATTCTCTGTAGTTTCACACTTAGCATGTACATTTTACTTTGCTGCAACAAAGGCCAGAACACTGAAAAGAAAGCTAGATTTAAATTTGGAACACAGTTACCGACAGAATTGCCCCTGACAGAGAATTATGAACATACCCCCACTGAATATACATCTGCTGCATAAATGCCCACATGTGTTCCAGATGTTCAGCTCAAATCTCTCTCTCTCATGCCAATCAGGAACAATAAAACCAGGGCCAGGATAGGATTGGTGGAAGATAGTAAATGAAAGAGAAACCTGGATTTAACTTTGAAAAGCACATGGAGTTGGGGGCTGTGACTGAGACTAACGTCTTGCAGAGGTTGAGGGCGTTTAATAAAAAATTGCAATTTTTGTGGATAGTGTGCAAATAGTTGGACTTTTTTAGAAAACACATTTCTAATTTTCATGCTCAAGTTTAAGAACGATTCTTTATTTTCCCCCCCTTCTGTTTAAGTCCACCTCTTACCACCATCAAGATACCAAATCCCAGGTCAGATGCACCAGAGACAGAGTAAAGCTAATGTGGTCCTAAACATTACTACCCAGCATCTCCTACTGCACTAGTGTTCTTTATGAAGTAAAATGCCAATTACATAGAATGTTATACTGTGGAGCTGGATAGGAATGGCCCAAAGACATTACACACTGGCTCCTTATAGCTTATACAGATTATCATTTTGTCAGCCTGGGCTGGACGCAAACCCAAGTGCCAATGGTGCAAGGCTAAAGTATAACAGACTACAGCAGCGAAATCTGGCCTATTCCCATTACACACCTCAACCTAGCTAATAGTGCCACCAATAGGAAAGCCAATGAACATTCCTCAGTGTACAGACCTTGGGTTGGGGAAGGTTAAGTACTCATTGCATCCCTGTGTGTCTGTTAGAAGCCAAGCAATACATACCGTAGGATAGATTGCCTGGCAGAGCGAGAGAGGCTGTTGCTGAAAGCCAGGGGCAGGACATTGCTCTGGTGCAGATCTTCTATAGACCTGCCCCAGGGTTTCGACTTGTCGAGGGCACCATCATCACCATTCTCCACAAGGTCAAAGTCAAACCTAGGTCACAATGGGATAAAAATGTCTTTTGATCACCCCCGTCCACACTGATTGACATGTAGCCCCTTTAAGTACAGAATCGCCATGTGCCTATTTCTGTTTCATATCATTAACAGGAATAAAAAAGGGTATACTACCCTTTAAATGGCAGTCTCTGAATGTTTAAATGAGGATTAAGGAGCTTTGCACTGATTGTTTTCCTACAAGATTTGAACATTTCTTTAAACTTCAGGAATTTTCCACAGTCACCTTAATCACACTGTTCCAATAAGAACAAATCGAACTGGTGAGAATAGATGTGACAAAACATACTTTATACCACTTCTCACCTGCAATATCAGCCCCGTGCAAGATTAAGAGCACTACAAGTGCTTGTTCTGGTAAGATTCAGTTCAAAGAAGGTGGCATTTCTGCTCAGTGTGGATCAATCTCCCTACCTGTTTGCGCAGAGACTGGTTCTTTCCAGAGCCCGATGGTCATTACCTAGACACAAAAAAAAACCCAAATGCAAAAGAGGAGGGAGGTCCATTGTGGAAAAGCTCAAAAAATGTGGAAAGCTGATGGGTCGATGCCAGTCAGATGCTCGAGACTACTTCAGATGTATTTCACACTCAAAGCCAGGATTATGGAAAGCTTTGGAAAATAGGGGAAGGAGCCTGTGAAGGTGAAATGAAGCATAATATGCAGAATGCCAAAGTGTAGAGCTGTAAAACCTGTTAGAAAGGCATTGCCAAGGTCTAGAAAGCCCCTGAGAAAGGAGCACAGGAAAATTCACAAAACAGAAGTTTATAACTGAAGTGTTGATGCTTTTTGCCACTGTGGGATGCTGAGGTGCACGCCACAAAGTCTGGGGACAGCCACATGTACAAGTTAACTGCCCAGTTCCATTAATCCCCAGATCTCTCCAGCTGCTGGTTTAGACAGATCTTGGCATTCTGATTTAAGACTCATACACAGATAAAGCAACAGTGTTAAGCATAGCATTCTCCTAACCGCCAAGGTCACATGCAGAACATCCAAGTCAATATGAAATGTAAACTCTAAAGGAAACGAGTTGCCAGGTTTTGTGGGTGACTTGAACACCACTTGATCTATGGGACTGTCCTGCACTGGACAGAATTAAATAATGACATTGGACCCAGCTGGTCATTACTTCAGAACATATGAAGCTGAAGGAGGCCACTCAGCCTCTCAAGCCTGCTCTGTCAACCAATAAGATCATGGCTGATCTGATCTCAATCTCAACTCTGCATTCCTGTTGTCCCTCTGGTCACCTATAGGTCAAAGATCTGCTTAAGTAATCTTTGAATAAACTCAATTTCCCAACCTCCTTTCCTCTCCAAGGTGGAGGACTCCAAAGATTTACAATCCCTGAATCTCCTCATATCCACCATAAGTGAGCAATCCCTTATTCTGAACTTGTGGCCCCTTGTTCCATGCTCCCCCATGAGGGGAAACAACCTCTCATCATCAGGTGCTACCAAGGTTTCATAAGATCACCTCGGACTCTTCTAAACGGCAATGCCGTAGACTCAGCCTGCTCAAACCTTTCTTATAAGACAATCCCCAGTGAACACTCCCTGAGCTGCCTCCAATGCAAGTACATCTGTCCTAAAGTAAGATAACCAAAACTGTGCACAGTGCTCCCGATGTGGTCTCACCAACATCTTAGAGTTGGAGCAACACCTCCCTACTTTCATACTCCATCTCACTTGTAATAAAGGTCAACAGTCCATTAAGTCAAATTCAACTACAAAAAAAACACAAAAATCTTGCTTAAAAACTAAATTGAAAAACTTGATTAATAAACTGGTGGAGTAATGTGGCACCATCTGTGGAAAATCTCTTAGATGAAGGAAGACTAATCTGCAAACAGAAACCTTTGTTCATCCAAATCTCAGATGGCAATTGCTGGAATATAATCCAGGACCTGCTGAGTGTTATTTACCAATGAGATGAAATGCAACAGGCAAACGATCCTGGGGATCAACTTAATCAGAATCGGTGATTCTTGCGCGGCATGCTGCTTACCAACATACAACCAAGAAGGAGGACTAAGCCATTCAGCCCTTTAAGTCGGCTCTGTCATTCAATAAGATTGCGGCTAATCTGATTTTGGCCTCGAACCTACATTGCCATTTACCCCTGATAACCTTTCACCCCCTTCCTTACCAAGAATCTGGCTATTCAGAAGCTGGCTTCCATCGCCTTTTGAGGAAGAGAGAGTTCAAAAGACTCAAGAAAAAATTTCACCTCATACGTTTTAAATGGGCAAGGACCTCTTACTTTTAAACAGTGAGCCCTAATCCTAGATTCTTGCACAAGAAGAAACATCCTCTCCACGGCCACCCTATCAATTCCCGTCAGGATCTTATTTGTTTAAAACAAGTCACCTTGCTTATCCCATTCGACTGGAAGCACCATGCTGACAGAAGCCCTCAGTTCAAGATGGCGGGAAGGATTTATATTGGGGGTCAGAATCAATCTCTGCAAATTACTGGAATTTAAATCCAAGAATGTGAAGACAAGTTACAACTTCCATGCTAAAGGGCCACCCAAGATTGAAGTATATTCCCACACAATTCACTTACCACAAGCGTATTCAAGGGAGCTTAACTGTTCAGGCAGTTTTAATGCATCCAGTCCTAACATCTGCTGTAACTGAACTTCTGTTGTTGAAAGGTTTCAAGGAGAGCAGAGATTAGAAATGAAAAAGCAGAGAATAAAGCCTTAAATGGAACTTTTTTTTTGAGAAACACAAAGGTAGAAGAATGGAGATGGAAAAGTATAACACCAGGCAACCCTTCCTCCAGCTACTTACATAACTCCGCACTGCGCAAAGGAGAGATAGTCCACCAGCACATTGAGACCCTGGTTTTCATCGTTTAAAAACTCCCGCACCCACCTAGAAGAGAATAAAGCATATTTACTGAAGATGTCATTGCGCATATTAATTGTTCTCTTTCCTTAATCTGCCACTGCTGTACCTGTCAGGATTAAAAACAGATTGCAGTCAGTGCACAGTAATTATCAATAACCCACCAGTGTTGGAAAGAAGAGTCTATGTACACCACCAGTGTTCACAGTGTGGCCGGAGGTCAATTCACGTTTCACTCCTTTATCACTGGCCCTGCTGTCTTCAACCATATTTCAGATGCCTCTGGCCTAGAGAATTGTGAGTTCAAGTCCCACTCCAGAGACGAACACTAAACAAAACCCAACAAGCCAATGCAGTACTGAGGAAATGCTGCACTGCTGATTGAACAGTTAATCCAAGGCCCATTTCTGCCCTGCCAAATGAGCAGAAAAGATGCTTCTGTACTGTTTTAAAGAAGAGCTGGGGAGTGCTCCTCTGTGGCGAAAGTGAAGACTGCAGTTGCCAGAGATTAGAGTCGAGAGTGTGGTGCTGGAAAAGCACAGCAAGTCAGGCAGCATTCGAGGAGCAGGAGAATCAACGTTTCGGGCAAAAGCCCTTCATCAGGAAAGAGGCCTTGAGCCGAGGAGGTGGTGAGATAAATGGGAGGTGGTTGGGGCTGAGGGAAAGGTAGCTGAGAGTGCAATAGGTAGATGCAGGTGGGGATAATGGCAATAGGTCGGCGAGGAGGGTGGAGTGGATAGGTGGGAAGGAAGATTGACAGTGGGACAGGTCATGAGGGTGGTGCTGAGTAGGAAGGTTGGAACTTGGATAAAGGTGGGGGGAGGAGAAATGAGGAAACTGGTGCCATGGGGTTGGAGGGTCCCAAAGCGGAAGATGAGGCGTTCTTCCTCCAGGCGTCAGGTGGCTAGGGAGTGGTGATGGAGGCGGCCCAGGACCTGCATGTCCTCTGAGGAGTGGGAGGGGGAGCTAAAGTGTTTGGCCACGGGGTGGTACGGTTGGTTAGTGCGGGTTGCACTCTCAGGTACCTTCCTACCAGCACCCACCACAATTTATCTCACCACCCCCTTGGCTCACAGTCTCATTCCTAATCAAGGGCTTTTGCCCAAAACATCGATTCTCCTGCTCCTCGGATGTCACCAGCACCACTCTAGAGTTCTTCTCCATGTCCTGGTCATCATTTTGCTAATCAACATCGCAAAAATAAGAGATTTGGTCATTATCACATTGTTGTTTTGGGAGTTTGCTGTGGTTCATACAGTGCAACAGTGACTGCACTTCACAAAATACTTCACTGGCTGTAAAGCACACTGAGACATGAACAGTGCAAAATATATACAGTAGCGCCTCGACTTATGAACTTAATCCATTCCGGGACCCGGTTCGCGAACCGAAAAGTTCGCGAACTGAATCAATTTTTTCCCATTGTTCGGAAAGCGTAAGAATGCTTGGACGGTTGTTCACAGCGCACGCGCCAAAGACGAACTGAATGAGATCACGCAGGGCCCGAGAGCTTTTGCGTTCAACAAGCGCGTAGCAAAGCAGAACAATGAAACCACATGGTCGCACATGGGCTTTTTGCGTTTGTACCTTGAATTTCGTACGTACGTTGAAGCAAAATTTTACGTACAATCCTGTTCGTAAACCGATTTGTATGTGAACGGATCGTTCGTATGTCGAGGCGCTACTGTACCAGTATTTGTGAGTTGCAAGCCAGGATTTCCTCCCTCTTCACTTCCCTCCTACACCCCACCATCTCATCCTCATGCAACTCTGTCACCCTCTCTTTCTTCTCCATCTAAATCTTTCTTTTTCTCTCTCTCTCTCTTTCCCCACTCCCAGTGTGTAAATGTCTCCCCCTCCCTCTCCCTGCCTTGTGAGAGTTAACAGAGAGGGAGAGTTGAGGCCATGGAGGGATTTGAAGACAGGGATAAAAGTTTTAAAAGTGAACATTTCAAAACCTTAACTTTCCCATTTTAAAAACCCAGGCTGCAGGCGGATGAGAGATTCGGGCTGCATTTGAACCTTAGATTAGGAGCTTCTCCAGTACATCCTGCCTCTTTGAACAATCAACCAGCCGATTAATTTCCATCATGTGGAAGTGGCAATACATTGCAATTTGTAGGAAATGGGTCATTTCCTCCCCATCATCATCTCACGCCATTATGAAGTGAAGTTCAGGAGTGATCCTTCACGTTTGTGCTGGCCACGTACCCAGTGCAGTGTATGGTCATTCGATTCTGGCATACCGTGCTGAGTGTGGCCATTTCCCAAAATAGCAGTCGCTGGAATGAGCAGGAAATGGAGGCCCAGCATCAGATCGGATGTATGCTGCAGGCAAATCTTTTTCTACCTCATGTGCGGAATTGAAGTGACATGAGGTCACAGACATTGTTGTGGCTCCATTTTTATTTGTGTGTTTAAAATGGAACTTATTTCTGAAGGTAAATTATCTCCTCGCTTTGTTGGTCAACACCGTCACCTTCATCTGCTCCCGTTAGCTTTTGTTTTCAAATCCTGCCAGATGCAAGGCTCCTCCATCTTAATGCTTGCTCTTTTTGATGAAGCAATACTTTTTAAACAAAAAGGAGAAAATCAAAATGATTCACCACGAAATCAAATGCTGTTGGGACTGCCAGTCAGGGAATGAGAATTTATTGCTGTACGCTAGTAGTACAGGAGTTGTGCCCCTATCTCTGGCCCAGAAGATCTGGGTTGAAGTCCTAACTGGCCTGGAGGGGAGTCATAAATGTCCAAACAAATCGATCAAAAATGACTACAAGAATCCTTTTCCACCTGAGAGAGAAAGGTAGCCTGCACACATGCAACAAAGTGTTGTGAAGTTACCCGTGTAGGAGACTAACTGGCTCCTGCCTCTTCCTTTGCCGGATGCATGTTTACCAGATTAAACACCCATAGTCAAAAAAGAAAATCACAATACTTCGCTGTGGTTCAACAAATAACCAACAAGACATGCCTATTCAGCTTGACAATGCACCCATACCCCCTCTGCAGGGGTCCCTTCAGCGAAATCACGTCATCTGTGTGAAACCCTGAACAAGCTGAAAAGACGACAGACTTTCTGATGGACAACAAAAGTTACAAGATGGGAAGTGCGCAAGATAAGACCATCTCCTCTGCACCTCTGAGCACCAGTCGAAATGTGCTTATGCACCCGATGACCTTACTGTTACTACAACTCGCTGAAGGCTGGTTGGTCCCTTGTCAGTCTCCCACTGAAGAGGGTGTAGCTTAAGGCAAAGAAAAGGGGCCAGGAAACAGAGGCAGCTCAACAAGATAGGCCCAACTGCAAATGGAATTAACAGACAGGTATTCAGAAACTCACATCCCAGGTCAACAAATGCCACATTTATGGTTATTTGGGCAACTAGTCTCCTGCAGTACAGCATCACCGCATGCTGTTTACACTCACCACAAAGCTTTCAACAGAGCTTCCCAGGGAAGCAGGAACTGCACAGCTGCCATTCTCCAAACATGCTGCCAACTGAGCTCCTAAACAGTACCACGTGCAAAGGGACACCAAACCCTGGTGGGACCTCACTTGGAAAAGAGTGCAAAGCTCAACTCTCCAAATTTCAAAGAGAAATGGAGGCACTGGTAAAAAACGCAAAGAAATGACTATGACTTATTGTTACTGTCCAATAGGATCCCTTTCAAAAGGGAAAAATCTCCTCTATACAACTAAATTAAGCTGAATTTACTCCAGTCCCCCATCGTCCACAAACAGGTAGTGACAAGGACAGCCAAAACTACAATCACTTGGACAGGAAGACAAGTGGGATTACACATCTAACCAGACAGGAAGTGTTTGCAATTTTAAATTTCAGCCCTTTTTCAAAAAGTGCAGTTTTTAAGAACTACATGGCGCATAGACTGGGATTGAAGTGAAGCTAATGTTCTGACATTTGAAGATAAATGGGAGGTGCCATTCGGATAATTATGTGCATCCATCAGTGCCTGGTATGTGGGCTGAAAAACCCGACAGTGGGAGTATTGAAGCTTTGGAGAAATGCACAATGCACAACACACTCCTTAGAATTCTTCAAACAAAGGACCTCATCTAAAGTGAGAACCCACCTTTCTCTCTCGGATGCTCAACACACAACTAAATAGCTGATGTTGCCTACACAGCAACAATGACCACACTCCAAAGTAATTCATCATCTGAGAGACACCTCAAGGCACGAGGGAGAGATGCAATACGATAAGTCCATTCTCTTTTTCCGGCAAGCCTGCTGTGCATGACCAGGATTGATATAGAATTTGGCTTAAAACAAAAATTGAGAGCACTTGGTTTCCTAATCCCTCAACTCTGCTGTCAGTACAGTATCCATTTCTATCAGGTGCAGGTGTATGGCTTCCAGCTGATCTTCTGAAAACTCAGGACTTCGAAAGACAGACATTAACAAACTGGTCAAAGCCTCAATGGTCCCCCTAACGACCCAGGAAAGAAAACCACTTTGGGAGGTCAAGTGCAGAATCTGGACCCATACCAAAAGCAAGACCCCTATAGGGCAGGATGCTGGGCTTATTTTTCCAAGGAGTTTTTAAATGCTATATCAATAAACATTGGTAAAATTATTAAAAAATGTATTTGAGATGTATGCAATGAGGCGGGACTTCTGCAACAATCAGTGGGCTGCTTTCAGCAGTTTCCCAGGCAAGACACACGCACTCAACTGTTTCACTCCAAACATCCTGTTAAGTGGGCCATGCAGCAATGCGATGGACTCTGCCATCTGCAAAAGGATTGTTACATGGGACCAGCATTATCACTTGATCTCGTGGATTCAGCAGTCTGCAGGAAGCCATTGTACCACAGATAATGGGAGGCTTTTCCTCCCAGCCATTCGATCCCAGCCTGCTGTGTAATTGAGGCTGCACAATGGTATATCCGAACTATGTTTCCACCATTAATCTACTAACTCCCGTGCCCAACCCGCAACAGATTGTATTCCTTTTCATTCTGACTTGTCTTAACCCTTGAAATGCCCCTTTCTTTTACCAATTTCAAGACGTAATTCTTTTGTCTTTTTAAGTGTGCAGTAGCTAGTTCGAGCTTCAGTTCAACAGTGAGTTTTTTTTAAGCCACTTGCTGACTGAAAGCTCAGAAACAAAACCAATGGCACTAATTTCATGTTACGCTGTTCTGGTAAGTATGGGGCAACTGAGGGGCAGATGGTGGATTCATGGTCATGTCAGTTAACTAGCGATCCCCAAACTAATGCTCTACTAATAAAGGTTGAAATCCGACCACAGCAGCATACTCACCCAATGTAATTGGTTCGGAGGGAGATCTCAAGCTCCCGTAACACTTTGGTTGATTCTTGCACTCGGCGCCTGAATTTCTACAACAAAGAGTGGAGTGAGATTAGAGTAGGGCGTAGATTTGCTCATTTCTCCATTGGGGCATTTAACAAAAGACCACATGAACTGCACAGGAAAAATGGCACAACCCATATCTCTGTGAATGCACAATTATAAACCAGATTGTTTGCAATACACCTGACCCCAAGATTAGGTTCTGATCTATATCCCTACACCATGAAAGTCACCTATTTCCACCTCCATAGCATTGCTTAACTTCTTTCTGCTTCAGCACGTCAGTTGTGGGAAGCCTCATCCATGCCTTTGTTGCCTCCAGATCAACTATTCCACCAGACCCCTATTGCTCTTCCACATTACATCCTATGTCTGCATGGCATCCAAAACTCTGCTGTCTGTGTCTTAACTCGCATCCAGACCTGTTCACCCATCACTCATGCCTGTTAACCTGCCCTGGCATGGTTAAGCAACAGCTCAGCTTTAAAGTTCTCATCCTGGTTTCCGTCATCATTCCCTGCCTCTACAACATGTTCTCACCCAACAACACTCCAAGATATCTGAACTCAACTAATTGTGTTCTCTGGGCTGCTGCTGATGTGAATCGTTCTGCCATTGACAAGCTGTGCCATAGTTGCCAAGACCCCATGCTGAAGGAATTGCCTCCCGACACCTCCCCACTTTTCTACCTTTCTTTCCTCTAAGATATTCCTTGAAACCTTCCTCCTTGACCAGGCTTCTGATCATCACTCAAAATCTCCATATGTGGCTTGCTGTCCTTTTTTTTTAAGAAAATGGCCCTGTGAGTAAAGCCCCTTAGGAACTGTCATTACATTAAAGGCACTATATAAATGCAAGATGTTATCGATTGGAGCTGAGCTTTGATCTACACATCGCCATTTCTAATTCTCCAGGAAGTCACACAACAAACAGCTGGAGAATAGAACTTGGAACAGTACAGCACAGTACAAGCCCTTCAGCCCTCTATGTTGTGCCAGCCTTTTATCCTACTCGAAGATCAAACTAACCTACATACCCTTCATGCGCTTAAATGTCCCGAAATGGATCTGACTCTACTACCACTGCTGGCAGTGCATTCCATGCACCCACCACTCTGTGTGTAAAGGACCTACCTCTGACATCGCCCCTAAACCTTCCTCCAATCACCTTAAAATTATGCCCCATTGTGATAGACATTTCCGCCCTGGGAAAAAGTCTCTGGCGATCTGCTCCATTTCTGCCTCTTGAAATCTTGTACACTACTATCAAGTCATCTCTCCAATGAGTAAATAATTGAGCAATAACATGGCTAACACAGTGACATTACAGTAGATTCTTGAAGATGGACAGCTGAATTCAGGTTGAACATTCTCTAGTAAATTAGGATCCAGGGCTGTCCCTTCAGCCCTGTATCACACCCAGTGAGTGATCTACATCAAGTGACGTGGATTAAACAGGCAGAATGGTCAATGATAACAGGGATGATAACCATGCAATAGGTATACAAGTAGTTCAGGAACCCAATTCTGATAATGCACAAACATTTCCTTCAACAGCCCCTTCTAAACTCACAGCCAACCTCATCTTGAAGGACAAGGGCAGCAGATAGATGGGAACACCACCCCTGCAAGCTCCCCTCCAAGAAACTCACCATCCTGACTTGGAAATATATCGCCGTTCCTTCACTGTTACTAGATCAAAATCCTGGAATTCCCTCCCTAAGGGCATTGTGGGTCTACCTACAGCACATGGACTGCAGTAATTCAAGAAGGCAGCTCACTCCCAAGGGGCAACTAGGGACAGGGCAATAAATGTGGGCCCAGCCAGCAAAGCCCACATCCCATGAATGAATAAATGAAAAAGGATAAAGGATAATGCTGCCCTACCCAAACATGTCGGTGTGAAAATAAATCACATACCCACACTCTTACACAACATATGGATGATAAAAAGGAACCCGCACCTTAAAACAAGAAACCAATTTTGCCCCCCATTTCCTCTACACCTTTCTGTCTATTCTCTAATGATTGGTTTCTCTAGTTACTGCCCATGCTGAAACAAAGAGTTGTGGATGATTTTGATATTTACAAAACAGAGACAAACCATTTGGTCCAACCGGTTGGTCATCAGTCACAATCTGAGGATATAAAATAGACTATTTAAGAGTGAGAAGGAGAAATTTCTTCAACCAGAGAGTGAAGCCTGGGGTGAGCCTGTGAAATTCTCTGCCACAGAAAGCAGTCTTTCAAGAAGGAGTTAGATACAATTCATAGGGCTAAAGGGATCAAAGGGTATAGGGAGAAAGCAGGAACAGGGACGGTGTTCGACGATCAGCCATAATCATACTGAATGACAGAGATGGCTCAAAGGGCTGAATGGTCTACTCCTGTCCCTTTTATTCCCCCCACTTTGTTTCTCTGTTTATACATGACATAAGCTGCCTCCACCCCACTGGCATATCATTCTATTCCTTTCTCTTGACAAGATTCATTGAACAAGAGTGAGTTTGTCATCATTTGACAGAGGTTCGCTGTATAACAAGTCGTTTCTACAGGACTGTGCAACCAGAATCCCTTTTACCTTCCTGGTGACTCCGGGATCCAAGTAGCTCTTCAGCTTTTGAATATAGGTATGTGGAGGATTCTTCACCTGAAAGCGCTCCTGATAATAAAAGAGAGAAACCAAGCAAATAGTCAGACAGGTAACTTAGTCTCAAAGACAAAAGCGAGAGAGCGCGAGAAAAGAAACGAGAGAGAGAGAGAGCGAGAGCGAGAGCGAGAGCGAGAGAGCGCGAGAGCGAGAGCGCGAAAAAACGAGAACGAGAGAGAACGAGAGCGAGAGAGCGCGAGAACGAGAGAAATAACACGAACGGGAGAAAGAGCACGAACGAGAGAGAGAGCGCGAACGAGAGAGAACGAGAGCGAGAGCACGAACGAGAGAGAACGAAAATGAGAGAGAGAGAGAGAGAGAGAGAGGGAGAGAAAACGAGAACGAGAGAGAGAAAACGAGAACGAGAGAAAGAGAGAGAACAAGAACGAGAAAAAACACGAACGAGAGA
>NC_057752.1:1087524-1097170 GCF_004010195.1 Chiloscyllium plagiosum
AGCAAGAGAACGAGACAGAGAGAGAACGAGAGACAGAGAGAACGAGCGAGAGCGAGAACGAGCGAGCGAATAGAACGAAGAGAGATAGAACGCGAACGAGAGAGAGAGCGAACGAGAGATCGAGCGAACGAGAGAGCGAACGAGAGAGAGATAGAACGAACGACAGATCGAGCGAACGAGAGATCGAACGAGAGAGCTAGAACGAACGAGAGAGCTAGAACGAACAAGAGAGAGAGCGAACGAGAGATCGAACGAGAGCGAACGAGAGATCGAGCGAGCGAACGAGAGCGCGAACGAGAGAGCGAACGAGAGAGCGAACGAGAGAGCGAACGAGAGAGCGAACGAGAGAGAGCGCAAACGAGACAGAGAGAGAGCGAGAGAGCGAGCGAACGAGAGAGGGAGAGCGCGAGAGGAGAGAACAAGAGAGAACAAACGAGAGAGAGAGAGAGAGAGCGAACGAGAGAGCGAGAGAGCGAACGAGAGATCGAGCAAACGAGAGAGCGAACGAGAGCGCGAACGAGAGCGCGAACGAGAGAGCGAACGAGAGAGCGAACGAGCGAGATAGAACGAACGAGAGAGATCGAGCGAATGAGAGATCGAACAAGAGAGCTAGAACGAACGAGAGAGCTAGAACGAACGAGAGAGCGAACGAGAGATCGAACGAGAGATCGAGTGAGCGAACAAGAGAGAGCGCGAACGAGACAGAGAGAGAGCAAGAGAGCAAGAGAGCGAGCGAACGAGAGAGGGAGAGAGGGAGAGCGCGAGAGGAGAGAACAAGAGAGAGAGAGAACGAGAGAGCGAGCGAACGAGAGAGATAGAACGAATGAGAGAGAGAGAGCGAACGAGAGCGAATGAGACAGCGAACGAGAGAGCGAACAAGAGATCGAGCGAGCGAGAGATCGAGAGAGCGAGAGAGCGAGAGATCGAGAGAGCGAGAGATCGAGAGAGCGAACGAGAGAGGGAGAGCGAACGAGAGAGGGAGAGGAGAGAACGAGAGAGAGAACGAGAGAGCGAGCGAATGAGAGAGCGAACGCACGAACGAGAGAGCGAACGAGCGAACGAGAGAGCGAACGCACGAACGAGAGAGCGAACGCACGAACGAGAGAGCGAACGCACGAACGAGAGAGCGAACACACGAACGAGAGAGCGAACACACGAACGAGAGAGCGAACGCACGAACGAGAGAGCGAGCGAGAACGAACGAGAGCGAGAACGAACGAGAGCGAGAACGAACAAGAGCGAGAACGAACAAGAGCGAGAACGAACGAGAGCGAGAGAAAGAGAGAACGAACGAGAACGAGAAAGAGCGAGAGAGCGAACGAGAGAGCGAACGAGAGATCGAGCGAGAGAGAGATCGAGAGAGCGAGAGATCGAGAGAGCGAGAGATCGAGAGAGCGAGAGATCGAGAGAGCGAGAGATCGAGAGAGCGAGAGATCGAGAGAGCGAGAGATCGAGAGAGCGAGAGATCGAGAGAGCGAGAGATCGAGAGAGCGAGAGATCGAGAGAGCGAGAGATCGAGAGAGCGAGAGATCGAGAGAGCGAGAGATCGAGAGAGCGAGAGATCGAGAGAGCGAGAGATCGAGAGAGCGAGAGATCGAGAGAGCGAGAGATCGAGAGAGCGAGAGATCGAGAGAGCGAGAGATCGAGAGAGCGAGAGATCGAGAGAGCGAGAGATCGAGAGAGCGAGAGATCGAGAGAGCGAGAGATCGAGAGAGCGAGAGATCGAGAGAGCGAGAGATCGAGAGAGCGAGAGATCGAGAGAGCGAGAGATCGAGAGAGCGAGAGATCGAGAGAGCGAGAGAGGAACAGGATACTGATTAAGGATGATCAGCCATGATCATATTGAATGGTGGTGCAGGCTCGAAGGGCAGAATGGCCTACTCCTGCACCTATTGTCTATTGACAAGGAGGAATGTCTTCCGGGTCATTTGTCTGTGGAATTCTCAACCACACAAAGCAGTGTGGGTTGGATCATTGAGTATTTAAGGCAGAGATGTTTGGTTAACAAGAGAGGCCAGGGTTATTGGGAACACCCAGGAAAGCAGAAGTGAGGCCAAGAACAGATCAACCATGATCTCACTGAATGGCACAGCACACTTGAGGGGCAGAATGACCTCCTCCAAATTCTTATTATCTTAAAACTGGATTCTAAGTACCTGATCACAGATGAGATCCCATTTTTTCTCATTGTCATACTGTCGAAGCAGCCGTGCTTTGTCTGGGGGGAGATTCATAGAATTCTGCAAAAAAGAAAGCAGAGAGAGTGTAATTATTCCACAGTGGGACACATTGACAAAATTAAAGTGGACAATTACACATAACAAATATGAACACGAAGGGATGTTTGAATGGGTTTCCAATACTGCCAACATTGTGAAGGTGCATAGGAACCTAGTGACACATCCAATGGAGGTAGCTGACAACAAGAACCCACCTGTGGAGTTTATTAGCAGTCCCTTGCACTGCAGCTACCACATGACTCTGGCTGAACCAGAAACACTCCCAACCTTACCCTGTCAGAAAAGCATTTACAGGTTTATAATCAACCAGTTCACACTTTCCGTGAGCAGCAAGTCCTGGAGTGAGGTTTGAACCCAGAGATTCTGGCCCAGACTTTACCTCTGGTGGTTTGCCAGGGCGGGTGGAGGGAGGAGATATCACATCCTTTGTCTTTCTGTGCTCAGATGAAAGGCTACATTTGGCCTGGGAAATCCCACAGCTCACATCAGGTACGCATATGCCAACCAGCATTTCAGACCAAGAGAATATTTTGTACTATACAATGCTGAGACCGAATTCTAGATGCTTCAGAGACTAAATTATTTTGAACACCTCATGGCTATGTCAATGAAGAACAAATGGACTTTTATATTATGCCACACCCCAGATCTCAAAAACCCGGAGACCTTCACAAAAAGTAATCTGCTGGCGTACAAGGCAGTCATTTATGCTCATTAAGATTTTCCGAACAAGATGAATGACACATTAATCTTTTCCTAATGGCGTTGATCAAGATAAGACTGCTCGTCAAGCCACCACTTTTGCCATTACTTAACCTTTAATGCGATCCAAATCAGTGGAAAAGGGACTTGGTTAAACATCTGATTGGAGTATCAGTTGTGGCTCAGCTTGCAGCACTCTTACCTCAAAATTATGGATTCGAGTCCTACCCCAGTTCCTCAGCACAAGAATGAAAGTCCAACAATGGCACAGCAGTACCAAAGGAGTGCTCTACTATCAAAGGTGCGGTCATTCAGAAAGATGTGAAACCAAAGCCCAGTCTGCCCTCTCAGGTGGATGAAAAAAAAGAGTCCACAGTGTTATTTTGAAAGGCAGGGGAGTTCTCAACAGTACCCTGGTCAATACTTTTCCCTCAATCAACATCACAACAAACAGATCACTGGGTCATTATCACATTAATGCTGGCAAGATCTTGTGTGCGTATTGTTGCCACTTTTCCTTTATTACAACAGTGACTTTTCTTTTTAATTCATTTATGGGCCATGGGCATCACTGGCTGGACCAGTACTTATTGCCTGTGCCTAGTTGCCCTTGAGCTGGTGCAGGCATGATGGCCTACAGATTCTGTGACATCCAGAGCATCTCCTGACTTACATCGATGTGGTTGTGCAACTACTGATGCTAAACATATGCATTCATCACAGGATATTTCAACCTTTTTGTACTTGAAAAGGGTTAGACGAGGGTTTGGTTAAACTGTGCTTCTAAAGCTCACTTATAAACAGCAGGTTTCCCAGAACAGGCCACATGCCAAGAGGCATATCTGAAGCCAGATAAAGCCATCTGGTTGGATGATATCTGCCAATGGGGCTTGTTAAAATACTTTCCAGCAAACATTTACACCTTACAGATTTAAACACCACTTTTTCTTCAGTTCTGCATGGGACTCATGAGAAGGGCTTCCCACATCTGGGCATGTTTGATTCAGAGTTCCATTGGCCTGCCCAGGATCGCAAGCAAAGTCAGAAGGAGAATAACCCTTGGTCATTTAAGAACTCTCGAATCAGCTGGCTTTAAAAGAACAGATGGGTCACTTGTTAAGGGAAGGCATTTGCTGAGGCAGAGGGTCAAAATGTGACAAAAAACAGTCAGCAGAGTTCCTGGGAGGTGTGATGTGTTCATCAGTTTCCAGTCGTTTGCTTGCACAGAACTTGAGTATTGCTGAAGACAGACAACACGTTGAAACCTCTCATCTTGTACTCAGGACAATTTGCAAAGTGAAGGGAAAACAACATTTATACTGCTTGAGTATGCTAATTGGTGGACACTTTGCCATGAAGAATGCACTAGTTAATAAGGACTGACTAGTTAACTGCCCATGTTTCCTTAAAGTTTAAGCAAGGCAGGTCAGTTCTGATCAGTCAAGGCATTGCTCCAAGAACTGAACGAGAGAAGGGCTATGATCAATGCTGTTTTTTTTAAAACAGGTACAGATAGAAGGAATAACAACAAAATTTGCCGGAGAAACTCAGCAGATCTGACAGCATCTGTGGAGAAAAAGAACAGACTTTTTTCACTAGTGGGACATGGGCATTGCTGTTTGGGCCAGCATGTATTGTCCATCCAGAGTTGCCCCTTGAGAAGGTGGTGGTGAGCTGCCGTCTTGAACCGCTGCAGTCCACCTGTTGTAGGTTGACCCACAATGTCCTTAGGGAGAGAATTCCAGGATTTTGACCCAAGTCAGGATGGTGGTAGCTCGGAGGGGAACTTGCAGCAGGTAGTGTTCCCACTTATTTGCTGCCCTTGTCCTGGTGAATTTCTGTAGTGCATTTTGTAGATAGTACACACTGCTGCTAGTGAGCGTAGGTGGTGGAGGGAGTGAATGTTTGTTGTGTCAATCAAGCAGGACTGCTTTGTCCTGGATGATGCCAAGCTTCTTAAGTGTTGTTAGAGCATCTAGGCAAGTGGGAAACATTCCCTTACACTCCTGATTTGCGCCTTGCAGATAGTGGACAGACTTTGGAGAATCAGAAGGGTAGTTACTCACCGCAGTATTCCTAACCTCTAACTTATTCTTGTAGCCACTGTGTTTATACAGAGTCCAGTTCAGTTTCTGGTCAATGGTAAGTCCCAGGATGCAGTAACACCAGTGAATGCCAAAGGGGCAGTGGTTAGATTGTCTCTCATTAGAGATGGTCATTGTCTGGCATTTGTCAGTTGCCACTCGTCAGCCCAAGCCTGGATATTGTCCAGATCTTGCTGCTTCAGTATCTGAGGAGTCACAAGTGGTGCTGAATATTGTATAATCACCACTGAATGTCCCCACTTCTGACCTTATGGAGGGAAGGTCATTATGAAGCAGCAGAAGGTGATTGGGCCAAGGACACTACTCTGAGGAACTCCTGGAGCTGAGATGACTGACTTCCAACAACCACAACATTTTCCTATGTGTCAGGTATGACTCCAACCAGCAGAGTCTGCCCCATGATACTAGTTTTGCTAGGGCTCCTTGATGCCACACTCGGTTGAATGCAGCCTTGATGTCAAGGGCTGTCCCTCTCCCCTCCCCTCTGGAATTCAGCTCTTTTGTCCATGTTTGAACCAAGGCTGTAATGAGGTCAGGAGCTAAGTGGCCCTGGTGGAACCCAAACTGGGCGTCACTGAGCGGGGTATTGCTGAGCAGGTTCTGTTTGATAGCACTGCCATTACTTTACTGACGATCAAGAGTACACAGTTGGGGCAGTCATTGGCCAGGTTGGATTTGTCCTGCTTTGTGTGTAAAGGACATACCTGGCAATTTTTCACATTGAGAGGTAGATGCCAGTGTTGTAACTGTACTGGAACAGCTTGGCTAGGGTTGCAGCAAATTCTGGGAGCACAAGCATCTGCTGTTCTTTGTTTTATTAAGATAGAAGGAACATATACACACACAGTACCAGTTTCAGCTGGACAATTCAAAGCAGACCTCACCACATCTGTCATTAACTCAGTTTGCCTCTGAAAGGCTACGGAAACACACAAGTGAATGTATGAAAACTTTGTCTTAGTCATGAAGGGAGGTTCATTGTTACACCCCAGGGACCCACTGCTGAACAAGTCGATATCAAGCCAACCTCCCAAAAAAAACTAAGACATACCAATAATTTAAGTGGCTGCCATGACTGAATGTCAGTGTTAGAAATGCAGGTCCCTTTAGGGGTTAACCAGAACAGCTCCAGAGTTCATCGAGAGCACATGATACTCATTGGCGTTTATATTTCAGAGCTGAGTTCTCTTCCCCGCTCCAGCTCCATTTTAGTTTAATCCCGTCCTTCTTTCCAAACCCTTCATTTTTGCTATTGTTGTATTGTAAATTGTTAATTTAGTCCAAGACATGGATGATTTGGTGTTTTTTTTAAATGAAGAGCAGAGTTCTCTGGAGGGGTCTTGTGGTGCAGTGGTAGTGTCCCTACCTCTGAACCAAGTAGTATGGGTTCAAATCCTATTTGCTCCAGAGGTACACAATAACATCCTTGTACAGGTTGATTAGAAAGTACTTAAGAATCAGGTTCTTTGCCAAGGTGGGCATCTGAACAGGGACAGATGGAAACTGCTGTTTGTGTAAAATTATCAATTCTTTTTTAAAGAAAAGCCAAGTTCTCTGGGGGGACAGCGTCTGAAGTGCAGTGATAATGTCCCTACTTCTGGGCTAGAAGGTCTAGCGTCAAGTCCCACTGCCACAGAAGTGTGTTCTAACATATCCAAACAGAATGATTAAAAAAGGTACAGCCAAGTTCTTTTCAGGATACGTGGGCATCAGGGCTGGAATGCCTAATTTCCCCCTCCAATATACCCCTGTCTTGCCACCTTGTCCCTGCTGGGTTTAGAGGGAAATGGGTCAAACATTGGCAGGTGGGTCCAGTTTAGTTTGGAGAACTTAGTCAGCATGGATGAGTCACACTGAAGGGTCTGTTTCTGTGCTGTGTGACTCTATTTGTTAATTTGGTGCTTTTTTTATTTACTCGTGGGATGGGGGCATCGCTGCTGCAGTCCATGTGCTACAAGTAGACCCACAACTTATTAGGGAGGGTTCTCCAGAATTCTGACACCCAAAAGAAAAATATTGGGTTCTTCCCCTATGAGGTATTGGTTTCCAGCTTTGAAAAAGGTTGAGAAAGGAAAGGCAAAAACCAGTAGTCTGTGCTAATCTATAAAACCCTTGTCAATCTCTAAAGTCTTTTGCTGCTTAATGAACATCTGGATATTGATCTGCTAAATGTTGAACTCAAGCAGGTATCTACACAGAATTAAATTCTTGCCAAAGTCAGCTCTATCTGAATTATGACTTGCAAAGAAGGAGCCTGTTACCGTGGCTTGAAAATAAATGAAGGGAAATGCACTGATTGATCTCTTGGTCCTGAGCTGTGTGTGATACCAAGCAAAACTCCCAATGGGTTTCAGTTCTCTCCTGTTCCCCCGACTGACAGGATGCAGGTGCAGGATTCTCCTTACTTTTGACATCTCCCAGCTGGTTCACTATAATGCAAGAGCATGAAAAGATCAGGGGAACCTCCAAGGTTCTTCACTTTCAACTGGAAGGGCTCCAATAATGGGGAGGTTCCCATTAGATTGCACAATCACAAAGGAGCATAAATAACGAACAACCTTGGAACTTGAACCCACAAACCATCTGGCTGTTGATGAGACAACCCTCCTCCAAATGGTTTACAAACTGATCTCATCTTATTTAATCAAGACTGAATTGAACCAAGAACCTTATGACCAGATACTAAGTACTAATAACAAATCAAGTTGGTTCATCAAGTGTCGTAGATGAATTTATTCAACAATAACAGACTTCAGTCCATTCAAAATAACAACTCATTGATAGCTTGGTGAATTTTGGCAACCAGAGACTAACCTGTATAGAGCTTGGATATCTCACATTCAGTCACAGGGATGCTGCTGGATCTCAGTCAGCGCAGCAATAGCGGTATCAGAAGCTGGAGTGCAATGTTCAAATTGGACCCCAGTTGCTGCTCTCAATTGCTGTCAAATGATTACAGCACTGAAGGTGGCCATTTGGCCCATTACAACTGTGCTGGCTCTCTCTGCCAGAGCCATTTGATCAGTCCCATTGTCCCAGCTTTTCCCTGCAGCACTCCAGAAATGCTTTTCTCTTCAATAAATTATCCAAGTCCCCTCTGAAAGTCACGGTTAAATCTGCCTCTTCTCTGGCAGTGGATTCCAGATCCTAACTAATCGCTTTATAAAAACATGCCTCTTCATGCCATTGTTGCTGATTTTTGCTAATCATCTTATAATCTGTGCCTTCTGGTTCTAGATCCTTCTGCCAAAAGGAAACTGTTGCTTTCTATTAACTCAGCCTAGATCCCTTGTGATTTTGAATGCCTCTATCAAATCTTCTCTTCTCTAAAGAGCAGAACAGGAGTGAGTTAGCCCCTCGAGCCAGCTCCGCCATTGATACGACCGTGGCTAATAGGATTGTGATCTGAACTCGACTCTATTGTCAACCCTTTGGATCTCCTGGTCAGTCAAGAAACCACCTAACTCAGCCTTAAAAAGGACATTGCCTCCCAGCTCTCTACAGAAGAATACCACCACAGATTAACAACCTTCAGAAAAAAGTTCATCATCTCAGTCTTAAATGGGAGATCCTTGGTTTTTAATATAGTGACCCCCACATTCAAATCCTTCCCATAAGGAGAAACATCCTCTCAGCATCTGCCCTGTCACGTCCGCTCAGGATCTTGTATGTTCAATAACATCACATCTCAGTCTTCTAAACTCCAATGGACATAGGCCCAACCTCTCCTCAGAGGGCAAACTTCCTATCTCAGGATGATTGACAATTGTGCAATTAGCAAGCAGTCAGACTCGGCGGGGGGGGGGGGGGGGGGGGGGAGTAAGGAAAGAAGGAAACGAGGGGAACCAGGGTATACTCCTCTTACCCTTCCCTAGGCCACAAGGAGGAGGATAACCAAAGCACGTTGTAAGGCCCCCACCACTTAGAATCAGAGATGTACAGCATGGAAACATACCCCTCGGTCCAACCCGTCCATGCCAACCAGATATCCCAACCCAATCTAGTCCCATCTGCCATCGCCCGGACCATATCCCTCCAAACCCTTCCTATTCATATAACCATCCAAATGCCTCTTAAAATGTTGCAATTGTACCAGCCTCCACTACATCCTCTGGCAGCTCATTCCATACATGTACCACCCTCTGTGTGTGAAAAAGTTGCCCCTTAGGTCTCTTTTATATCTTTACCCTCTCCCCCTAAACCTATGCCCTCTAGTTCTGGATTCCCCAACCCCAGGGAAAAGACTTTGCCTACTTACCCTCTCCATGCCCCTCAATTTTATAAACCTCTATAAGGTCACCCCTCAGCCTCTGACACTCCAGGGAAAACAGCCCCAGCCTGTTCAGCCTCTCCCTGTAGCTCAGATCCTCCAACCCTGGCAACATCCTTGTAAATCTTTTCTGAACCGTTTCAACTTTCACAACATTTTTCCGATAGGAAGGAGACCAGAACTGCACACAATATTCCAACAGTGGCCTAACCAATGTCCTGTACAGCCGCAACATGACCTCCCAACTCCTGTACTCAGTACTCTGACCTATAAAGGAAAGCATACCAAACACCTTCTTCACTATCCTATCTACCTGCGACTCTATTTTC
>NC_057752.1:1097179-1129999 GCF_004010195.1 Chiloscyllium plagiosum
TGGTGTCATCTGTAAATTTACTAACTGTACCTCTTATGTTCGCATCCAAATCATTTATGTAAATGACAAAAAGTAGAGGACCCAGCACCGATCCTTGTGGCACTCTACTGGTCACAGGCCTCCAGTCTGAAAAACAACCCTCCACCGCCACCCTCTGTCTTCTACCTTTGAGCCAATTCTGTATCCAAATGGCTAGTTCTCCCTGTATTCCATGAGATCTAACCTTGCTAATCAGAATATTCCAGAACAGGAAAGTGGCAAAAGATGATCAGAGTCTTAATGAAGTAGGGAGTGTTGGTTGCCAATGGCAGGTCAGTTACCAGAGGACAGAGGTTATAATATTGTTGACAAACAAAATAGAAGGCAAATGAGGTGATTCTAAAACTAAGATGCAGCAGAAAGTGGTGAATGCAGATTCCAATGACAATTCTGCAAAACAAATTAGATATATTCTTGAAAGGAAGAGAGAAAAACAAATCACAAAACCATCGGGAAAGTGTGGGGGAGTGAGATTAATTTGATAGCTCCAGCAAAGAGCTAGCAGCGGTACAGTGGGCCAAATGGTCTCCTGCGTCTCAACAACGACAGGGAGGGCTGGAAGTGGACGGTTTATTTTTTGTTTTGGGGGGGTTAGTGGAATTAAAAATGAAGAAACCACAAGCATGTTGCTTTTAGACACTGTCGCTGTAACCTTGGACATGAAGGGGAGAAATAAAATCTCAAAGCATTTCCTTCTCAGAACAGAGGCTTTCACAATGGTCTAATAATGCAAACAACATCATTTCCTGTCTGGTGCGTACAGGGGCTGCTCAAAGCCATTCAGTGAGCGTGTCTCACAGAACATTCCTGGGGACGGCTAACTGCTGCAAGAGGAACCCAGATGGATGCATTCAGTTTTTTTTAAAAAAACCAATAATGATCAGTGCTCATGTAGGAAGAATGCAATGAGCTAGAAATTCTAATCCAGCCCACTTGAAGCCCACGATTTGGCTCAATCCAAAGATTATACAATTCATTTTCTTCAGGGCAGCAGTATTAACCCCTGCGTCAGAATAAATCTAGATTCATGTTTGAACTGAATACATTCTGAGCAGAATTAAGTCAAAGCTCAGTGTTTTCCCTCATGTTATTCACTGGAGCTTTCTGCAATGTGGGCTATTAAAGGTTACCTCTCCCAGTGAGCTCCATCGTTTAAGATTCAACATACAATGGGCTGAATGCCCTCCTTCTGTGCTATATCAAGTCGTTAAGCTCGAGCAGAACTGAGCCAAGCAGACTCAAACACTCCAATCTCGATCCTCGGTATGCAACAAACTGCAATTGACAACACCTTTATAGGATTAAAAAAGTGTCACAAACCCACTCCACAGGATGGCAATCAAAGTTGGACACCAAATCATGTAAGACATTAGGACAGGTAACCAAACGCTTACCTAGAGATTATAAAAGGGCGATTTAGAGGAGGAGAGAGGTAGAGAGAAGCCAAGAGTTATCATGAGGAAATTCTGGAGGTTAAGGTCCAAACAATTCAAGGCATGGCTACAAATAACAGGGAAAAAATGATTGGGGACGTTCAAGATGCCAGACTTCGAGTGGTTAGATACCCACAGGGTTGGAAGAGGTTACAGAAAGGAAGGGACAGGGTCATGGAGTGGAATTGAAAACAAGAGGGCTGCAATTTGTGAAGATGATGAGTTAACCAATCTTGAACCTCAGGACTTTCCACATTGTACCATTACTCATTGCTTTGGGGTTGGAAAGGGGAAACATGAGGGGCAAGCAATGAGGCAGGATTGCCACTTATCAAGTGGTCATCAACTGACAAGGACAGACCCTCCCCCCACCATTTTAAGTAAAGAGGAAAAAAGAAGTCATGTCAACTGCCTTAAAGTAAAGAGGAAAGATTAGCTTCAATTTTGCACTCCAAAAAGAACAAAGGAAGGCTGGGAGGAAGTGGGCAGTCCATGCCTGGAAGCGTGGAGTGTCCCTCTCTACCTCAGAAGGTTGGCACCTCTGCCTTGTTGTAATGAAGATAAGCTACATTTGCCAGTTGCTAAGCCAATAACAGTTCTGCCATTCCTGCTGTGTGCAGGTCTGGCAATAAACAGAAGTTCAAGGTCTTTCCTGGCTGGCTACACATGAACAGGATTGGATTTCACCGCCTTGATCAACATGTTTATGTAGAGAATATGCATTTTATACAGTTTCCAGCCCCGGCTCTCCCCTGCAAAATAAGGTGGATCTGCCAAACTCAGTGAATGGAGCCCTTTGTCTGAAATTACCCTGTCTGGCTGAAAAGTCCCAACAGAAGCCTAGCCGAATTTGGAAAAGCTAGGCAAGCCATGGGACAGAAACATGGGTAATTTTGGGAGTTGGGATGAAGTTGTCTTGCCAGAGAGCAAGGGTCAAGCTTTTGCAGACAGCAGTGAAAGTGAGGCTGGATTTGAAAAACTGATGAACCATTATCAGCACAAGCCAGTATTGAAAAAGGGCCCTCGTAATTTTCACAAGGGTTTGTAAACCAAGCAGCAGAGGGAAAAAAAGGACATCATATTGTCTGTAGGTTTCCCTGAACTGCTCAGTGGTTGGCACTGTGTAATGTGGTTCTGAACCATACACACAACACAGATATCCCAGAATTTCAATTCTTAACCTGCACTATGCTTGTTGATTTTGGCTGGGATGAGTATTGAAATAAATGAAAATTAAACAGTCTCCCCAGGCATCAGGGAGTGAGAAAGAGGGGGTTGTGGAGACAAGAAAATATTGAGGATCCAATCATTTCTTGTTGGTGTAGGATTTGACTGAGCCCTAGGTTGCTAACTCAAGTCAGATGCATTCCAGGAGGTTTAATCTCTTGATATTTCTGCTCCAAGTTACTAGTTACAAGAAAGTGCAAAGCTACCTGTATTCACATCTGGACCCTATCCAAGAGGAACATGTCAATGCATTGCAACTTCCTTTAATTAAACAAAAGTCTACAAACAATAGTTCTCAGAAACTTTTTTCATGGCAACACTGGGACTGATCAGATTCGACATGCCAACCAACCAGTACCCTTTTCCCATCCAGGACAAACTGTGACTCACTTTGAAATTTATCATTTTTGGATCGGTCCTGTATTATGCAAGATGAGAAGCTTTGAAATGGGCCCCCTTCAGCAATAAAAGAAAACACTCAGTTTTTCGCTCAATGGTTCCATGACTGCTTTGGTCTTGTTGCTTGCTGAAGTGTCATGGAGATTAATCTCAAATTCCTGGCAACTCCAGGATTTTCCTCATAAATCCAGGACATCCCTCAAAGGTCAGCACTGACTCCAATGCCTGTTGGCTCAGCAGTTAAAAGGTTTTACATATTAATGAATCGAAACTTGAAACCTCATTGTGAAGGATGAAAGACTTAACAGCAATCCAGGTTTGTTCAAATACATTCGGATCAGTTTTATGACACTTTGAGCTTTTACTATAAATTCTATATCCCATGATCCTGCCCCATTAGCTACCGGACGAAAGAGCAGCGCTCTGAAAGCTTGTACTTCCAAATAAACCTGTCGGACTATAACCTAGTGCTGTGATTTTTATCTTTGTGACTTGTACTGGGTCAACATGGCTCTCTGTTAACTTGTCTCAACCTTCAGGAGAATGCTTTTTGTTTCTGACAAACATCAGTCAACAGGGCTCCTGTCTTCAGTCAATGCTGCACATTGATGATCCAGTTTCACATATTAATGACAAATCTCTTGGACATGGTTATGAACTCAAGGCAAAACTCAAAGGGGCATTAAGGGAACAAGTGTGCCTTTTATCCACACCATTAACTTGGATTATCATCCCTTCCTAGTCATAAAAACAAGGGAGAAAAGAGACCATTCGACAGAGCAGAGTATGATGTGATGAAACCTTGATGAATACATCAACCAGAACAAGGTGGTACTGCCTGTGCTAGCTTTGCCACATGGGTATGAGTGCAAAGGCGTCCAGGATGCTATAAGATTGAGGTCAGCATTCATTCAAGAGCCCGCTGCCGGAGTTAAGTGGGCCCCTCAAATGCCACTAAATCAGCAACACTGAATGCAAAGTCCTTGGGAGTGGAGAATGCCATCTTAAAGGCTTGTGCCAATCCCTACCCTGTCACATAGTCAATCAGCAGGAGGCAGTTATAAATTGCCTTTTGTTTCAAATTTATTTCTCCAACAGCTTCATTTTCTTTCACTAATGATGCATATTTACTCAGGAGATTTGAGCAATTGCAATCCACTGTTAGTGCGAAAGGAGGAAGAAAGCAACCAAAATGGCTGCCCCCCCGAAAAGAGCACAAAGGTTGAATCTGGCTTCTGCATTTGCATCTGAAGTGAAGACTGTGTGGTCTTTTGAATATAGCTGTTACAATTCAACTGTTTACTTAGAGCTATTTTCTCCCACAGGAAGTGAGGACAGCCCTCGAGGGAGGGTATGGATGGCTGCTGCAGGGAAATGGCGAGACATTAGACTCATTCACAAAAGCAGATTCAGTTTGAAACCATGCAATGGATGGATCTTTGCCCCTCTAAATCCCTGAGGCAGTTTTTTTGGCATAAGAAATGTAGACTTAACTTAATTCCTCACACTACCCGGCATGCTTTCTGAACAGCTCTTTATCTCTGTTGGGATAAAACAGCTCTCCTACAGGAACATATCCTTAAGGATGCATATATGTAGCGAGCTGGATTCAGGTCATAAAAGAAAGTGCAATTATACAGCTGCTTTCACAGTCCTGGCTTGACCCAAAGCACTTCATAGCCAAATCAAGTGCTTATGCTGCCAAAGTGCAGCCATTGTTGTCACACAGGAGATACAACAACCAATTTGAGCACAGCAAGCTTCCACAATGAGCGTTAGCTCAGGTAAACTGTTTTTACTGCTGCTGTTTCAATGAGATTTTAAATGTTAGCCACAACTTAGTTGATAGTACAGTCATCTCAAAATCAAAAACACATGGGATCAAGCCCACTGCATAGATGCAAGCACACAAGTTCACAACAGTACTGAGGGAGAGCTGTACTGTCAGAAGAGGAGACCTTGAGGCAAGGCTACATCTACTCACTCAGGTCGATGTAGACCATCCTATGGCAGAGAAGGGTGGGAAAGTTCTCAGGGTGCCCTGGCCAACATTTATTCTCCCACCATTCCACTCATTGTCAGCATGTGAGTGTTCTGGTTGTATATGAAACACGTACACTGACTGCACCTCAAAAGTAACACACTGTCTGCTACTTTGAACCTAATGAGGATGTGAAAAGTCCAATGTAAATCCAAATTCCTTCCTAATCCACATCTTGCTCTACAACCTTTTGCCACCATAATGGCACCTTGTCGAGGAGCACTGGGAAAGTGGGTATCACTCTTAATCGAAGTGAAAATATTGCAGATGTTGGAAATCTGAAGCAAACACAGAGAATGCTGGAGAAACTCAGCATGTCTGGCAGCATCTGTGGAAAGAGAGAAAGTAAGCTAATTTTTATTTGAGCTTGGTGTGACTCTTCTTCAGAACTGAAGACCTTCTGGGTGTAGGTTTGCTCACTGAGCTGCAAGGTTCATTTTCAGACGTTTCAGCACCATACAAGGTAACATCAGTGAGCCTTGGGGAACTCAAGGAAACCTAAAACACAAATAAAAGGCGGGCCATACCACCAGTGCTTCATCCAGAGACTCACTGATGATATTACCTAGTATGGTGATGAAATGTCTGAAAACAAACCTCCCAGCTCATCGAGCAAACCTACATCCAGAACCTCAACCTGAGCAAACAAATCTTTTCAAAACTTACTATCTGAAGACTCTTGTGAAGATTCATACCAGACTTGAAACACTAACAGTTTCTCTCTCCAACCAAGCCCACATTCTCTTCCCCAAATCAGGAGAATGTGCTCGCCTCAGTCCCCTCTATCAAGGGCTCACCATCTAGGCCACCTCCCTCCAGGGTCAGGGCAATGACTGAGGGCATTCTGCATCATTGGGCATTGCCTCTTGCTCAGGCAGAACATTGAAACAGAGACCTTTCCTGTCCTGGTCGGGTGGATTTTAAATATGTTCATGGTACAACTCAAAAGGAGCAGGGCATTACCCTCTCAACTAATGCCAACCAAGCTAAACAGTCACCTTCTTGTGCAGCTCAGCGCTATGTGAAGAATAGTTGTTATACAAAGCATCATGACAAGAAGATGTTCAACTTCCAAAATATTAAACGATCGATTCCAGAGTTGCTGTGGGTAATTAGACCGACAAGGTTTCCCTCCCCGTTGACACTGCCCCAATTCTCAACAGCACACACGACATGTGGTTACCATCCTTCACCCCTCTTTCTTGGCACTGAAAGGGTTAAACAACAGAAGCACACAGAAAAGTAAAACCTCATGTGCATAGAACAAAAAGCCCATTCAGAACACTTTGGTAAACTGCACAAACCCAATGGACTAATCTTTCTCTTCTTCCATTTCAGTATCTCAGCTTCAGATAAGAGAGGAAGTATACTCTTGGAAAACCCACAAATGCAGATGTAAGATTGTTTTGGGGCTTTTTTGCTATTAACTGCAGTACGGCACTAAATCACTCAGGCCAGGATGTTGGTTTATTAAGTTGCCCCTACGCCAACTCCCTAACGGTGCACTTACAATCACAACCAGATGCCCTTTGTGGGTCAGTTACTACAATTCAGAGCTTGCAGCACTTAAGATTAGACCAAAGCTTCTGGTAGCCAAAGACACAAATGAATCTTCAACGCACATTCACGGGAATCTGACATTTTAAGAACAGAAATGTCAATCGCACAAGTCAAATGAAACCGGGTCAGGAGTTCAGGCTGTTGACTGAATCCTATAAGTAGATGTGATGCCTGCTCTCCGTCAACTAAAGCCAACACCTCTGGGGGGCTTTGCAAAGCAAAGAGAAAGTAAAACTTGTAAGGCCAAGAACCAAAATCCCTTGGCAGGTTTGTCTTGTTTAAAGAGAATAGGTCCCTGCTGTGAATATATGTAGCTTCTAACTTTTACTTTCATAATGTAACTATAAGCGAAAGGAAACACCCCACAGCTCAGGGGAGATATTTCAGTTATGCTGCATGCTACAGAGTTACCCAGATATATGTGGTTGCTAACTCTGGCAGATGTATTCTTGGAGACTTTCGAGAATGACTCAGTCCTTGCACTCCTGCCACTGGTCAACTGACGTATCAACGAAAGCAGGCAGGCAGGTGCAGCAAGCAATTTGAAAGGTAAATACTATACTGGCCTTCATTACAAGAGGATTCAGTTCATAAGTAGAGATGTCTCACTACATTTATACAGGGCTTTAGTGAGACCACATCTGGAGTATTGCATGCAGCTTTGGTCCCTGTATATAAGGGATACATAGAATTTGCCCAGGGCTGGACAGTTTAGATGGAGGAATGAGTCTCAGGTTAGAGGGTAAACCATTTAGAACAGAGACGAGGAAACATTTCTTTACTCAAAAGGTGATCAACTTGTAGACTTCATGAACGTAGAAGGCTGTGGAGGCTGGGTCACTGAATATAGTTAAGAGAGAGAGAGAGAGAGAGAGAGAGAGAGGGGGAGAGAGAGAGAGAGAGAGAGAGAGAAGTACATGTTTAGATATTAATGACATCGAAGGGTATAGAGAGAAAGTGGGAATGTGGCCTTGATATAGAGGATCCACTATGATCATATTGGATGGTGCAGCAGGCTTGAGGGGCTGAATGGCCTACTCTTGCTCCTAGTTTCTATGTCTAAGTGCTCACAGATAGGAGGGAAGAGGATAGACTCAAAGCCAGCCCTCTGAAAACCACCCCTCCTTAAAGTGTCCACCCCACAAAAAGCAAAAGGAAAAGGCTCCACTTCCTCACCATTGGATTCCCTGGAGAATAGGCCTTGACCAACAACCCTGATGATCCAGAAGCTGCCAAACTCCGATTGGCAGACCATCGAGGCCCACACAAGCTCAGCTACTCGCCGAAGCTGGTCAGTCAGCCGATTGGTCAGATTCTCTTGGTAGTGGGGGTGGCAAGTTAATCAACCCAAAAGTCACCCTCTATTCACAGCTGGAATACTGTGAACAGTTTTGGGCCCCTTATCTAAGGAAAGATATACAAGATTCACACAGCTGATCCTGGATATGAAGGGACTGTCTTATGAGGAGAGGTTGAGCCTGTACTCATTGGAATTGAGAAGAATGAGAGGTGACCTGATTGAAACATACAAGATTCTTAGGGGACTTGACAGGGGAGATGCAGAGGTTGTCTAGGACCAGAAAGCATCATCTCAGAATAAGAGGTTGCCCATTTAAAACAGAGACGAAGAGGAATTTCTTCTAAGGGTAATGCATCTGTGGAATTCTTTACCACACAGAGGGCTGTTGAGGCTAATTCATTAAGTATCTTCAAGACTAAGACAGATAGATTTTTACTCAGGAAGGGAACCAAAGGATTATGGGGGCAAAGACAGGAAAGTGGAGTTGAGGATGATCAGATCAACTGCTATCTCATTGAATAGCGGAAGAGACGAGATGGTCTAAATGGCCTACATCTTGTTGTCTTAAACCGCACAGCCCAACACAGTTTCAAAAGGGAAAAATTGCAACCAAACTCTCTGAAACTTGCTCATTTCCACCTCCACCGACACCCCCAGTCTCAGTGGAAAAAAATACAACTCTTCAACAACTATTAGACAACGAGATATTCAGAGGAGTTTGGGGAGAATTAAGCTCATTTTTCAACCAAGAGATGAGAAGCAGCTTGGTCAGGTGGCTATGGCATGCCTTTTAATCTTCACCGTAATAATTTGCCTGCAGGAAATGAAGTTGCCTTCGAGACTGGGGAGTTTCCTCGCCGCTGTGGACTGACTCACAGCCCCGTAAGCTGGACGACATGCATCAGAGGGGAAACACAAGGTGGGTGGGTCTGGTGACCTCTGCGACAAGGCCCAACACAGAAAAGGAAGAACCGACAAACCTAACTGAGAAAAGAAAGCAATGTTTCCTGTGACAAATGAAACCAAACAATGTTTCCCCAGGAGCATACAGTCCAACATTCCCTGTCACAAATGGCCTATTAGCCATTGGGCGCTTATATTCAATCTCTGGTCTACGGCATCAGAGTTGCCACGGAGATCAGGGCAAGTTAAAATAAAAACAGGGAATGAGATTTTCCTTTCTGAATCATTAGCCATAAGGGCCCACAAGAGGCTGGAGATTCCACGAGACTCCAAAAATAGATCACCTCAGTTCAAAGATCTAGTTCCAATGAAGGGGCAATCTCCAGGACACAGCTACAAACAGAGTCTTGTGGGTGTCCAATTACTGCAAAAATCTTTCCTATTCCAAATCACACACAAGAATATTGCAGGATCTACATGAACTTGTGACCAATCTGAATTAACCACAAAAGTAAATGTTTATCTGGGCCTTCTGAGCTGCTAAACCAGCACTTGCACACCCTATAATAACTAACCATAATATGCAATAGATAAATGAAGGAATCCCAACCTTTAATTCAGACACCAATTACACCAACAACCCTTGAAGCCACAAATGGCATTACCCAGCAATTCCACGTGTACACACATATTACCACTTTGGGATTCATTTCAACTGCCTTTCCTTTCAAATCGCTTCTCAGCTACTCTCTGACGTGCTCCTCAACGTTTGTTGCATGTAGAAGTTAACATCTGCCCTCAACAAAGAGGTGTACAACTCAGGGGCTAACACTGGGGCTACAGGTATTTTCTAATTAACCCAGAGATGTTATTACACACTTCTAGACCAGGTGAGACTCGAACTTGGGTCTCCTAGCTCAGGGGAAGGGCACCTTACAGCACCTTTGTTCCACATGAGTCACAGCAAAGGTGCTGTAATTTTTTTTAAGGCATGTTGCTCATCCCTAATTGTCTGTGAACTGAGTTGGCCATTTCAGACGGCAGTTAAGAGTCAACCACAATGCTGACAGTTTGGAGTCATATGTCGGTCAGATCGGATGAGGATGGCAGATTTTCTTCACTAAAGGGGCATTAGTGAACCAGATTTACAACATAAATGATAGATTGGTTAATTAATCAAATTTAAATTCAACCAGCTGCCCCCCAGACAATTAGACTGGATCTCAGGAACTAGGGGGCATCGCCTCAAAAATAAGAGGGAGGAGATTTCGGACTGAGTTGAGGAGGAACTTCTTCACCCAAAAGGTTGTATATCTGTTGAATTCCCTGCCCACTGAAGCATTTGAGGCTACCTCACTGAATGTTTAAGGCAAAGATAGATTGATTTTTGAACAGTAAAGGAATCTAGTCACTTTACCATTGTGCCATCGATTGCAGTCAGGCCCATGATAAAAGATCAAAACCAGATTTATGACTAGGAGAAAGGCTGGACAGAATCAAGGAGTTATCCATTTCACCAATACTCCCACTTCAGAGCATTATATCACAGAGACTGTGCTATCCCAGCACAATGCACTGTAAGAACGCCATGGGGACGTTCTGAGCAGTAAACAAATGAGAATTCAAACTAAGGCGTTCTGAAGGAGAGGCCAATTTTTTTTTTAAATACTAACAGAAGCATTGCTGATATTCTTAAACACTCTCACACACATCATTGTAGAGTCTTAATAGGCCTCCCTGCAATGTGGCAAAGACCTCCCGGCATTTGTAATTCAGACAAACTTAGCTTTTTTTTCCAAAATGTTTTATAGCGAATGCTTGCTTTTGGGTTTACAGAGAATTTTCTTCTTTAAATAAAACTGCTGAGGTGTGGCATTAAAAGTCCAGCTCAAGTCCAGTTTATCTAATGTTGCAGCTTGAACAGGGCAGACAGCACAGTAGTCTTGTTTTCAAAAAAAAGAACATTTAAGAGGACCAGCCAAAATAAACAAAACGCAGCTGTAGAAAATTAAAGAAAAATGATCCCTAAGCTCAGACTGAGCAAATTGCCTGTAAATTCTACTCTTTGGATCCTGATACAGTCCCTTTCCCTGTTGATATTTTCCTGTAGTCTGTTGTGCTGTCTGCAAATCATGCAGACATTTGGGGGCACAGGAGGGGGGAGGGCAAACACACTGAACTATCAAAGGATTAGTGTTCACACTGGAATCCAACCAACACTTGCCCAAAGTCTCCCCCAGTTGTGACGATGGCCTCTAAGCTTCGGAGAGCTCAGTACAGTGAAGGACTTTGAACTTCCCAACAGAATTCTATTTTAAGAACACCCCAAAGTGCCTCAAACTCTCTGCCGTCCCAACAGATTGATGTGTCGACTGATTGAAATTAGGTCTGGGCCATGGCTGGACGTCACTAGGTAAATTGAAAAGGTGCAAACCATTTAACAATCAAGGCGGTGCACCGCCTCCGCCATCAAAAACAAAGTAAAAAGTTCAGCACCCAAATAGCTATATTTCATGCATATGCAAAAGATGGATGTTCAAATACAACAGTGGCTGAGATGGCAGAATTTGGCAATTGAGAAAATGTGGTCTGAAACAGTCCGAATCTATAAACTTTACTGTCTAGTAGGATAAGGACAGCAAATACATGGAAACACCACCTGCTGCAAGTTCCCCTTCAAGCCACTCACCACATATCATCGTTCCTTCATTGTCGCTGGGTCAAAATCCTGGAATTTCTTCTCTAAGGGCATTGTGGGTCTACCGACAGCGCATGGACTGCAGCAGTTCAAGGTGGCAGCTCACCACCACCTTCTCAAGGGGCAACTAGGGATGGGGCAATAAATGCTGGCCCAGCCTGTGATGCCCATTCCTGTGAGTGAATTAAGTAAAAAACCAAACAGAGGCACTATTCCCTGGAATTTATTTTGTTACCGAGTGATTTGATTAAGGTTTCCAAGATATTAAGCAGAATAGATAGTGCACAAATAGAGGAACTATTTATGCAAGTTGGGGAGCTCTTTGAGCCTGTTCATATCACTCAATGAGAGAAGTGTTAATCTGTGGTCTAACTCCATACACCAGTCTTTGTCCTACGTCCCTCACCACCTCTGGTTAACGAAAAAAAGCTACCAATATATCTCAGTTTTAAATGTACAAATTGATCAAGTGTCCATTGCCGCTTTTGGAAGCAAGGTCCAAGCTTCTACAAACCTGTGCATAAAATTTCACTCCTGAAAAGTCTTTTTTAAGGTTATGTCTCCTGGTCCTAAACTCCTTGACCAGTGAAATGGTTTCTCTCTGGCATCCAAAAGCGAAACTGAAATTATCTGGTGCTCTGCACAATTCTGATGGATTAACATCTCTATTTAATTCTAAATTAAAACAAAGATGAGAGTGGTCGTAAAGGAAGAGTGCTAAATTGGGGCAAAGTCAACTATAGCAAAATTCGGCAGGAGCTGGGCAATGTGGATTGGGAGCAGCTGTTTGACGGAAAATCCACATTTGATATGTGGGAGGCTTTTAAAGAGAGGTTGATTAGCGTGCAGGACAGACGTGAAAAATGAGGGATAGAAATGGCAAGATTAGGGAACCATGGATGACAAGTGAAATTGAGAGACTAGCAAAGAGGAAAAAGGAAGCATACATAAGGCCAAGGTGACTGAAAACAGACGAAGCTTTGGAAGAATAATTGGGAAAGTAGGACCAATATGAAACGAGGAATTAAGAGGGCTAAAAGGGGTCACGAAATATCATTAGCAAACAGGATTAAGGAAAATCCCAAAGCCTTTTATTTGTATATAAGGAGCAAAAGATAACTAGAGAAAGGGGTGGCCCACTCAAGGTCAAAAGAGGTAAGTTATGCATACAGTCAGAGAAAATGGGTGAGATTCTTAGTGAGTATTTTTCATCAATATTCACTGAGGAGAGGGACATGATAGATGTTGAGATTAGGGATAGATGTTTGATTACTCTAGGTTAAGTCAGCATAATGAGGGAGAAAGTGTTGGGTATTCTAAAAAGCATTAAGGTGGACAAGTCCCCAAGTCCGGATGGGATCTATCCCAGGTTAGAGAGGGAAGCAAGAGAGGAAATAGCCGGGGCCTTAACAGATATCTTTGTAGCATCCTTGAACACGGGTGAGGTCCTGGAGAACTGCTAATGTGGTCCCCTTGTTTAAGGAGGGCAGGGGGGACAATCCAGATAATTATAGACCAGTGAGCGTGACGTCAGTGGTAGGAAAGCTGCTGGAGAAGGTACGGAGGGTTAGAATCTATTTACATTTGAGAGAAAATGAGCTTATCAGTGACAGGCAATATGGTTTTGTGCAGGGAAGGCATGCCTTACCAACTTAATAGAATTCTTTGAGGAAGTGACAAAGTTGATTGATGAGGGAAGGGATGTAGATGTCATATACATGGACTTTAGCAAGGCGTTTGATAAGGTTCCCCATGGTAGGCTGATGGAGAAAGTGAAGGCTCATGAGGTCCAGGGTATACTAGCTAGATGGATAGAGAACTGGCTGGGCAGCAGGAGACAGTAGTAGTGGAAGGGAGTTTCTCAAAATGGAGAACTGTGACCAGTGGTGTGCCACAGTGATCCATGCTGGAACCACTGTTGCTTATGACGTACATAAATGATCTGGAGGAAATTATAGGTAGTCTGATGAGCAAGTATGCAGATGACACTAAGACTGGTGGAGTAGCAGGTAGCGAAGGGAACGGTCAGAGAATGCAGCAGAATATCGATAAATTGGAGAGCTGGGCAAAGAACTGGCAGGTGGAGTTCAATCTGGGCAAATGCAAGATGTTGCATTTTGGAAGATCTAATTCAAGAGTGAACTATACAGTTAATGGAAAAGCGCTGGGGAAAATTGGTGTGCAGAGAGTTCTGGGTGTTCAGGTCCATTGTACCCGGAAGGTGGCAACTCAGGTCAATAGAGCGGTCAAGGAGGCATACGGCATGCTTTCCTTCATCGGACGGGGTATTGAGAACAGGAGTTGGCAGGATATTTTACAGTTGTATAGGACTTTGGTTGGCTACATTTGGAATACTGCATACAGTTTTGGTCGCCACATTACCAAAACGATGCGGATGCTTTGGGGAGGGCACAGAGGAGGTTCACCAGGATGTTACCTGGTATGGAGGGTGCTAGCTATGAAGAGAGGTTGAGTAGATTAGGATTATTTTCATTAGAAAGACAGAGGTTGAGGGGGGACCTGATTGAGGTCTACAAAATCATGAGTGGTACAGACAGGTTGGATAGCAAGAAGCTTTTTCCCCCAGAGTGGGTGTCTCAGTTTCTGGGGGGCTCACGACTTCAAGGTGACAGGGAAAAGTTTAAAAGAAATAAGCGTGGAAAGATCTTTACGCAGAGGTTGGTGGGTGCCTGGAACGCATTGCCAGTGGAGGTGGGAGAGGCGGGCACGATAGCACCATTTAAGATGTATCCAGACAGATACAAGAATGGGCAGGAACAGAGGGATACAGATCCTTAGAAAATAGCCGAGAGGTTTAGATAGAGGATCTGGATTGGCGCAGGCTTGGAGGGCTGAAGGGCCTGTTCCTGGGCTATAATTTTGTTCTTTGTTCTAATCCCATGCAACCAGCTTCTCTTTTCACAACAGGAGTAATGGATCACTGATCTCCACCAGGTCTAATAAAGTAGAGGCAGATCCAGCCAAAGTCAACCAAAAGCTGGACTCTGAAGCCCCAGAGTTGTTGGTGAACATTGCTCCCTGGGCTCCATAGAAAAGAAAAGTAGGTGGAGGCCATTTGACTCCTCGAGCCTGTTCCACCAATCAATATGATTATGGCCCTCCTGATTTCCCTCATAAGTGTACTGCTACTGCCTTTATACTCTTCTGAGGATTCACTTGATCTATCCTGTCCATGCCTGACATATGCTTCCTTCTTTTTCTTGACCAAACCCTCAATTTCTCTAGTTATCCAGTATTCCCTGCACCTACCAGCCTTCCTTTCACCCTAACAGGAGCATACTGTCTCTGGACTCATGTTATCTCATTTCTGAAGGCTTCCCATTTTCCAGCCGTCCCTTTACCTGCAAACATTTGCCTCCCAATCAGCTTTTGTAAGTTCTTGCCTAATTGAATCTCAATACCCTAAGTTCTATCCTCCCTCCATTTCCCTTGATCCCTTTAGCCACATGAGCTATGTCTACCTCCTTCCTGAAAAAAAAAACAATCTTTTGGCCTTAACCACTTTCAATTGTCGGGAATTCCACAAGTTCATCACTCTCTGAAATAAGAAATGTCTCTTCATCTCATGTCTCATTCTTAAATTATGACCCCGGTTATGGATTTAAAATCAGAAAGAGAGGAATCAAGGAGTTTGGAGTCACACACAGGCCTGCAGATTCCCTTCCATAAAGGGCACTAGGGAATCAGATGGGTATTTACAATCACCTTTGCTGAGGCAAGTTTTCAATTCAGATTTTATTAACTAACTTCAATTTCACAAGCTGCCACAGTGGAATTTGAACTTGTTCCCCAGAACCTCTGATTCCAAGTCCAGTGACATTACCACTGGACCTCCATCTACCCATGTAAAAAGGGAAAGTCGCTATAGTTCTACCAGACCATAGGGCTGCTGTCTCATTAGAGAGAAGCAACTGGTGGTGGTTTAACCAGAGGGTCACCATGCCTCAAGCGAGGGGAGAGGTTGGGAATGAGAGTCTTTCTTGGCAACCAAGTGCTGAAATGAACCCATGCCTATTGGCATCACTCTACATTGGAAACCAGCCATCCAGCCAACCAAACTAACTTGGTGAAAAAGATCAAATAAAATTAATCAATTTCTTTTTCTGAGGGGTGTGGTGGTTAGATTTCAATTTTCTCCAGGGTCATAGTGTTACCAGTAAGAATAAGGCAACTATTTATTTCAATACAAGAGGTCTAAGAGGGAAGGCAGATGAATTCAGGGCATGGTGAGGAATATGGGACTGGGATATCATAGCAATTCCAGAAACATGGCACAGGGATGGACAGGACTGGCAGCTTAATGTTCCAAGATACAAATGCTACAGGAAGAACAGAGGGGAGGCAAGAGAGGAGGAGGAGTGGTGTTTTTGATAAGTATAGCATTACAGCTGTACTGCGGGAGGATATTCCCAGAAATACATCCAGTGAAGTTAATTGGGTGGAACTGAGTAATAAGAAAGGGATGATCACCTGATTGGAATTGTATTATAGACCTCCTAATACTTAGTGGGAAGTTGAGAAACAAATTTGTAAGGAGATCTCAGTTATCTGTAAGAATAATAGGGTGATTAACTTTCCAAACATAGATTGGGACTGCCATAGTGTTAAGGGTTTAGATGAAGAGGAATTTAAGTGTGTACAGGAACATTTTCTGAGTCAGTGTGTGGATGTACCTACTAGAGGAGGTGCAAAACTTGACCTATTCTTGGGAAAATTACGAGGGGCAAGGATAGGATATATAGACAAAGTCTTTTCCTTAGGGCCGGGGAGTCCAGAACTAGAGGGCATAGGTTTAGGGGGAGAGGGGAAAGATATAAAAGAGGCCTAAAGGGCAACGTTTTCACGCAGAGGGTGGTACATGTATGGAATGAGCTGCCAGAGGATGTGGTGGAGGCTGGTACAATTATAACATTTAAGAGGCATCTGGATGGGTATATGAATAGGAAGGGTTTGGAGGGATATGGGCCGGGTGTTGGCAGGTGGGACTAGATTGGGTTGGGATATCTGGTTGGCATGGACGGGTTGGACTGAAGGGTCTGTTTCCATGCTGTACATCTCTATGACTCTAAATAAGGCAGGACAGGTGACTGAGGTGTTAGTGAGGGAGCATTTTGAGACCAGCAACCTTAACTCTATTAGTTTTAAAATAGTGATGCAAAAGACAAAAAGCTGAAATTCTAAATTGGAAAAAAGACCAATTTGGACAGTATTAGGCAAGAACTTACAAAAGCTGATTGGGAGGCAAATGTTTGCAGGTAAAGGGACGGCTGGAAAATGGGAAGCCTTCAGAAATGAGATAACATGAGTCCAGAGACAGTATGCTCCTGTTAGGGTGAAAGGAAGGCTGCTAGGTGCAGGGAATACTGGATAACTAGAGAAATTGAGGGTTTGGTCAAGAAAAAGAAGGAAGCATATGTCAGGCATGGACAGGATAGATCAAGTGAATCCTCAGAAGAGTATAAAGGCAGTAGCAGTACACTTATGAGGGAAATCAGGAGGGCAAAAAAAGGGGACATGAAACAGCTTTGGTAAATAGAGTTAAGTACAATCCAGAGGGTTTTTACAAATACATTAAGGACAAAAGGGCAACTAGGGAGAGAACAGGCCCCTCAAAGATTAGCAAGGCGACCTTTGTGTGGAGCCACAGCAGATGGGGGAGGTACTATAAGCGTATTTTGCATCAGTGTTTACTACGGAGAAGAACATGGAAGATATAGAATGGAGGGAAACAGATGGTGATACCTTGAAAAATGTCCATATTACAGAGGAGGAAGTGCTGGATATCTTGAAATGCACAAAGGTGGATAAGGATGTTGCCATGGTCGGAGGATTTGAGCTATAGGGAGAGGCCGAATAGGCTGGGGCTGTTTTCCCTGGAGCGTCAGAGGCTGAGGGGTGACCTTATAGGGGTTCATAAAATCATGAGAGGCATGGATAGGATAAATAGACAAAGTATTTTCCCTGGGGTGGGGGAGTCCAGAACTAGCGGGCATAGATTTAGGGTGAGAGGGGAACAATATGAAAGAGACCTAAGGGGCAACTTTTTCACGCAGGTACGTGTATGGAATGAGCTGCCAGAGGAAGTGGCGGAGGCTAGTACATTTACAACATTTAAAAAGCATCTGGATGGGTATGTGAACAGGAGGGTTTGGAGGTATATAGACCAGGTGCTGGCAATTGAGACTAGATTGGGATATCTGGTCGGCATGGACGAGTTGGACCAAAAGGGTCTGTTTCCGTGCTGTACATCTCTATGACTCTATGACCTGATCAGGTATACCCAAGAACTCTGTTGAAAACTAGGAAAGTGATTGCTGGGCCCCTTGCTGAGATATTTGTATCATCGATAGTCATGGGGTGAGGTGCCAGAAGACTGGAGGTTGGCTAATGTGGTACCACAATTTAAGAAATGTAGTGAGGATAAGCCAGGGGACTATAGACCAGTGAGCCTGACCTCGGTGGTGGGCAAGTTGTTGGAGGGAATGCTGAGGGACAGTATGTACATCTATTTGGAAAGGCAAGGACTGATTAGGGATAGTCAATATGGCTTTGTGTGTGGGAAATCATGTCTCACAAACTTGATTGAGTTTTTTGAAGAAGTAACAAAGAGGATTGATGAGGGCAGAGCAGTAGATGTGATCTATATGGACTTCAGCAAGGCGTTCAACAAGGTTCCCCATGGGAGACTGGTTACTAAGGTTAGATCTCATGGCATACAAGGAGAAGGTAGACGACAGAGGGTGGTGATAGAGGATTGTTTTTCAGACTGGAGGTCTGTGACCAGTGGAGTGCCGCAAGGATCGGTGCTGGGACCACTAATTTTCGTCATTTATAATAAATTATTTGGATGTGAACATAGTAAGTTTGCACATGACACCAAAATTGAAGGTGTAGTGGACAGCGAAGGAGGTTACCTCAGATTACAACAGGATCTTGGTCAGATGGGCCAATGGGCATATGGAGTTTAATTTAAATAAATGAGAGGTGGTGCATTTTGGGAAAGCAAATCTTAGCAGGACTTATACAGCACGTTTTGAGAAAATTTGTACACTTAATGGTAAGGTCCTAGGGAGTGTTGCTGAACAAAGCGACCTTGGAGATATCTGGTCGGCATGGACGAATTGGACCGAAGGGTCTGTTCCTCTGCTGTACATCTGTGACTCTACTGAGGAAAGGTCACAATCCAGAATAATGGAGGTGATGGGGGTGGGGCTTGGGAATATCACCCACCAACTCTCCAGTCAGCAGGAGCCCGGTCTCACTTTCGGAAAGACCTGCTGAATTAAGCACCAGTCATGCACTCAAGTGGGCAGCATGGGTCTTCCCTGGTATCAATGACCCTGGAGATAGAACCACAACTAACAAGGATTTTAAGATGCAGAGGCCAAATGGCATTAAATAGGTAGGTCAAGTTAGAGCACCACAAGGATGAGCTGGTGTGGGCCATAGATGTTTCACACTGGTACAATGGAGGACACGGTTCAGAGATTGGGATTAAGTGTTAGAATAACATACAGAAACCTTTATTTAAAAATTGCACTGCCTGACAATGGACGTGCTTTGTGCAGAAATTGGGTTCCATTTCCCAAAAATCAATATCTGTCACTTCGGAACAGCACAAAAGCCAAAATATTGACGTAAAAGTACAACATTGGGGACAGATTGTTTTCTAAGTGCCTATATTCCCACACATTATTCCAACACTGTGGCTCTGTTGCTCTGTGAATCTCACTGGAAAAGTCATTGGCTGCAAAGACTTCTGAAGTTTCAATTGCTCACAAGACTGGCCAAAGTTCAACAGTAATTTCTTTAAAGTTCAAGGCTTCACTTTGAAGAAATTACACAGTCTGAAAGAATAACAAATACAAATATCATAAATCTAAGTGGGAAAACGGGGATACCAGTTGACAATGAAAGCCAAACAAACCCCAAAGTAGTTTGTCTGACACCAGTTCAGCTTGGACAGGTTATAGAGTGCATATTATTCAGAGTTTGCATTGACTCTCAATCCAGGCTGATGCTTCAATATGGTCCTGAAATGGATGCTGCACTGTTCAAGGTTTGAACAAGGTGGGAAACTGATGTATTAGCTGCCTGTCGAGATGGATATAAATGATCACATGGCAGGATTTCAGCCCCAGGGAGTTTCATCCAGCGTCCTAGCCAACAGTTACACCCAAAAACCCTCAACCTTATCTTAAAGTAGACTGACTTGTCATTCAATTCATTGAGCAAATGTTGCTCTGCATATGACAAGTTCTATGAAGACCAAAGGGTATTTGGAAGGGCTTTTACCAGAAACGTCGACCCTCTGGCTCCTCGGATACTGCCTGACCTGCTGTGCTTTACCAGCACCACACACAACTCTAATCTCCAGCATTTGCAGTCCTCACTTTCGCCTTTATGCAGAGCAACTGCCATATTTGACAAGGCATGGTTAGGAACATAGTACTGGGATATCAAGCAATACAGAAATGTAGCTTAGGGATGCATTGGACTGGCAGCTTCAATGTTCCAGAATACAAATGCTACAGGAAGGACAGAAAGGGAGGCAAGAGATAAGGGGGAGCAAAGTTTGCAGATTACACCAAAATTGAAGGTGTAGTGGACAGCAAAGAAGGATACCTCAGATTATAACAGGATCTTGATCAGATGGGCCAATGGGCTGAGAAGTGGCAGATGGAGTTTAATTTAGATAAATACAAGGTGCTGCATTTTGGGAAAACATATCTTAGCAGGACTTGTACACTTAATGGCAAGGTCCTACGGAGCGTTGCTGAACAAAGAGACCTTGGAGTGCAGGTTCATAGCTCCTTAGAAGTAGAATCACAGGTAGATAGGATAATGGAGGCGGCATTTGGTATGCTATCCATTATTGGTCAGAGTACTGAGTACAGGAGTTGGAAGGTCATGTTGCGGCTGTACTGGACATTGGTTAGGCCACTGTTGGAATATTGCATGCAATTCTAGTCTCCTTCCTATCGGAAAGATGTTGTGAAACTTGAAAGGGTTCAGAAAAGATTTACAAGGATATTGCCAGGATTGGAGGATCTGAGCTACAGGGAGAGGCTAAATAGGCCAGGGCTGTTTTCTCTAGAGCGTCAGAGGCTGAGGGGTGACCTTATGGAAGTTTATAAAATCATGAGGGGCATGGATAGGATAAATAGACACAGTTGCTTCCCTGGGGTGGGGGTGTCCAGAACTAGAGGGCATAGGTTTAGGGTGGGAGGAGAAAGATATAAAAGAGACCTAAGGGGCAACTTTTTCATGCAGAGGGTGTGCGTGTATGGAATGAGCTGCTGGAGGAAGTGGTGGAGGCTGGTACAATTGCAACAGTTAAGAGGCATCTGGATGGGTATATGAATAGGAAGGGTTTGGAGGGATATGGACCGGGTGCTGGCAGGTGGGACTAGATTGGGTTGGGATATCTGGCCAGCATGGACGGGTTGAACTGAAGGGTCTGTTAACGTGCTGTACATCTTTATGACTATGACTCTGAAGTGCGATCATTGTCGCCATATAATGTGATTGCATTGTGTGCAGAGCTCAAAAGATGAGAGAGGGTGTACAGCAAGTGGAAATATTCATTTTATTCCCCTCTGATCACACATTCCTATTCTGAAGAAATCTAACATTAAACATTCTGCAGATAAAAGGAGGTTAAATTCTGGTGATAATCTGCTCAACAAGATCAGCAGCACTATGAAGGGATTAACTCTGTACCGCCTTTTTTTATGCCCACTCATTAGGATCCCTCGTGCCATGAATCTTGCCCTGACGAAGTAGTTATTGGGTTGGACACGGAGAAGGGAGACTGGACCAGAGAAAGTAAGATCTCTCGTTTTGCAATTTTTGAGGAGATAAAATCTTTGCACAGTAACAGGTATAACAGTAGATGTACAGGTTTTATTTTTTCTCTGCCTGCTTCCACACTAAGCTGATCCCAGAAATCTGAAAGAGTTGCAGGCCACGACTGCAAGAGCAGATAACTGTGTGGTCATGTGCTACTTGTGCATAAATAAATGCAAACAAAAATTACGATGGCAAAGTGCCAAAAATGATGCTACTTAAGAGGAACAATCAGCAATGGCCCTGTACCGAAAGGGCCATAAAGGCCTCTGTTCTTAACAGCACTGTTCCCAAATAGTAAACCTAAATAACCCATTGATTGCAGCATTCAAAAATCTTTGGATCAACATCAGTCTTCCTCGAGAATACCCCAGTCCATTAAATGCAGTCAGCACAATGGGGAAATCTCCACTTAATCAAAAATCAAAAGAAATCAGAAACAAAAACAGAAATTACTGGAAAAAATCCTCTGCAGGTCTGGCAACATCTGTGGAGAAAGAAACAGACTTAACACTTCAAAGGATCACTGGACTCGACACATGAATTCTGTTTCTCTCTCCACAGATGCTGCCAGACGTGCAGAGTTTTTTCCAGCAATTTGAAAGTGGAGTCACAGGTAGATAAGATAGTGAAGGCAGCGTTTGGTATGCTTTCCTTTACTGGTCAGAGTACTGAGTACAGAGTTGGGAGGTCCTGTTGCGGCTGTACAGGACATTGGTTAGGCCACTTTTGGAATATTGTGTGCAATTCCAGTTTTCCTACTATAGGAAGGATGTTGTGAAACTTGAAAGGGTTCAGAAAAGATTTACAAGAATGTTGCCAGGGTTGGAGGATTTGAGCTATCGGGAGAGGTTGAACAGGCTGGGGCTGTTTTCCCTGGAGCGTCGGAGGCTGAGGGGTGACCTTATTGAGGTTTATAAATTCATGAAGGGCAGAGAAAGGACAAATAGACAAGGTCTTTTCCCTGGGATGGGGAAGTCCAGAACTAGAGGGCATAGGTTTAGGGTGAGAGGGGGAAATTACAACATTTAAAAGGCATCTGGATGGGTATATGAATGGGAAGCGTTTAGAGGGATATGGGCCAAATGCTGGCAAATGGGACTAGGTTAGGACAGGATATGTAGTCAGCATGGACAGTTGAACCGAAGGGTCTGTTTCTGTGCTGTACATCTCTATGACTCTGACTCTATCATTTCTATTTTTGTTTGGGACAATCTTCACAACCATCTTCAGTAAAACTCAAACCACAACTGCCATGCAACAAAGGCAGGCCTCCCTGCATGCACTGGTGAATCTTACTTCATCGTCACGTGATAACTTTTCACATTCACGTGTAAATCTGGTTTTGTCCTCCCTGGAATCCGCTCTTTGCTGCTCACTGACTGCACAATACAAGAAAAAGCGATTCAGTCAGTTCTGCTCCAAGGAGAACACGGTTAAAAATCTTATACTTCCTCAGTCGCACTTGGCAGAAATCAACTCAACTACCTCCCCGCCACCACTTCACATCAAAGAGTCACTCAACCCAAACCGATTGGGTTTCAGAGTTCTCACCCTTGTTTTTTGATCTCACCCACTGCCTCACCCCAACCCATCTTGGTCAGCTCCAGGTCCACCACCTTCCAAGATATCTGTGCTCCTCTACCTCTGAAGCACCTCGGATTTTAATTGCTGCACTATTGGTGGCCATGCCTATTACACAAGCTCTGGAATTGGCTCTCTGCACCTCATTTTACTCCTTTAAAGCTGCTTTTTAAAAATCTACCTCACAGTCAAGCATTGGGTCACCTGCTCTAATGACTACTTCTGTCCTCAGTGCCTAGTTTTGTTTAGAATCGTCCTGTGAAGCGCCTCGGGAAATGTTATTAACTTATGAATGCTGTCTTGAAAATCACCTTGAAAATTCTCTAGAAGCTTGTACCACTGTTAAAGAAAGATTTTTTTTTTGTTTCCTCCCTATTAACCCAGGTCAGCAGAGTCAATCCAGGCCAGACTGTGAGGGAGAGGCCCTCCCTTCCTGTAGATCTCAGTGCCATATAGCAGTTACCAAATTAGCTTCCACAAGTTAGTGCCAAAAGCTGGAAGAGAAATTTGACTCTTGGGGAGTGGGTAACAATGAGGACTCTTCTCACTTACAATTGGTTATTGTCACTTGGGATGAACTGAACCAAGCTGGTGGAAGTAAAAAGCCATCTACACCAGTTTAGGACGTAAATTGAAAGACATCCAGAGTCAACAATTACAATTTAACACAACAAACCCTGCTTACGCAACTCATGACACAAAGGAGTCATAAATTAAACAAGATTTGAGCAAGGGCCAAAACTTCAGAGGTGCTCTGCCTGCCACCAGCACCCTTCATAAAATCATGGGATTCCTGCTGACACACAGGGGTGTGTGGGGGCGTGGATGGGTTGGGGGGTTAAAAGAGGGGCAGAAAGATTAGCACCCCCAGCCAAATTGGCTCTGATGGCAGAAGAAAGGTTGTGACAGGAATTAATGGAGAGAAAGTGGTGCAATGATAATGTCACTGGGCTAGCAATCTGGAGGCCCAGACATCTGCAGTTTAACAGACTGAATTGAATTAGCTTTACTTTCACATACTCAAATAAGTACAGTGAAAGATTTACAAGCCACCACTTATGGTGCTATCTTGGGTACAAGGTACTGAGATACAGATTCTTCAGTACAAATTCTTAGGAAAACAATTAAAAGAACAATGCAATTAAAAATCCAGCATTGCAAATCATATGAATAAATTAGAAAAATACTGAACTGTTCTTTCAACCCTGTCCACGTGGGCACCTAATCTCCAGTCCACGCCAAACCTAGACTCCAGGCCACACCAGGGATCACCTTGAGATTCCAGAGGTTGGGAGACTGCTCTGGAATCACCTTGAGACCAGAAGTCCATGTTGTGGCCACGACAGACTGAAAGACTGCCACGCCACACGTGGGTTCAAATCCCACCATGGCAGATGGTGAAATTTAAATTCAATTAATAAATCTGGAATTGACAGGTGGTCTCAGTTATGTTTGTAAAAAAAAAAAACACTATCTAGTTCATTAATACCTTTAGAGGAAATCTATTGTCCTTACCTGGTCTGGCCTACATGAGACTCCAGATGCACTGCAATGTGGTTGAATCTTAATGGCCCTCAGCTCAAGTAGGAATAGACAACAAAGCTGGTAATACCCACACAAGAATAAAAAATTCAGTGATTCCAACGGAGCTCTGGTACAATAGTGTGGCTTATTTTGAATCAGATCAGAATCCATTCTCTCTCTCCAATCTTGAAATGAGAAGATTAGACTTCTCTCTCTGGCATTGCCTTTCTCTTCAAGTAAGTTGAATTAGCTACTCACCCGTGACACTGCTTGCAGCTTTGTGGTCCTGTTCAGCTGCTGAGACCCTATATAGAAGGCCATTCAGCCCATTAACCCTGTTCAATCTTTCAGTATAGTCATGGCTGATCTTGGGCGTCAACTCCACGTTCCTAACCATACTCTGTATCCCTCAATTTTCTGAGAAACCAAATTGCTGTCTCTCTCCAGCCTTAAAAATACTCAATGATGGAACATCCACAACCCTCTGGAGTTCAGAATTTCAAACAGTCACCACCCTCTGAGTGAGAGATTTTTCATTTCAGTCCAAAATGGTCAACCCTCTTATCATTGGGGTCACTGTGCAAAAACTAGTGGTCATTCATTTTTAAAAAAGATAAGCAATATTTATTTCCTCTCTCAGAGGGTCACAAGTGTTTCAAACTTTTACTGAAAAAAAGGTGGAAGCAGAATACTTGAATATTTTTAAGACAGAGGCAGATAGATTCTTGATAAGGCAATGGAGGTGAAAGGTTATTGGGATATATGAGCGTATAGACTGGAGGTTCCAATCAGATCAGTTGTGATCTTATAGCAGAGAAGGCTCAATGGGCTGAATGGCCTACTGCTCCTTTTTGGATGTAAACTATTGCCCCTAGATTCCTCAGCCGGGGGAAACAACCTCTCAGAATCAACCCTGTCAAGAACCTTCAGAATCTTGTCTATTTAAACGAAACTCCCTCTCATTCTTCTAAACTCCAGGGAATTTATTCAGCCTCTCATCATTGGATAACCTTCTCATCCCAGGGACAATCTAGTCACCCTTTGCTGAACCGTCTCCAATGCAAGTGTATCCTTTCTTAAATGTAAAGACTTAAATATGACCTTGCTGGCCACTTGCTTAACCCGTATGTTCTCTTCTGTGTCCTCTTCATAAATTACCTTAAAATGAAACCGTGTCGAACAAGCCTTATCCCTTTTAAGGCATCTGGACAGATGCACTTGGAGAGGTTGCCTCATTGGACTCACTGGACACAAACTATAGCGAGAACCAGCAAAGTAGGTCAGGAAGTACACATAAATCCCTGGTTTGCTCCTTTGGGGAGAAGCCAGATTGACAAGAACCAGTAGGATAGTAGGAAATAACTGGCTTTTTAAAAAATGTTTAGATTTTTAAAGATTGAAAGTCAATCCATAGGAGACAAGCAAGTTGTTGCAGAGATGAGGGTCAGCCAGAATTTCCCAGAGAGTTTACCATTCGAATGCTGGAACCTTTCGGAAACAGTGAAGGTAGGCTAAATATGGCCCGGTGTTTTGCAAGGGGTTCCACTTGTGACAGGGCTGCTCCTTTAACAAGGTTATGTTGTGCTGGGCTTTTTATTTCCAGAGAGGCCGTGAAAGACACAGACTCTGAAAAGTCTAAGTTGAAGGGTTTCAGGGCCAATTTGATTAAAGCTAACAGATACTGCCTCAGGCAGAAGGCTTTCAAGTTAAAAAAACACTTGTACAATGAAAGGGGAGTGGCCAGTTTCCCAGCTCAGCTTTACTCTAGTTTGCTCACGTTACATTTGCTTAAAACAACTGGCAAAGCTAGGGTCTAAACTACTTTGAAATGTTTTGAGAGGATCTAGCCTGGTCCATAACACACTGAAATCTCACTAGTAGGACGGGAGAACTCCATTAGAGGCTTCCCCCCATCACCTTGACTTAGGGCTATGGGGGCACTCAGGGAGATTTATCAAAACTCATTATCTTAAAAGTTCATACTGTTCCCATTTCAAAATTTGCATCTAAATGCAGTGGCGTGGTTAGCATGGAGAGGGACAGCCATTTTGGGCAATAATGGCAAACAGATTCAATCTCTAACAGGAGCAGAAAGGAGACGACAAAAAGAGCATGTATGCTTAGATATTAAAGGCATCAAGGAGAATGAGAGATAGCAGGAACATGGCGAAGTTGACTATAGGATTAGCCATGATCATACTGAAGATATAAAAAACAGCCACAGAAATTGCTGAAAAAGCTCAGCAGGTTTGGCAGCATCTGTGGAGAGAAATCAGGAGTTAACATTTTGGGTCCAGTAATCCTTCCTCAGAACTGGACCCAAAACATTACCTCTGATTTTTCTCCACAAATGCTGCCAGACCTACTGAGCTTTTTCAGCAATTTATATGGCTGTTTTTGACTTCCAGTATCTGCAGTTATGTCGGATTTTGAAGATGTAAGACGACATCTGTTGGACCACAGCTGGAGTATTGTGTCCAGTTGTGGGCCCCACATTATGGGAAAGATGTGAACGCATTGGAGAGAGAGAGTGCAGAAACAAGTTACAAGAATGTCTCCAGGAATGAGAAACTTCAATGAGGATAGATTGAAGAGATTGGGACTGTTCTTCTCGGAAAGAACAAGGCTAAGAGGAGATTTGATACAGATTTTCAAAATCATGAGTGGGATGGATAGAGTAGAGAGGGAGAAGCTGCTCCCCTTTGTAAAAAGAAAAACAAACAAAAGGGCATAGACTTGAAATGCTGTCCAAAAGCAGCAAGTGAGATAAACCTTTCACTCAGTGAGTAGTTAGGGCATGGAATACATTGCCTGGAAATGTGGTGGATGCAGCTTCAATTGAAGCATTCAAGAGGGGCATTGGGTAGTTATTTGGACATAGTGCGAAAGGACTAGAGGGAAAAGCAGGACATTGGTACGAGACAATGATACTCATTTAACAAGCTAGTGCAGACATGGAGAGCCAAATGGCCTCCTTCTGCACCATATCAATTCTGAATGGCAGAGCAGGTACAAAAGGCTGAATGACCTACTCCTGCTGCTAGTTTCAATGTGTTTTGATGAAACTCTTGTAGAATTCTACTGTGCGTGTCATGGCCTCTTGAAAGACGTAGGTCATCTCAGATAGTCATCTGCGGCATTCTACCAGCACTCTTCTGTCGAGTCGATGTGCACCCTAACTTATTTCACATCATCGCTAAAGTGGCTGTTTCAATGTAACTGGAGCCCCAATCTCCCCTCTCCTTGTCAACGCCTCCTCTCCGATGGCTTCTCACAAACAATACCTTTCTCCTGCACCTTTCAGAATCAATAATGATCACCGGTTGCATTACCTCAGCAAAAATCAACTGGACATGGTACAGTCACACAAAGAGAACTATGCATGGTTCCAAAGTGCTGCATAAGTAAACTGCAGATATTACAACCACTTTGGCTCTGCCCTCTGGAGCAGTAGTTTCAGCATAGTCTAAACAAGAGCCGACATCTGCAAGCCTCACCTCATGTCAAAGACAGGGTAGAAGTAGCTGGTTACACAGTGAGGCACCAGGAAGGGGTTCAAAGCTTCAAACAGAACAGCCTGCGATTCTTCACTGGAGCTGGACTGATGAGTGTGTGTGACAGTGTTTAATTTCGGCCTCTTTTATTCATTTATCGTTTTGAGCCAAATCATCCTCTTCCTTCGCTAAAATAGATTGCTCTTCCCATCCTCCCTCCCAGTCCATTAGACATTGCTGGGTTCAAATGTTGGCCTATTCTCCCAAATACCCTTCAGCACACTCTTTGACATCATTCTAACAAAAAAAATTCAAAATAAGTCTTGAGAAGCAGCAGCTTGTGAAACCCACTTCATCCACGGCTAAATAAGAGCAGGCGTAGTCCATTTGACGCATCAAGTCTGCTTTGCCATTCAACTCAATCATGGCTGATCTCCTACATCAACGTTATTTTCCCACATCCCTCAATGTCTTTAACATCTAGAAAAACCCTTTCTTCCCTTCTGAAATATTAACAGTTACCAATCCATGGTCAACGATTTGACTCCACTGAGCCACAGAAAATGTATGGCATATGAAGAGGCCATTCAGCTCAGTGCATCTGTGCCCGCTGAGAACCTAGCCTGCCCTTCCTAAGCCCACCTTCCGACACCTTGCCCAATACCTTGCAGGTTATAGCACTTCTGTTGCAGGTAGGTACCTTTTAACCAAATTCTGAACCACTAAATTGGGCAGTGAATTCCAGACACTGACCACCAACTGGGTAAAAAGGTCACGTCCTCTCTACCACTTCTACTGGTCACTTCAAAGCTGTGTCCCCTAGTAACTGACCTCTTTGCTGGGAAAAACAAGTCTTCCTAGTCCACTCTATTCAAACCTCTGATTTGTACACCTTAATTAAGTCACCTCTTAGCCTTAGTCTATCCAATCTTTGTCTTTTTTTAAATGAGAAAGTTGTGTAATCTACTGCCGTGCTTCCATAGGTTAAGTACACTACAAGATGCCCTGCGTTGTTGTCAGAATACAGAGATGTATCACATTAATGTGTCTCAAATGATTTTCACACTTTGGGTGCTGTTTGAACTGCTGGCAATGGCAAACTGGATGAATGAATGGGAACGCATCAGGCTGAATATTGAAGACAAGAGTCAGAATGGCCCTCTGAGTTACATCGATGGGCAGTCCCATTCACCATCAAGGCATGCTGGACAGCCATTATGCATCAGAATTTCCCCCACATAGGCAGCCTGGTCTGTACTGAGTCACTTCACCTTGACAAGGCTGGCAAAGCTGGTGCTGTGATTACCCAAGAAATTTTTTAGGGGGGGGAAGAGGGGGTGCGGAGAAAGAGGAGACACCTGCACTTGCCAGCCATAATGACAAAGCCATTCCAACATGAGACAATTGGGAATGAATACGTACAATGTGTGGATTGTGATGTCAGTGGAGATCAAAGGAAGGAGGGGTTACCATTGTGGGTGTTGGGGGAGGGGGGATGTCATGGGATCATGGCAATTGATCTGGTTATACTCCCCAGTGTGAATGGGAGAAGTACAGATGGGAGTAGGGTAGAAAAGAGCATTCCCATTCGTGCATAATAACTTGCAATCTCAAAAAGACCTCCGCTGTATATATTTGGGTCCAAAAGGAATTCAGATAATCAATATAAACAGGTCATAAATCTAACATTAAAAACAGCCAGGTTCACCTACTGCAGGAAAAATGACAACTTTTCCATCCCACTCCCAATGCAATCACCAACCACAATTAAATCTATTCCTGGAGATTTCAATCACATGATTTGCCCTTACACTTCATCCATTCAAATTAGCCAACATGGCAATCGTCATGACCCACTGCCACCTACACCACTGAAAAGCAAAAACAAAACCTCATTATCCAATTAGATGAAACAAACATAGAAACTAGGCGGAGGCGGCCATTCAGTCCTTCAAATCTGCTCTGCCACTCAATAAGAATGTAGATGATCACCCAACTCAGTACCCTGTTCTGGCTTTCCCCCCCATACCCTTTGACCCTTTTAGACCCAATAACTATATCTAACTCCTTATTGAGAAAATACAATGTTTTGGTCTCAACCACTTTCTGTGACAGAGAATTCCACAGGCTCCCCACATCTCAATCCTAAATGGCCTACCCCATATCCTTAGACTGTGACCCCTAGTTCTGGACTTCCTGGTCATCAAGAATACCTTTTAGATTAGATTAGATTAGATTACTTACAGTGTGGAAACAGGCCCTTCAGTCCAACAAGTCCACTTCAACTCTCCGAACAGCAACCCACCCAGACCCATTCCCCTACACTTACCCCTTCACCTAACACTATGGTCAATTTAACATGGCCAATTCACCTAACCTGCACATTTTTGGACTGTGGGAGGAAACCGGAGTACCCGGAGGAAACCCACGCAGACACAGGGAGAATGTGCAAACTCCACACAGGCAAATGCCTGAGGCGGGAATTGAAACCAGGTTTCTGGCACAGTGCTAACCACTGAGCCACCATGCCACCTACCCTGAATCCTTCCTGCATTTATCCTATCTACCTGTTAGAATTGTATTGGAAACTTATGAAACTTATTTCTCCCTCTTATTTCATATCTGAAGAGAAATGTTCAAAGAAAATAACGAAAACATTGTTCATTCACATTCCTGTGATTTATTCCATCAGAGTTGCTCAAAGCAGTGTCCTGGAGATCAAACTTGAATTTTGGGACACTCCAAACCTAATCCTGGAGGTCAGCAACCTTACACCTTGCACCCCACCCCCACTTTCACCCCACAGTCCCTTGACCTCTACACAAACCCATCTGTACAATGCATTAGCTCAAGTGTCTGGCTGTGAACACAGTTACACAGGCAAATCCAGACGTACAGAATTTCAAAAGACAAAGTCAATTTTCACAGACAATCTCAGTCTCTAAAAGGCCTACGGATTCCATCCTACCCCCATGCCCCTACTCTGCAAGTTCACAATCCACAGTCAACTCCCGAGTTGCGTTTCTGGGGGCAACAGTCATGTATTTTTGAAGGCGAAGAAATTCCTTTAATTCTCAAAGAGTTAAAGACCGGAGGGTTGAGAGGGCGGGGGTGGGGGGTTAACGCATGGGTTTAAAAAAAACCACACGATGTGAAATCCAATCGGTTTCACCCTTTTAATTTCTGGTTTCCTGTGTTAGTTAACTTCAGTGGAACTGCAACTGATAGAAGAGAAAGATGGGGTGGAAACCATGCAAATGATTTTTTCCCCCAAAACAAAAGCATTTTGTGCAGTTTTCAGAACACAGTGGGTTTTCATTCTTTAAAAGAATAATGAGGAAATCAAACTGGTTATCAACAAATACCTTTCATGATAGGAAGTGCAGAAAACCATTCGGCGCAATGAGTCTGTGCAATCCAATTTGTGCCATTCCTCCACACCCCATCCCCAAGCAATTTCTTTCCCCTGTTTGGATATTTATACAATTACCTCTTGACAGAGACTGTTGAATTTGTACATACCATCCCGTATGGCAGTGCATTCCAAATCCAAACCACTTGCTGAAAAGGAAAAGTTTTCTTCATGGAGCCTCTCGTTTTTATGCCAATCGTCTTAAACCTGCACCCTCTGGTTATTAAGCCTTCAGCCATGTCTTTGTACTCTATCAGGCCTCCCTGTTCTCCTTCTGCTTTGGAGATGGCCAAAAATCAGGATGCTCCAAAATAGAGGAAGCTCGGGCACCAGTGGGTGCTGCTGGAATACTCAGCCACCTGCTATCAGCATGCAGATGGATTGTAGTCAGTTTCCATCTGGCTTATTAGTGCCAAAATTGACAAGTAGGGATTTAAAGTAACATTGGAAAACATAGCATGCGTGTACATGCATGTGGAGGTGGTGGCATAGTGGCAATGTCAGTGGACCAATACTCCAGAACCCCCTGTCCTGCAGGAACTTCCCAAGCTTGTCCACCATCTACAAGGTTCAAGGCAAGATGGTGATGGAATACTTGTAGGATGAGCGTAATTCCAACACCATTTGAAACCACCCAGACCAAAGCATCCTATGTGATTGCATCCACATCATACAGTCATAGAGATGCACAACACGGAAACAGACTCTTCAGTTCAATTCGTCCATGCCGGCCAGATATCCCAACCCAATCTAGTCCCACCTGCCTGAACCCAGCCCATATCCCTCCAATGCCTTCCTATTCATATACCCATCCAGATGGGATAAAAGGTTCTTTTTCAGAATGGCAGCCGGTGACGAGCGGTGTCCCGCAGGGTTCGGTGCTGGGGCCACAGCTGTTCGCATTATATATTAATGATTTGGATGAGGGAACCGGGGGCATTCTAGCGAAGTTTGCCGATGATACGAAGTTAGGTGGACAGGCAGGTAGTACTGAGGAAGTGGGGAGGCTACAGAAGGATCTAGACAGGTTGGGAGAGTGGTCCAGGAAATGGCTGATGGAATTTAACGTGAGCAAGTGCGAGGTCTTGCACTTTGGCAAAAAGAATAAAAGCATAGACTACTTTCTAAATGGTGAGAAAATTAATAAAGCCAAAGCACAAAGGGATCTGGGAGTGCTAGTCGAGGATTCTCTAAAGGTAAACATGCAGGTTGAGTCCGTGATTAAGAAAGCGAATGCAATGTTGTCTCTTATCTCAAGAGGGTTGGAATATAAAAGCAGAGACTTTATAAAGCTCTGGTTAGGCCCCATTTGGAGTACTATGTCCAGTTTTGGTCC
>NC_057752.1:1130700-1178066 GCF_004010195.1 Chiloscyllium plagiosum
TTCTACAACTCAATGAAGTCCACTTCAAGGCCGAGATTGATAGATTCTTGTTGTCTAGAGGAATTAAGGGCTACGGGGAGAACGCTGGTAAGTGGAGCTGAAATGCGCATCAGCCATGATTGAATGGCGGAGTGGACTCGATGGGTCGAATGGCCTTACTTCCACTCCTATGTCTTATGGTCTTATGCCTCTTAAATGTTGCAATTGTACCAGCCTCCATCACTTCCTCTGGCAGCTCATTCCATATACCCACCACCCTCTGCGTGAAAACGTTACTCTTTAGGTCTCTTTTATATCTTTCCCCTCTCACCCTAAACCTATGCCCTCTAGTCTGGACTGTCCGACCTCAGGGAAGAGACTTAGTCTACTTATCCTATCCATGGCCCTCATGATTTTATAAACCTCTAAACAGTCACCCCTCAGCCTCCCAACACTCCAAGGAAAACAGCCCTAGCCTATTCAAGCTCTCCCTATCACTCAAATCCTCCAACCCTGGCAACATCCTTGTAAATCTTTTCTGAACCCTTTCAAGTTACACAACATCTTTCCAATAAGGAGACCAGAATTGCATACAATATTCCAACAGTGGCCTAACCAATGTTCTGTACAGCCGCAACATGATCTCCCAACTCCTGTATGCAGTACTCTGACCGATAAAGGAAAGCCTTTGTACCAAATACCTTCTTCACTATCCTATCTACCTGCGACTCCACTTTCAAGGAGCTATGAACCTGCACTCCAAGGTCTCTTTGTTCAGCAACACTCCCTAGGACCTTACCATTAAGTGTATACGACCTGCTAAGATTTGCTTTCCCAAAATACAGCACCTCGCATTTATTTGAATTAAACTCCATCTGCCACTCCTCAGCCCATTGGCCCATCTGACCAAGATCCCGTTGTAATCTGACATCACCAACACTCAGCTTCAGCACATGGTGCACTGCAGAAATTCATCCAACCTTCTTCGACAGCACATTCCAAACCCACGGCTGTCTTACAGCGCCAGAGACCCAGGTTCAATTCCAACCTTGGACAACTGTGTGTGGAGTTTGCACATTCTTCCCTTGTGTCAGTTTCCTCCGGGTGCTCCAGTTTCCTCCCACATTCCATTAATGTGGAGGTTAGGGTGGATTGGCCATGGGAAAATATGGGGTTACAGGGATAGGGTGGTGGAGGATTTGGTCTGAACGGGATGCTCTTCAGAGGGTCAGTGCGGACGCGACAGGCTGACTGGCCTCTTTCTGCACTGTAGCGATTCTACGATTCCATCAATGAATCCTGCATTAATCAAAAAGGGACCCGCCTCCTATAGCAGGTTTGTTCCTTCCTGACCAGCCCAAACTTTGAGAATGAAGTGAAATGTGTTACAAGAATAAGAAAAGTTTCAAACCACCAAAAATGTGGTAAGTTTTGGATTTTTTTTAAAAACCTCCATCAGAGGTCTTTTCTTATCAGTAAAGATCGATTGATGGACCATGCATGAAAGAGCAAGGGGCTGTAGAGGCAAGAACATTTAAGGCATTTTCAATGTGGTGCCTGTGCTATCAAGGTGTTTTCTCTGAACTCTCTTGAAAAGCAGGCATTGGCACCTTCCAACACAATCAGGGCAACAATCTGGAGTAGGAAGCCTGTCTGATCATCCCCACTCACTGGCAGCTCAAGGTCACCAGTTCAACTAGAACACTACAAACCATTTTCTGAGATGAGCTCAGCAGCACAGATGAGAAACTGAAGTTAAGAACTGGGCAGGTATGAGTCTACCAATCTGGGAGTGCATTTTCCCTACAGAGGTATTGAGGGGGCCAACTGCTTTTCCAAAAAGGAACCAATGAAAAGATGGTATGGGCATAGTTTGATTTACTGTGTTTAAACATCGCTATGCTTTTAAGTAAACCATTCCATTCAGTCCCAAAAATGACCACTTAAAAATATGTTTTAAAAAAGGGCCTCTGTTCGGAATGTCCTCATATAAACAACCCAACTGTGAGGCACCGAGTTGTATAACTCTAAAGTCAAAGCAAGGTCATAGTTAACAATATCTCAAACAGCAGCACGGACAATAGCAGTTGGCTTGCAAACCATTGCTAAGTACAGCAGTTTCCATTCTGGTAAAAAGTCCCTTTCCGAATCTCACAGCCAACCCCCTCCAATGTACGTAGCCCTCTAAACATCGACTCCCTGGGCAAAATAAGCAGCTCCGTGGCATTGAACTGGTTCTAGATGATATGTGGGGGCAAAGTCCTTACGAGGCCAGTGTGTTCATCAGTTGACTGGACATAAGCCCCTCAATCTCAACTCTTGCCAACTTCTTGCATCCAAGTGTCTGCTATCATTCAGCCACTGTTTCCTGTATAATACCACCATAGGTCTGTCATTTCTCAGGACCATTCCTAGCTCGGAGCTGTTCCGTGCCCTCACAGGGTCAACAGCCTCCACATATTGTCACATATGTCCCACTCTTTATCACCTCACTAGAACGTGTCTGTTGCAACAACTTTTCTTTCAGTACAATCAGCATTGGTCAGTCAGCCTCTATACTCAATATCCATCTTGCCCAGAATTTCAGAAAAATACCTTGTTTCCATTTTTGAACTCCTACTATGTCAGAAGCCACAAGGTTTCAGTGCTGCTCCTTTGTGAGGTGATGCAGAAGCAACACTCTGAAAGCTTGTGATTTCAAATAAACCTGTTGGACTATAACCTGGTGTCATGTGACTTCTGACTTGGTCCACCCAAGTCCAACACCTTCAAATCAGAACTCCTACTGAGACCATCAAGCAGAGGACCCCTTGTTAATCAGCCCAAAGTCCAAAACCTCAGTCAGTCATTGTTAGCATGGCATTAGCTGTTTGCTCAATTAAAGAAGGGGTTAAAAGTACACTCTTGGAAACTGCAGGAGCGTTGCAGGGTGTTGCGCTTACAGCCTGCCACACAGATACAATAATTCCTGTTCTTTAGAGAACAAGTAGAGAAAACTCCCTGGGCAAAATAAGCAGCTCTGTGCTGCTTTTAAAAACTTAAATATAGGCTTACAGCAGTGGACTGCACACATATTGCATATAGGACATTGACTTAGTCTTACAGCAGATCCAGTTTACTGAAGAGATTTGCCCATAAAGAGAACTCCGTCCCTGATGATTGGGAGGCACTGGATAATTTTATCAGTTTTAAGACCATGGTGACTTTTTTATTTAAAAAAGTCAAGAGATGGGCACGGCCTTAGTTTAGACTAAGTCAGCCCTATCAAATAACACCAGTGTCTTAAATTATGTGGTCTTAAAACACTTTGGGAAACAATGGCATTGTGCCCAATACTGGCAACTGTATAATTGAGGATTATCCTTTATGCTAAGGAAACAAGTATGCATCGTTCAGGCTGGAGGCCTTACCAGCAAAATTCTTGCCCAAACACTGCATGTACAGTGGACCCTACAATGAAGTACTCAAAACTAACCAATCCAGGAGAGATCAGCTAGTCACTTAATTTTATTCTTTTCTGGGATATAGGCATTGGTTTTGTTGTCCATCCCTAATTGCCCTTGAACTGAGTGGACGGCTCGGCCATTGCAGAGTTAACCATACTGATCTGGGTCTGGACACACTTAGGCTAGATCAGAGGCAGAATTGCTACTGCATCGCTTGTTCCCTCAAGGATATCAGTGAACTAAATATAGTTTCATCATTAGCAAGACTAGCTTTCAATTCCAGAACTGGTTAGGCCATTTTTGGAATACTGCATGCAATTCTGGTCTCCCTTCTCGAAGGATGTTGTGAAACTTGAAATGGTTCAGAAAAGATTTGCAAGGATGTTACCAGGGTTGGAGTGTTTGAGCTATAGGGAGAGGCTGAATAGACTGGGGCTGTTTTCCCTAGAGCATCGGAGGCTGAGGGGTGGCCTTATCGAGGTTTATAAAATCGTGAAGGGCTTGGATAGGGTGAATAAACAAGTCTTTTTCCTGGACTAGGGAGTCCAAAATTAGAGGGCATAGGTTTCAGGTGAGAGTGGAAAGATTTAAAAGGGACATGAGGGGCAAAGTTTTCACACAGAGGATGATGCATGCATGGAATAGAATGAGCTGCCAGAGGTGGTGGTGGAGGCTGGTAGAATGACCACATTTAAAAGGCATCTGGATAGTATAGGAATAGGAAGGGTTTATGGGGATATGGCAAATGGGGACTAGATTAATTTAGGATATCTGGTCGGCATGGACGAGTTGGACCGAAGGGACTGTTCCTGTACATCTCGATGACTCCATTGAACCTAAATTCCAAACACTGCAATGGAGTTTGAATCTGTGGCCCCAGATCATTCACTTGGGCCTTGAAATTATTAGCCCAATAACTTGACCATTATGCTACCATCTTTGCACATTTGGATACAATCCAACCAGTGAAGGAAAGTGATCTTACAAATTCCCAACCTGAGCCAGCCATCCCTCCAAAGTCTGATATATATTCCACCTCCGAAATCCTGAACCAGAGTCTCAGTAACATTGGGAACCTGGCTTTATTATTAACATGCTGGTCCATAGTCTCAGAAATCCAAAGCAAGACCAATATCTATATACATTCCTCGCTCAACAAAAGTTCACTATCTTTTTTAATTGACAGTGTCCATTTTACACTGTGTTTCACTTCAATATCTCACATCAAACTAAATAGGCTCAAAGCAACCGATAGGTCTTTGACCCCATTATCCTTGCTGCTGTCTCCATGACTGTAGTTGCTTTACTCTCAAACACAGCTTTCACATTCCCAGCAGGGAGACAGATTTACAGAGGGTGTGGATGCAGAGTCAGGCACAACAGTGAATCTGCAAATCTCTGACCTCTGCTCATTTTTGGGAGTGTGCAACTGGCAGACATGTCCTTTGTAGCCAACTTTAAACCAACTTCTCCTGTTACATATCAAAGTAAAATAACCCAAACCTTTATAAACTATCCATGCAAAATAAATGAACTCAGTAGAATGCATAAAACAGCTGCTACTGCTTGCACAGAAATCGCATCTGAAATAATGTGTGCAGTTTTGGTCTCCTTACCAGAGGAAGGATGTTCTGGCGATGGAGAGAGTGCAACATAAGGTTTAGATAAGATTAGATTAAATTAGATTACTTACAGTGTGGAAACAGGTCCTTCGGCCCAACAAGTCCACACCGCCCCACCCATACCCCTACATTTACCCCTTACCTAACACTACGGGCAATTTAGCATGGCCAATTCACCTAACCTGCACATCTTTGGAATGTGGGAGGAAACCGGAGCACCCGGAGGAAACCCACGCCGACACGGGGAGAACGTGCAAACTCCACACAGTCAGTCGCCTGAGGCGGGAATTGAACCCGTCTCTGACGCTGTGAGGCAGCAGTGCTAACCACTGTGCCACCGTGCCGCCCAGTTTACCAGACTGAATCCTGGGATGGCAGGGCTAATGTATAAAGAGAGACTGGATCGATCAGAACTATATTCACTGGATTTTGAATAAATAAAGGGGACATCTCACAGAAGTCTCCAACATTCTAACAGGACAAGCCAGGGTAGATGCAGGAAGGATGTTCCCGATGACCAGAGAGTCCAAACCCAGGGGTCACAGTCTAAGGATACTGAGTAGGCCATTCAGGACTGAGATGAGGAGAAATGTCTTCACCCAGGGAGTGGGGAGCCTGTGGAATTCTCTGTCACAGAAAATGCTTGAGGCCAAAGCACTGAATATTTTCAAGGGGTTAGATAAAGTTCCGAGGGCTAAAAGGATCAAAGGGTTTGGGGAGAAAGCAGTACCAGGTACTGAGTTGAATGATCAGCCATGATCATATTGAATGGCAGCACAGACTCAGAGGGCTAAATGGCCTACTCCTGCAACTATTTTCCATGTTTTTACATATCCAAGCCCGATTAAGATCCAATACATTACACACACAAGTACTTTCCAGCACAGGACACAGGATAGTGGTCAGGTTGGTTTGCCCTATCTCAAACCATGATGCCAACTGAAGAGCTCCAACCCAACACTAACTGCAATCAATGCACACCAGCAGAGACCGAGCAGCATAAATCCCCTTTCAATTGGGCTGCAAGGTTTAGTTTGAGATGGCTTCCAGGCTTACCCCCTGGCACACATCAGCTTCACTGAAAACCATTTCATGGCCCGTTGAGAACACAAGACGGGGAGGTGAACTGGGCTTCAAAGACCTGGTTCTGGAAAGGGTGTCTGGTTGAATGGTGATGTAATCTCTCCTTTAGCCCAAATTTGCCCAAGAGTAGATTACTTAACCGCCAGGAGATCCCAAGAGAGATCCCCATCAACAATTGTTCACATGATTACCGTGCCAATAAACACAAACTTCTGGGGCAGGGGTGAAGAAAGAGAAAGGGTGGGTGAGAAAAAAAAGAGGAATTCTATTTGATTGCACGAGGCAATGAATTCTCAATACAAATGGAACATTCATTAGCACTCATTACACTTAAACAGGACTTGCAGCTTCCAAAGAAAACACAGACTCTCAATCATTAAAGTGTGCAGACAGTATTTTCCCTGCACCCATCCCCCAAACTGCCTCTCCTCTCCTTCGAGCAGCAAATTCCCACATGGTAAAGCTCACTCGCAAGCATCAGCAATACCTTGTTCTCATGGCTATTTCAACATCCAAGCCTGAACAACTTGCATTTATATAGCACTTCAAATGCTGTGAAACATCCCAAAGTGCTTTACAGGAGCTGTATCAGGACAACATCTGACACTGAGCTATATTTACTTGGACAGGTGACCAAAAGCTTGGTTTTGAGGAGCATCATAAAGGAGATGAGAGATCGAGAGGCTTGCAGAGAGATTTTCAGAGTTTAAGGTCCAGGCAGCTGAAGACAAAGCAAATGATGGAGCAAGAGGCATTGGGAATGGTTGTTAGCCAGATCTGGAGAAACAGAGATTGAGATTGTGGGGCCTGGAGACAGTTGTTCAAATATTTTGACCGCAGAGGGATTTCTAAATGGTACCCATGCTTTCCCTCATCTGCACAGCTACGGGATAGTGGACAGAACTAGGATTGAAGTTCAAACATCCAGTTCATAGCTTAACAGCACTAAACTGTGCCTCAACTGTAATTAAACCGCAGACTGAGGAGTGAACCAGAAACCTTACTAACCTTTGGTGACTTTGTACTGCAATGTGTTTTTATTGACTAAGTTGCCAAGTTACTTCAGATTATTCTAGTTTATATAAATGTTTTTAAATGCATATTTTAGTTAACTTGTTGAAAGAAAGAAACGTACAGAACATTCTTTAAATAGCTCAGAATAGCTTGGATAAAAGGAGCTGGCTCTGCCATAACTCCAACCCATTCACTTTTGATTAAATTGTCATGACCATCGCTCAAGGATCAAAAAGAGCCCAGGGAACACTCCATCTCACCATCACTCTGCAGTCAGAGACCTGGATTACATCCTTTGTTGCACAAAGGAAGGGAACATCAACATGAAATGCAACAGATTATGTTTTGTGGATGCACCACACAAATTGGCCACCAAGCTGATCACCAATTGGTGAAGATCACTGTGAAACTAGTCAACAAGAGCTCACAGTGCCACTTTCACACCTTTGCCCCACAGCCCTGCACATTTCAGATAAGGATCTAATTCCCTTTAGAACTGTCCAATTGGCTCTGCTTCCTCCATGCTCTCAGGCAGCAAATCCCAGAATCTAACCACTCGCTGTGGGAACTTTTTTTTCCCCCCATGTATCTATTGCCCCATTTGCCAATCACCTTAAATTTGCTCTCCCTGTTTTGCAGTCCTTCCACCAAGGGGAACAATTTCTCCCTACCTACTTGGTCGGATTCCCTCAGTATTTTGAAAACTTCAATCCAATCTCCTCTCAGCCTTCTCCCCTTCAAGGAGGCCAATCCCAACTTCTCCAATCTACCCATGTTACTGAAGATCCTCATCCCCAGATCCATTCTTGTTAATTTTTTTCTGAATCATCTCTAATGCCTCACATCAGCCTCACAGAAAAGGTGTGGTGCCCCAAACTGACAATACTCTGGTCATGAAACGGAGCCAGTATGTTTGACATAAAGTACAAAAGCAAGGGAGTTATGTCAATATAGATATGATCCAAGACGCCACGTTCATTAAATTTATATACCCCGAGGCACCTCCACACCCTTTAGAATTGTGCCCTTCGTTTTGTAGTGTCTCTCCACATTCCTCCTACCAACACAAGTTATTTCATATTAAATTTAATGTGTTACTTGTCCACACATTCCACCAAACTATGTCCTTTTGAAGTTTAACATTATCTTCCTGAGAGTTCACAATACTTCCAGGTTTTGTATTCTCTACAACTTTTGACATTGTCCCGTGGACACCAGGGTCTCAGTCATTAGCATACTCATCAGGAAAAGCCGAGGTCCCAACTCTGACTTTTGGAACTTCGCTGTATGCCTTGCTCCCATCCAAAATAACTGTACAGCATGACTCTGCTTCCTGTCACGAGTCAATTTCATATCCAGGTTGCTACTACCCCTTTTATTCCAGGATTACTAACTTTGTTTATAGGACAATTCTGTAGCAAAACTCTTTTGAATGTCCACATACACCACATTCCTTTCATCAGCCCTCATTGAAAAACTCAAGCACATTAGTTAACATCTCCCCAACAAATCTGTGCTTGATTTTCTTAATTAATCCACAGGTGACCATTTATTCTGACCTGAATGATCAGTTCTAAAAGCTTCCCCACCACCAAGGTGATAACAGGGGTTTAAAGATAAGGTCAGCAACTATAGGCCAGTTTGTTTAGCCGTAATAGAATTTGTGGTTGGATAGGAGTGCGGCTGAAAATGAATTCAGGGCTGGAGATGATGCAGGACTCAAAATGGTTAACTTCAGTATTGCCAAAGAGCAGCTAGAAGGACACATAGGACTAAGTGCCAGATAGGCAATATTGAAATGACGAAAAGTGAGACATGTCACCAAGGTTTTTTGTCTTGCACTAATCAGGACAAATGGAAGAGTGCCAAATTTCAAACCAGCACAGCAAAATTCTACCATGAGGGTAAAGGTGCTGAGGTTTGGTAACTCTGGCTGAGGCGCTGCCATTAAAAACGTAATGGGAAACTATGGCTCCTGGGAAATTGGAAAAAGGCACAAGACGCGACCATATTCCTTATGTTTACAGAAAGTAAGCCCTCACGTATTAGTGTGTGTCATTTTTATTAAGTGCAAATGAGCAACGTTATGAATTTGACAATCCTAAATCAATTGTTAACATGGCTATTGGCGCACTCATGATTGTTCAGCAAGTGCCACTCAATCATGGAATCTTCTAACAGGAGACATGTTGCTTTGGGTTTGCAAGCATGGCTGGTTGAGTACAGTCTGTACTCTGCAAATTATGAACAAACAAACAGGTTTTGTTTCCAATGAGCCAACCACTGGAATGTATGGCCTGCCTTTGCACCAGCACTAAAATTCACATATGAAGTTGCTCAATTAAATGGTAAGCAGAATACAAATATCCATGGGGTTAGGAGAAAGAATGAAAGGAGTTCAATTAGTATGCAATGACACTGGAGTACTTTTATTGGGGTTGGTTCTTTTCTTTTATGGTTATCACCACTGTGTGATATACATACAACTCATGGACCCAGCCAGCAAAAACATGCCCCAAGCAACAGGTCACGTACTATCTAACCATATATTCGCTGCAGGCATTATTCTTTCGTTGACAAGTAAGGGACATGAATAGATGAGAGATATCTGGCTGTCTTTAAAAGGTCCTAAAGGTTCCACTGAACCGGATTCCAAATGGTTCACATTCTTCATACAAATGTCATCTTGCAAGTTCAACCTCTTATGCCACAACACAAAAAGTGAATTGTGTGAAGCAGTTTTGTTGAAATAGCCGATAAGCGCCCAATTCAAATTGCAATCCATGTTCAACAAAACTAAACAAAAATGCCAAGCCCACTTCCTCACTACACCCACTCGAATCCAGCACAACGCGCTGTAAATCATACAGTTCAACAACAGCTGAACCCAACAAAAAAAAGAAGACCAGTGCTGAAGAAAACCAAACTTTGCAACTTACAGCACCTTGCATGGCCTGGAGTCACCAAATGCCCCCTGGCCCTCACTGCCAGCCAAGTGGCATTTTTACAGACCTGACCCACTGAGGCACCAAGATACAAGCCAGTGGGCACAGATGTCACTATTAACAATACTCACACCAGCGGCAAGAAAGGTCAATATCCATTTCCACTGAGGGTTCAGGACAAAATTTTTCTGCAAAAGGCAGAATTTGGTCATTGCCCTTCAAAAGGGACATCTGTCTTAGTGAGGGTTTGTTAGCAATGGGATTTGAGAAAGGATGTACTGGCACTGGAGAGGGTGCAGAGGAGGTTCACTCGAACGATTCCAGGGTTGAGGGGGTTGACTTATGAAGAGAGAGACTGTGTAGACTGGGATTATATTCATTGGAATTTAGAAGAATGGGAGGGGGGGGGGATCTTATAGAAACATATAAAGTAATGAAGGGAATAGATAAGATAGAAGCAGAGAGGATGTTTCCACTGGTAAGTGAAACTAGCACAAGAGGGCATAGCCTCAAGAAGAGGGGAGGCAGATTTAGGACTGAATGGAGAAGGAATGTCTTCACCCAGAGGGTTGTATATCTATGGAATTCCTTGTCCAGTGAAGTAATTGCTGCTACTTCAGTAAACGTTTTTAAATCTAAGATAATTCCTTTGTTCAAAAAGAAAGCTAAGGGATACGGCGAGAGCGCAGATAAGTAAAGGTGAGTCCATAAAAAGATCAGCCATGATCGTATTGCATGGCGGAGCAGGCTCGAAGGGCCAGATGAACTACTCCTGCTCCTGGTTCTTATGTTCTAATAGCAATTATCTGCTTCCTTCACAACCACTGCATTTAAAACAATGTTCATTTCTAAACCTTCAATTTTAAATGTGCTCCACCATGATCAGACAGACCAATGGGAAACACCACGGCTGCATACACGTTCTTTGTTTCTTCCCTTCACAGGATGTGGGTATCACTGGCAAGACGAGCATTTGTTGCCAGTCATTTCAGAGAGCAGTTTAGAGTCAACCACATTGTTGAGAGGCAGCCTGGTCTAACAGAAGCTTAAAGGTTCCTTATTGTCTCCGTCACTTTACCAGGCCTATAGAGGATAAAAAACTATTTATAGAATGCTAATGTTATTAATGCATTGCTTCTTATAGAGTTTGGCTTCTATCAGCAAAGAGGAAAAGGTTTTGGCAGACAACACGACCTTCAGACGTCTAGAACTGAATGCAAATGCTTCCCCTAAAGAGGGTCCCATCTGGGTGTGAAGCTTTTCTACTGATTCAGAGGAACCTCTGAACGTCGTTACAAATGTCAATACTGGATACTGAGGTAAAGGACAAGGTCAGGAGCTTACAGCTTTGCTGCACAATAATGAGGCTTATTTGACAAGATCACCACAGAATAACATTTTTAAAAATTTAAATCAAAGGTGAAACAATGTATCAAAAATCAGAGCCGTACAGTGTGCAAAGAGGCCTTCGGCTCATTGCGCTCATCAACCCTTGTGTAGAGCTATACCAGGTAGTCCCACTCCCCTACATTTCATTCTTTTCAAGGATTTATCCGATTCCCTTTTTGCTGTTGAATCCAATTCCCCAAGCCCATTCTGGATCATAACTCGGAGTAAAAACTGGTCTCTTCATTTCCCCGCTGCCTTTTTTCCCAATGACCTTAAGCCTATGTCTAACTGATCCTACTGTATCCTGCCTGTGTGTTTCTTGCTTCCTTCCTGACCCCCACCCCCTACAACTCACTGGGAAAGCTGTCGCCATTGTGGAGTTTTTAAAGCCAGCTCAGGATACCTACGTGAAATCAAAGAAACCAAAAACAAAAAAAAGTCTTGGGACATGCACTCGAAGTCCTGTTAGCTCTAGCAAGAAGGACCAAGTGCTGGAAAGTGAGATTAGGTCAGGCGATTCATTTTTAAGCCAGCGCAAACAAAACAGGCTGAGTGGCCTCTGCTTGCTGTAGGTTTTGACTTTTTCAAAATATCCAATGAGGAGGAATGTGCACACAGATGCTGGAAGAGTGTGGGGTGGGGCAGTATATGATCTGCTCCTCTTCCGTAGAAGAGCAGTATACGCACGACGGATCAAAAGGCCTTCTTCAGCGCGGTAAAGATTCAATAATTCAAAGGCTAACAGTACAAGTGATGTATTGTAACCTTTTACTACACCATACTAGTCAGTAGCATGTTGATGGGATTGAAGCACTGACGAAGTCTTTGTTGCCTTTGTGGAAACCGTTTCACAGCATAGGAAAGTTGCAGTGCCAACACATCCCTTAACTGGAAGTAAATTTGCCAAGTGGAAGTGGAGCCACTGGAATTAAATATGCATAGTACCTGATGGCACTTAGTCCACTGAATGACAAGAATGTAAAAGTAATGCAAATGACTGCACAACATGAAAGGGTTACCCAAAAATCACAAAAACACTTCACCTATCAGGTGATAAGAGACTGTTCCTACTGGGAGGAGCTGAGTGAAGAAATTTCTCCACATCTCAGTCTAATATCCTGAGTCTATGACTCCCTTATTGTAGGCAGCATTATCTCTTAATCCAGACTGTCTGGCCTGGTTAGAATTTTATACATGTCACTGAGATCCCCTCTCATTCTAAGCACCTGTAAATACTAAGCCAATTGATCTAATTTCTCATCATACAACATACTGATAAAGAGACAACTGTGTATTTGTGATCTAATGTAACTAGCTACTAAGTACTACATGATAAGCTTTTTTCTTGTGCATCAACATTGAGCCTATTTTCTACAGATGGCTGTGTGGACATTCTTCCTCACTTGATCAGAGTAATTTAGACTAATGCCAATATGAGAACTGATGCCAGTGTGTCTACCCAAAGCATCTCAGATCACTCCAGCAGAAACCAACACTTGCAAGATACTGGCACTCTTAGGCATCTAAATATTTTATTTTGCTTTATGATACAAGACATGTGACCAAAAGTAGACAGTTTGCTTTTGATTCAGCAAGTCACCTCATCACCTGTCACCATGTCAACTGTCATGGCAACCCAAGTTACTTGTTCTTCTAGACTGTGCCTGGGTTAGACGGGCTTCCTAGTATGAAGCCACATTAACCTCAAGACGATGAGACTTGCACACCACTGCACTAATATGCAACAGAGTCAGAGCTAGATACACTTTAGCCCTGGCTCAGCAGGTTGCACTTTCACCTGACTGTTCAAAGTTGACAATTTCAAATCCCCCTGCAGCAACTTGCATACATTCCAAGCTGTGACACTCAGGACTGAGGAAGTGCTGCACTGTCGCTGATGCCATTTTTAAAGCAAAACATTGAACTGAGGCCTTCACCTGCCCTTTCAGGGGCAGAATATTGCCCAGGCTGCACTTAACACCCAACTGGCTTCCACCATGCAAGACTATCCAAATATTTTATAGCTAGGTAACGTGTAAACAATACAAAGGTTTCAAGATTCCCAAATTGGAATGAAAACCTCATCTTGCTCAGAAATCCCAGTCCCATGCCAGCTCCCAACTAAGCTAGGAAAACCAGAACTCCCAGTTTAAGGAAACCCTGCTTCCAACATTCAAACCAGATCCCTGCATTTTTCTGACGAGCTCCACCCAATCTCTCTGGGGGAGTTTAAGACCAGTAATCTCGCTGTACCTCATTCTCCCTTTTTCCATCAGGGATCTGGGATGGACAGTGCTGCACACAGCAGCCCCACATGATAGGAGATTGTGTAGGTTCCCTGGGTGCCAGGCCACATGTAGGTTTTGTACCCTGGGGGAAAACTGTCAGCCACATTTATGTTGAATGCTTTTGTTTGCAGTCAATCTTTAGTTTTTATTTTGAATGGGTTACTCTTAAATTTCTGGTTGCACTTCAGCCCCACACTCCTAATCTATGGATACTGTGTGCGGAGTGGAGGGCAGGCAGCTCAGAGGGGCTCTTCATAGGTCTGTTCCCTGGGGCTTGGTCAAAGTGGCCATCAACAGTTCCAGGCAGCAGGCAGTGGAAGGGGTCACATTACCTAACTGCCTGCTCTTCTTTTGCAGTTACGTTCGCATTCGGGTGTCCATTGAAGAGGAGCATGACATGCTCGCTGGCATGATAAAGGCTAGTGAGGGCTGAGGTGCATCATCACCTCAGAAAATGCTATTTGGATTTAGTGAATTTCTGTTCTATAAGGTTTGATTATCTGTTTGTTGCTGTTATTATAGTATCCCACTGGGGATAGTTTATTAAAGTTTATTACTTTAAGAGCTGTACCTCATTCCCACCTGTTCCCACCAATACTGCTCCAAGTATAACTAATGAAACAAAGCCAGACAGCAACAGAGTCAAAAAGACAGAAATCTTTAGCCTGAAGACTCCAGTCTTCATGTACCTACAAAAATCTGGAAACACTGCATGCGGAAACATTTGTAGTGTGGACTAAATGAGCACAGAAACAAAAAAACTTGCTCCTCCTCAAGACTATTCCTCCAAATAGATCTGGTTGATCTCTTGATAGGAAGATGGGAGTGAGGAGCAGGAGTAGGCTACTCAGCCTCTCGAGCCTGTTCCACTATTGAATAAGAACACAGCTAATTTGGTTGCAGTCTTGGCTGAACCTACACGTATGCCATCAAGAACCCTCAACTCCCTTGTCTGTCAATAACCGAACAAACTCAGTCCTCAATAAATTTAAAGATCAAGCCTCCACTACCTTCTGGGTAGTGATCCACTCAGAATCGTATGTTTCAATAAGATCACCTGTTAATCTTCTAAAGTCGATAACAAATAAAAAACGATTTGTTTCTGCTTGGAAAGCTCAAGTTAGCTCCCTTGGATTGACAGTCTTTTGAAGGAGACTTACCCGGAGCCTACAGCTCTGTGTGGTTTTCTGCTTACTGGTCCGGCTCGAATTTTATAGGCTGTGCCCACTTTGTACAGGACTCCTTTAACTAAAGGAGAACCATTTCTCTGAAATCTTTTTGTCATTTTAAACACCTCATTCGGATCATTCCTCAAGCTTCTAAACGCCAGAATATCGGAGTCTCATTTGTTTAACGTGACATCAAAATTTAACTCTTCCAGGTCTGGCATCCTTCTGATGCCAAGGTATCCGGAGGTGCAGTGACCAGAACTGAAGGCCAGCACTCCACACAGAGACCAACCAAAGCTCTGCAGAATTGAATTTGACAAGACACATTCTCAATCAAGGCATTTACAGTTTAGTTACACGCAAGGGCACATGAAGAAATTTCTACCACACACCCCCACTCCAATCATCCCACCCTCCACTATTTCTAATCCTACAACAATAGAGAGTTCACCAGTCTGCAGACCAACCAGGCCAGAAAGGACTCATGTATGCATTCACAGAATTGTTATGGTATGGGAGGAGGCTATTCGGACTATCATGCTTGCACTAGTGCTAATCTCCTGCCTTTGCCCCATATTCCTACATTCTATTTCTAAATAACCATCCAATGCCCCCCGACCAATCCAATGGAACCTACTTCCCCCACATTTCCAGGCAGTGCATTGCAGACCCTAACTACTCACTGGGTGAAAATGCTTTTCCACACATCACCCTCACTTTGTTTGTGCATCCCTTTCAAATCGATGCCTCTCTAGTTCTTGTTCCTTTTCTAAGCAAGAACAGCTTCTGCCTTCCTACTCTGCCCAGCTGGCTCCTGATTTTGAAAACGTCCTTCAAATCTTTTAAAGTTTATACCTAACAAAAATCTACTGGCTTTGATTATTCAATTTAATGCAAATTCAGAAAAATGAATGGTAGCCAGCAAGTGAAAGAGAGAGAAAGAGAAAACAGGTCAGTGAAAGTCTGCTTTGAGAAAACACACAAAAGCCTGTCCAATTGCACCAGGACTTGAAGCACAATTTCCTGTCACAACCTTATTTAGGTGGCAGATCTGTCTGGATTGCAGAATACTCAGTGCACTTTGTTTATATGCCCCTGAAGTGCATCGGCCCTGGGGAATTCCATCTCGAGCAGCCTAGATAGCTCTCACTATGCTTCTCTGTCTCGGTACCCCTCTAATATTTTTTGAACTAATTTCAAGGCCCTGCTTACTTCATCTAAACACAAACTTATTGAGAGTAGCAGTAATAGAAAATACAAGACTGTCCAGATGACCAGTATTTTCCATGGCAGGGGTGGGGTGGAATGGGGGTTACTTGTTTCCAGTTTTCCTGTCAATCATACTCTTTCCAAAAACGAGGTAATTTCAGCTACAAAACCAGACACTGATGACCTCATGTTATTGATGTACTAAAAAGCAGGAGGAGATTTGAAACTGCATCTGTAGGTTAAGGGTAATCAGGAAGATACACCCCCTTCCAGCTACAAATGGTAAATGATAAGCATTGCCAAGTTTAAATGCCAGTCTGGAGTGACATTTGCATGTGGGCATCACCCAGAGATCACCATTTAAGGAATGAGCGTGGGAGAAAAGCATTCAAATAACCTTTTCATACTAGCCACATGGCAATATGAATGCCATCTGATATTCTGCCCACAGGGAGTGTTGGCTCACCATTTCTGAAATGAGTACACTTCTTGCCCCCTTGTCACCTCACAGTACTTCTAAAGCATAACACTGTTGCCACGTTGCGTCACTAGACTGCAGATCCAGAGTAGATCTGGCCAAATGTTCAAATCCCACTGCAGCTTGGGAATGCAAGTTCAATGAACTAAGACTGGACTTAAAACCCTATTGTTTATTAATGATTATCATGGATCTAAGCAAATTATTGTTTTAAAAAAAACATCTGACTCACTTGTATTCTTTGGAGAAGGTCCCTGGCCGATCTGGCCTACTTGTGACTCCAGACCCACAAAAATGTAGTTGGCCTGAAAGCCACTCAGTTCAAGAAAATGGCACAACATCATCCTTTTTTTCAAAAAAAAGGCAATTGGGAATGTGTAATTGACACTGGCCTTGCCAGAGATACCTACAAACTATGAATGAACAAATAAAAACAAATTGGCAGTTGACAATTAAGTCTCAGACATTTATACAGCCTCTCTGCAAAATGCTGGAGGACCCGAGAGTTACAGGGTCATTCCAAAGCATCATTCAACTCCTTCCTTCCCTGTGGAGGGAAACACAGACTCAACAGTCAATGCATCTCCGACATAGCCTGTGCTCAACCAGTTGTAATACAAGACAATAAAATTACAAAGAATAACTAAATTTATCGAATCTGGTTCTCAGAGTGCCGCATGACAGAGGAATCCCAACAGTGATCAATCAACTCAACCAAAGATGAATGAACAATGCACCTCTTTCATAATTAAGTGTCAGAGACCCACAACTCCTGGATAAACACACAACTCAACTAGGCCTTCCAGAATGGTAATATTTTGGACTGAAGATGCTGAACCTCTGGAATAGAATATTCTCAACTGGGCTGGGGCCTTCTCATTTTCAGGGCCCTGCTAGCCTGTTCATGTGAATCTCACTGCATGATGTCCAAGAGGAACAGGGCACTGTTCTGTTGTCCTAGCCAATATTCTCCTCTCAAACGATATGATCTTCTTATAGCTCTGTCAAATCCGAATGCATGCTATGTGGCTACCATCTCTGTCCAGCTATCACCATACACTGCATTTTGAATTAGTCAATTGTTTGCAAAATTTCTTAACCAGTTGGGTGAGTGGGCAATCACGCATGGCAGAAGAAGAATAACACTGATAAATGTGAGGTGATCTACTTTGGTAGCAAAAACAGGAAAGCAGATCATTATCTGGATGGGGAGATTGGAAATGGGGAGATGCAATGGATGAGCAGGGATGGCTTGCTGCTACTGTACAGGATCTTGGTGAGATCGTGCCTGGAGTACTGTGTGCAGTTTTGGTCTCCTTAGCTGAGGAAGGATGTTCTGACAATGGAGGGAGTGCAACAAAGGTTTACCAGATGGATTCCTGCGATGGCAGGTCTGACCTATGAAGAGCAATTGGATCAATTAGGACTATGGGGTAAAAACAATGACTGCAGATGCTGGAAACCAGATTCTGGATCAGTGGTGCTGGAAGAGCACAGCAATTCAGGCAGCATCCGACGAGCAGCAAAATCATATTCACCGGAGCTTTGAAGAATGAAGGAGAGTCTCACAGAAACCTATAAAATTCTAAGAGGACTAGACAAGGTAAATTCAGGATGCTCTCAATGATTGGGGAGTTGAAAACCAGGGGTCCCAGTTTAAGGATAGGGGTCAGTCATTTTGGACTGAGATGAGGAGAAACGTCTTCACCCAGAGAATGGGGAGACTGTGAAATTCTCTGCCACAGAAACCAATGGAGGCTAAAACATTGAATATTTTCAAGAAGGAGATAGATATAGTTCTTCAGGCTAAAGGGATCAAAAGATACAGGAAGAAAGAGAGAACAGGGTGCTGAGTTAGGTGATCAGCCATGATCATATTGAATGATGGAGCAGGTTCGAGGGATCGAATGGCCTACTCCTACTGTCTGTGTGTTGGAAAGGAGTTGCATGGACAATGTCTGAGATGGCTGAATGCTCTACCCACAAGTACAGAATGATTAACTACATGGAAAGGTTAGAGTGGGCAGAATAGAAAGGAACAATCTGGCGGAGGTTGCAGAGCTGGAGAAGGTCACGCAGGAAACATTTGGCAACGAAACGAGGATTTCAGTGCTTGGCTCGAAGAGGTGGAGTGTTGGGGAGGACTGCTTAGAGCAGAATAGGAGACCCAATGGAGTTTGGCATCATGGGAAGTGCTGGGGGCAAGCACTGTCTGGTGCAGGGCAGGATGTGGGTAGTGGCATTTTGGACAAGACAGTCAGCAAAAAGCACAAAGAACTGGATGCGAGCAGAAGGAAATGCAAAACCACTAAAATCACGTGACCCAAATAGTCAGCGCCTGAGCATGCAGTCATCAGGCCTTCTCTGCAAAGTCAACACTGATCTCTGACAATCTTCCACGGTGATTGCAGGTCTGGACTTCAGTGTTCTTGGTGGACGTTTCAGTTAGTTGCAGTGCAGCTTTTGCAAAGCAGTTTGCACGGAGGTGAAAGTGGCAGCTTAACAGTTGAGTTTTCAAGAGAGGAATAATCTAGCATGGAGAGGGTGGAATTGCAGTAATGGGGGTGGAAGCGCAGTGGAATGCACACAACTGCAGGCCACGGCAATTACCAGAGGGTCGCTGAAGTAGTATTTCCTACTGGAAAGCTAATTGCTTCTGCATTATGCAACTCATCCAACCTCCCCTTTCCAATAAAAGCTTGCAAGTTGCTTCACTTCAAGAGATTTGTCTGCCTCATTGTAGGCACTATTAAGTTTTCAGATTTTGCTTCTGAATCATTTTGTGTTCAAAGGCAACACAGCATTGTCCTGTGAAGTGAGATTGAGGAGATGCAAACTGTATTCTCTGAAGTTTAGAAGAAAAAGAGGTGACCTCCATAATATGTAGGAGCAGAAGTAGGCCATTCAGCCATTGAGTTTACACTGACATTCAATGTGATTATGCTTGATGTGATCATCCTCTACTCCACTTTCCAGCATTTTCCCAGGACTCTCGATTCCCTTCCTGATCAAAAAAAAAGTCTGTCTCAGCCTTGAATATGCTTAATGACCCAGCCTCAACAGCCCGCTGCAAGAATTCCACAGATTCACTACCCTCTCAGAAGAAATTCCTCATCTCTTTCTTCCATTAGCAACCTTTTACTCTGAGATTATACCCTCTGGTCCTAGACTCTACCACAAGGAGAAACAACCTCTTCCCATCTACCTTGTGAAAGCTTCGAAGAATCTTGTATATTTCAATAAAGGTCACTACACATTGGATTTTAGACAATCAGTATAGGTCCAAAGTACTCAACCTCTCTTATAAAGAGAGAGTGAAAATGAACACAACCATGTGTTTATTAAGTCAAAGACTTTTAACCCTGGTTCTAGCAAGCAGTTGGTGGAGGGGAGGAGGGGGGTGGGGGGGGGGGGGGGGAGGAGGAGGAGGGGAAAATCTCATTGACATGCTAAAGATGGTCAGGTGATAAAGAAAGTAGCAACCCCTCAAGGTAGTGGGAGCAATGAGATCAGTGCAGGGGGCTTTGGTTATGTTGCATTTAGCCACGCCTAAGAAGTGACAAATCAGCCACCAATCTTGTGACAGATTCAGACCAGGAATATTCTCTGCACTGTTTTGGGGATGTAGAGTGGGGCCACAAAAGTGGAAATTCAGCCATGGTCTTGGGAACAGCAGGGCAGCCAAGCTGGAGCCAGTCCATGAGAATTCCTAAACTTGGACTTCTTGGGCAATCATGGATTAGTAAAGGGAACAGGAGTACTTGGCATGGAAAACAAACAGAGCTCCCTGGAAACAGCCATAATCATGGTGAAGATTAGAGAGTTTTCTTGGAGGTGGGAGGGAGCAGTGGGGTCAAGGAAGTCAATGAACAACTGAGGGTGAAGGATAGTGCCAAGGCAAGGAGTACTGGAACTCCCATTCCGTCACTTCCTTTTGATCCTCAAGATAGGTCAAAGTGATATTAAGCAAATTAAGTACTTCTGAAGTATTGTAATGTCGAAAACAAGCTATATACTATTTCAATGGAGAAAGACTACAGAAAGCTGCACAGAGCAGGTGGCTTTGGAAGTCTTCATTCATAAATCAGAAAAAGCCATCAAGTTCAGCAAGTCATTGGGAAGGTAAGTGGAATATTGGCATTTAGGTCAAAGGGAATGGAGTATAAAATTAGGGAAGTTTTGCCAAAACAATACAAGGCACTCACCAGACAACAGCTGGAAAGCTGTTAACAGTTTTGGACCTCATACCCAAGGAAGGATATACTGTACTGGCATTGAAGGGAGTCCAGAAAAGGTTCACGAGATTGATCCTGAGTAAGGAGGGACTGTCTTATGAGGAGAGGTTGAGTAGATTGGGCCTGTACTCACAAATAAAGAAAAGTGACAGACAACTTGATTGAAACATACAAGATTCTTAGGGAACTTGACAGGGTAGATGGGGAAAGATTAAAAAGTAGTGCTGGAAAAGCACAGCGGGTCTGGCAGCATCCGAGGAGCAGGAAAATCGACATTTCGGGCAAAAGCCCTTCATCAGGGCTTCATCATTCCTGATGAAAGGCTTTTGCCCGAAACGTCGACTTTCCTGCTCCTCGGATGCTGTCTGACCTGCTGTGCTTTTCCAGCACCATACTAATCTAGACTCTGATTTCCAGTACCTGCAGTCCTCACTTTTGCCTAGATGGAGAAAGGTTGTTTTCCCTTGTGGGAGAGTCTAGGGCCAGAGGGCATCATCTCAGAATAACAGTTGCACATTTAAGGCAGAGATGAAGAGGAACTTCTTCTCTGAGGAGTAATGAATCTGTGGAATCCTTTACCACAGAGGCCTGTTGAAGCTGAGTCATTAAGAGTATTCAAGGCTGAGATTAAACAAATTTTTAAAACAGTGAAGGAATCAAGGGTTATAGAGAAAAGGCAGGAAAGTGGAGTTGAGGACATCAGGTCAGCCATGGTGTCACTGAATAGCTGAGCAGACTCAATGGGCTGAGTGGCCTCTTTCTGCATCTATGTATTATGGTAGCCCATTTGTACACAGGAAGCTCTCAAAAACAGCAATAGGACACTGATGTCAGTTGAGAGATAAAACATTGGGGAGTATTCATGCAGTTTTTGCTCACACAAGTTCCACAGGAGCTTGGAATTATCCAGAAGAGTGGCATATAGGGTTTCAGTTTGACAAATCACCCAAAAAACAGCACCTCAGACAATATAGCACTCCCTCAGTCTTGCACTGGCGTGTCAATCGGTGCATCATGCTGTTTGCATGTCTGACTAACAAACCCCTGAAGCAATTCCTCCACTTGGAACTCAGTCACGGCAAGGTGAACATAAATACATGAGAGATGACTTCAAAGTATGGATGAAGTGATCAAACAGCCCAATGACCCATGGGAGTCTCTGAACTAAGGCTAAGAAAATGATGCAGACTCTTTCGGAAAGGCAACAAACTTACTGAGAGACTTCATTGGGAATGTGCAAAGGGAAGGCAAGGCATCAGGAGGGAGTACACAACCCTCCAAACAACCCCTCGCCCCAACCCTTCCAGCACCATCTGCCCCACACAATGGCAGAGTTGGCAGATCATGCATCAGACTCACCAGCTATCTCATAGCCCATCAAACCAGAGAGGAGGCAAGTCATCCTCAATCCTGAGGGACTGCCTCAGAAGATGTGCTCTTGCCTTTAGAGTGGCATTTGAACCTGCTTTATGAGTGCAATTTGTGGTTAGGCCTCCATTGGATTATTGCACATCATTTAAAGCACAAGACTTTTCAGAAAGATATCAAAGTCCTGAGGATAGGGTGCAGAGAAGGTTTTAAAGCCAGGAATGAGATCAGGGATGAAAGAGTAAAGTTATACAGAAAGATAGGAGAACAATCCTAGCTTCTCCATTGAGCTAAGAAGACTAAGGGGAGACCAAGTACAGGGATTCAAAATGGAGAGATTTAAAAGAACGAGTAATGAGAAATTGTTTCCCCTGGCAAAGGGTCAGATTTAAAATAATTGGCAGAAGAACTGAAGGGGAAGTGAGGAGACATTGCTTCACACAGAGTTTATTATGGTCCAAAATTCACTGCCTAAAAAAGGGTGGTGGAGTCAAATTCCAGAGGGACTTCCAAAAAAAAGAAAACAATTGGATCTATACTTGAAAAGGACTAACATGCAGGTTTTTAGGACAAAACGCTAAGAGCTTTTGTGGCACAAATGGTAATGTCTGTGTAACTGAGCTACTAACTCTAAGCCCTGGAAGTGTGACCAGGGGAGGGAGGTATCGAAGGTAGGGAAAAGAAACTAGATGTGCAGCTAAACTGGACAACACTCACAAACGTCCAATGTATGCATTGTAAGATTTTAACTGAGCAGTACAGAATGGAGATGCCATTGCGAGGAAGGGAGAGGGGTATTGGAGCAAGGAACTCCATCAGAAGGAAGACAAGCCCCCAGATAATTTCTTAAACTGTATGCCCTGCAAATCCTTGCCTAACTGCCAATCTTTGAAGTTGGATTCCTGTCCTAGAAAACCCAGTGAAAAGGTTTAAAGGTTTACTCTTTTACTTAAAGATCTTGCAGGTTAAACAGCCTACCTGTTCTTCCACTTCCTCACACACCCCTGCATTCCCCTCCCCCATTTCAAGTCTTCCCCAACCCCCACCAGCTCTCACACGCTTCCCTTTCCTCACAGACTCTCAGCATGGGGTCCCAGCAATTTTCAAACATCAACATGGGATCGCAATGGGATAAGGTTTGGAAAGCAATAAGACACATCCTGACAGTCAGCAGCATAGTAAGGCAGTAAACTTACCTCCCCTTTCAAACAGAGGAACAGCCCAGTGTGTCCCAGCCCAATGAGCCCCTGTCTCACCAAAAGGGAGGGAAAGGGGGAACAAGAACACATTTTGTTTTTCCAAAAGAAAATGGCCAGGGGCCTCTTAACCAAAGCCAAACAATGTTTTTATTTTTTAAGCCAATCTTAATAAGCATTAATTGATGCCTCGAAATTGTCCCTTTTAAACAAAACAAAGCATGCACATTTAATGAGAGATTCCACAGTCTTGCTACCCCCAATGTGTGAATAAAAATTGCTCAACAATTCAAGTATTTTTTAGTGCATGAGAAAGTAAAAAGGAAAGTGAAGCGAGGGGAAACACAAGGACAGTGTGAGCGCTTATGTGAATCATGATACTTTTTCTAAAAAAAAGTATACATTACAACATACCATCATGACTGATTGGGAAAATTTGATCACCCTCTCCGGGGAAAGGTTGTTGAGGGGGCGGTGTGGAGCAATGAGAAAGATTTGAAAGAAAGCATGGAGGGGAAGCACTTAGGCATATTCATGAAATATTTCCCAGCCCACACAGTTATTGCCTGCAATTTTACTTCTTCTCAAAATAGTAAGGTTATATCTATTTACAATTCCATTCCACTGCCTTCACCCCAATCCCCCATGTCGGCTGGTAGTTATTTTAAACACAGAGGTCACGGGGTGGTAGACATTTATGAATCACAGAAGGTTGGTCTGCAGGTACAACAAGTAATTAGGAAGGCATATGAAATTTTGCCCTTCATTGCTAAAGGGGTTGAGTTTAAAAGCAGAGAGGTAATGTTGCAGCTGTACAAGGTGCTGGTGAGGCCACACCTGGAGTACTGTGTGCAGTTTTGGTCTCCTTACTTGAGGAAAGGATGTACTGGTACTGGAGGGGGTGCAGAGGAGGTTCACTAGGTTGATTTTGGAGTTGAGAGGGTTGGTTTATGAGGAAAAACTGAGTGGATTGGGATTATAGTCATGGGAATTTAGAAGAATGAGATGGGAATCTTATCGAAACAAAACAATTATGAAGGGAATCGATAAATTAGAAATAGTTAGGATGTTTCCACTGGCAGGTGAAGCTAGGACAAGAGGGCATAGCCTCAAGAAGGCATAGAGGAAGCAGATTAAGAACTGAATTGAGAAGGAATTTTGTCACCCAGAAGGTTATTAATTCTTTGCCCGGGAAAGTAGGTGACACTACTTCAGTAAGTCTAAGGTAGATATTTCTTTGAAAAATAAAGGAATTAAGCAATGTGGCGAGAGCACGGTTAAGTGGAGCTGGGTCTACGAAAAGATTAGCCATGATCTTATCGAATGGTGGAGAAGGCTCGAAGGGGCGGACAGCCTACTCCTGCTCCTAGTTCTTATGTACTGCTGTTAGCTGACTGCTTTTCACCTGAAAGGGATTGGGTGACAATTTGAATCAGTGATAGACGGGGGCAGGGGGTGGGGACAATGACCATATTTTTCATGCCAGCCACCCAGTGCGAGAGCAGGGACAGTAGCCCAGTGTGGAGCATGGTGACAGCCAACAGTCAGACCACGTGGAGGCCCCTTGCGCTATTCCATTTTACAGCCTTTGGAGAGAGACTGTGATATTTGTCTTTTTAACTTTGCTTCTTGTTTTTCTGACTTATGGTCATACTGTGCATAGTTGTAATGTAGAACTGGAAAAGCGCAGCAGGTCAGGCAGCATCCAAGGAGCAGGAGAATCAACATTTCGGGCATAAGCTCTTCTTCAGGAAGAAGGGCTTATGCCCGAAACATTGATTCTCCTGCTCCTTGGATGCTGCCTGACCTGCTGCGCTTCTCCAGCATCTGCAGTCCTCACTTTCTCAGTTGTAATGTAACCTTGTTTTTCTTCATTTCTCTATTCTGTAACTAAGGGTTGTATCTAGGTACCTTTGTATCGAAGATGGCACTGTAAGTGGCAACTTATAAACTTTTCACGGTACTCATTTGAGTACCTTAATAGTAAAGCTAATTCAATTCAATACCAGACAGCATTTACAAGCAGACCTGTAGACGAGTGGACAGCACAATAAGGTGGGATGTTCTGCAAATATACAAATCAGGGGCCTACCTCAGTTCTCAGAGCTTTCAAAAACAGGTGGATAAAATAACTCCACAGAGGCCGGTATCCCATTACCAAGTCATCCTTTATTTACACGTGGAGTGTCCTGGACTTTGATCTAGCTCCCTTAGAGGCATCTCCCAGTGAACCTCTGACTCTCCTGTTTATATCTGTCAGCCAGAGCTTCCTGATTATACCAGGTTAACAGCCCCAATCAGGGAGCTCATATTCTATGAGGTCCACCTAGCTGACCTCGTTCCAAATCATTAGTGGGTGTGTCTTGCCTGGCACTCTGCCCATTTGCACTAAGCCGTTTGAGAGGCTGAATAGATGGAGGCAATTTTCCATGGAGTGTCAGAAGTCAAGGGGGAACCTTTAGAGGTTCTGGATGTAGGTTTGCTCGCTGAGCTAGGAGGTTCATTTCCAGACGTTTTGTCACCCTACTAGGTAACATCTTCAGAGGGCCTCAGGGCAAAGCAGTGGACATGATTCCTGCTTTCTCTTTATATGTTTGGGTTTCTTTGGGTGGGTGATGTCATTTCCTGTGGTGTTGTCATTTCATGCTCTTTTTCTCAGGGGGTGGTAAATGTGGTCTAACTCGATATGTTTGTTGATAGAGTTCCAGCTGGAATGCCATGCTTCTAGGAATTCTCGTGCGTGTCTCTCTGTTTGGCTTGTCCTAAGATGGATGTGTTGTCCCAGTCTAAGTGGTGTCCTTCCTTAACTGTATGTAAAAATACTAGTGAGAGAGGGTCATGTCGTTTTGTGGCTATGGATAGAGATAGGGTGATTAGCCAAGGTCTTTTTCCCCAGAGTAGGTGAGTTCAAAACTAGGGGGCATAGGTTTAAAGTGAGAGGGGAAAGTTTTAAAAGGGACTCAAGGGGCAACTTTTTCACAGAGGGTGGTGTGTGTATGGAATAAGCTGCCAGAGGAAGTAGTGGAGGCTGGTACAATTACAACATTTAAAAAGGCATCTAGATGGGTACATGAATAGGAAGGGTTTAAGAGGGATATGAGTCAAATGGGACTAGATTAATTTAGGATACCTAGTCAGCATGGAAAAGTTGGACCAAAAGGTCAGCTTCCATGCTCTACATCTCTATGATGAAACACCAGGCCTTCAGGTGGCCATGCAACAAGCATCCAGAAAGCTGCACATTTCTTTTTCGGTTTAAAATGATTTGGTCCAGGAGAATCAGGTACACACAAATCCATTTCCTTCTTCCAATCCAAGTTATGGAGATGTTGGCACCAAGGTTTGTGCCTTGTGCCTCCATTCCAATATTCAGTGCTTGAAAGAATTTCACAGGCAGTTTTATACAGGCACACACACGTTCTCTATAAAGAACAGTGAAGGGAGGGGTTAGAATTAGAATTAGGCTTATTGTTACGTGCACCACTGATACAGAACAGTGAAATATGTACAAAACCACTATTCCTGGTGCCATCTTAGGGACAAAGCTACCTAGGTACAAAATCTGAGGTACAAAATAGAAAAACAAAGTTAAAAGTTCAACATCACAGTCCTTCTATAGCCATGAGCCTGCATTCGCTCCACGCTGGGCTTTCCCTACGAGGGCTCGCTCACCCCCTGCACTGGGTCCACACTGCCAAGGGCTCATTCTACCCCTGCACTGCACCCACAATCCCCATGGGGGCTAGTTCTCCCCCCACACTAAGCCCACACTCCCCACAAGGGCTCAGTCTCCCCAATGCTGGGCTGAGTCCTTCAATACCAACTGCCATCTGGGCTCACTACCAAATGCCAAAGGTAGCTGATTGCAGGGAATCCCTATACTGGCAAGTCCCCAGTTTAAATTGAAATCTGGTCTATGTATGGAAGTCAGTCAACTCAACAAGATGTAGTTCCCCCCCCAGTAGTGTGCAATTGGGCTTCATATAAAGATAGGGAAAGATCAGAGAATCTTGGACCCTTGAAGATGAGGACTTTTTTTTTTTAAAGTGAGTAGGGTGTGTGGTAGTTAGGAATTTAAATTCAATTAATAAATCTGGAATGGAAAGCTTGCCTCAGTGACGACCACAACCACCACCAGAGGTGAACTCAATGGGTTTTATGACAAACAAAGCTTTTTAGGAAAGGAAATCTGGCATTCTTATTTGGTCTGGCCTACACGTGACTCCAACCCCACAGCAATGAAATGTCCTCACAAGCCACTCAGTTCAAGGAGCAAAAAAATGTTTGTCTCCTAAGAGAACAAGACGATATAAACAAAACAGTGCTGACTAGGTATGCCATTCCCTCGGGACACTATGTAGCTTTGAACAAGATTTAAAGGTCACAGATATTGTAGGTCATATGATCAAAAGCAAAAGTAGATTTGAGGTCTCCTGATTTATTCCCAGGGTTAAACCAAATGGATGAATGTGTACACCCTTTGTTGATGCCCCTTTAAGCAGTTCATTACAATGCTAGCCTTTCCTGGGTCTGTCATGGCAACATTCATTGTACATGATTCGGAGATGCCGGTGTTGGATTGGGGTGTACAAAGTTAAAAATCACCTGATGAAGGAGCGTCGCTCCAAAAGCTAGTGTGCTTCCAATTAAACCTGTGTGTTGTGTGATTTTTAACTTCATTGTACATGATAGTGATTGTCTCAGGATTGAAGTGCAGCTCAAGTGCTTTAAAGGGCTAAGTTGGTGCAGGTCAAAGACAATCAGATGACATGAGGCAGGAGAAGCCATATTTCAAGAACAAATGACAATGCGCCCAAACACCCAATCTCAAGCATTCTGTGAGGCTGAATTATACTAGTGACAGTATAACAGAAATTTGCAACTCCCAAGGATATGGGAGACCTCATTATCCCCACGATATAGGCCATAATCTGAACAGCAGTGTTATTTAACAGTGTTTAGTGAGTAAGTGGAGACATGGATCTAGGGATTATACCTACTTTCTACTGGCTTAACATTCATACACTAAATCACTCACCATTTTTTCATCACTGGAGGCAATTCATGCTCATTAACATTCACATGGTAATTTAAATTATAGGCTTCATTCTTAGCAAGTTGGTGTGTGCAACATTGCCCAGTGTGAAACAGAGCCAAACTGACCACAAAGACCCTTGGTTCATCTCAGTGCTTTCTGTTCCAGATGCCAGTGGAAGCAGGTGTGGGTATAGGGGTGAGGGGGACAAGAGAGAGACAATCAGAAACAGCACCCCTGGATAAGGGAGGGGTAACGAATGCCAGTCATAGTCCTTATCCTCGATACTTGTGCAGAGATGTACCCAGAATATATTTTGCAGAAAGTTCACATTGTTGGATACAGCGAATGTGCAGGGTTGGGCTTTCACATATTGCCAGCCAACACTCACATAGGAAACACAAGATACAAGAGTCAGTCATTCAGGCTCTCGAGTCTTCTCTACCAGCCAATAAACTCATGACTGAACAGATCAAAACCTCAGCGCAACTCTCCTTCCTGCCCCCTTGTACATCAGAAGCCCATCTAACTCAGAAATATGTTCAATGCCCCAGTCTCTCAGAGGGAAAGAATTCTGAGAATTAACAACCCTCAAGGAAAAAAAACCTCCTTTCTCTTGGTCTTAAATGGAAGGTCAGCCTCTAGTTCTTGATTACACAACAAGAAACAACATCCTGTCAGCATCCATCATGTCAAGTCTGATCAGAATTTTATAGGCTTTAACCAAGGACTATTTAATTTCAAATATCTTGCCTAAAAAAAAAGGTGGGGAAAGCAGATTCAATGGTAAACATCAAAACAGAACAGAACTTGTACTTAAAGACTTCTCTTCATGTGGCATGATTATGAGCACATACAACATTAAAAAAAGCAGGAATAGGCCACTTGGCCCTTCAAGCCTGATCCACTATTCAATAAGATTATGGCTGATCATCCAACTCAGTCCCCTGTTCCTACTTTTCCCCAATCCTTTGACGCTTTAAGCTCACAGCTACGTCCATCTCATTCTTCTGGACCCCAATGGATATGGGCCAGGCCTGTCCAATCTTTCTTCATGATAGAAGTCCCCCATCCCAAGAATCAGTTGAGCAAACTTTCTCTGAACTTCTCCTAACTCATTTATCTCCTTTCTTAGGATAGGCAGACTAGTACTGTGCACAGCACCCCAGATATGACTCACCAATGTCCTGTAAAACCACAGCAAAATATATAAGACCACAAAATATTGGTGCAGAATTAGGCCATTCACCTCAGAGTAGAGTGTGGGGTGCTGGAAAAGCACAGCAGGTCAGGCAGCATCCGAGGAGCAGGAGAATCGACATTTTGGGCAAAAGCCCTTCATCAGGAATGAGCCTGATTCAGCTCAGTCTGCTCCACCATTTCATCATGGCTGATGTGCTTCTCAATCCCATTTTCCTGCCTTCTCCCCAGAAAACTTGATCCCATTAAAGGGAGGCACAGTGGTTAACATTCTGCCTCACAGCGCCAGGGACCCAGGTTCAATTCCAGCTATGCATGACTGTCTGTGTAGAGTTTGCATGTTCTCCCCATGTCTGCTTGGGTTTGACAGATGCTCTGGTTACCTCCCACAGTCCAAAGATATGCATACTGGGTGAATTGGCCATGCTAAATTATCCATAATGTCCAGGGACGTGCAGGTTAGGTGGGTTAGTCACAGGAAATGCAGGGTTATGGAGATAACGTGGGGGACTGGGTCTGGGTAGGATGCTCTTTGGAGATTCGGGGCAAACTCGTTAGGTCGAATGACCTCTTTCCGAACAGTAGGTTGTTAACTGGAATCATAGAATCCCTATCTGTCTTTATCTTAAATCCCTTCTTGAAACCGCCCCTTGGACTGGAGTGTCGGCAGGTGAACTGCACCCCAGCAAAACACAGTACTTTGAGGAGCATCGCCACATTAAGCCTTGGAACACTTTGTTCCGTCAAAACGTACCTCACAAACGTATGTTGTATTTGTTAAGCACAGGCTAGGAAACGTCGATGAATGAAGAGAGACAATGCTACTGCTACTAAAATAAAGCATCTGGCAAATTTCAACTGATGACCAACCAAGGCTGAGGCCGGTGGATTTGGTCAGATTACAGTAAGGCCCCACAACAAGTCAGATTATAAAACAGACCGATTTCACTGCTTGCCAGTTAAAAGTTTTCCCGCCGTTATTTTACCCGCCATTGGGCTCGAGACTTTAAACTGCGCAACGGCTCATCAAGTAATTTATCTGCGTCAGCTTTCTGCCAAGTGTGATCTTCCCACACAAAACAGGACGATGAATCATCTCGTTAACACATTCAAAAAAGTACATTAAACTCCCCTGCAAAAAAAAGGGGAAACCGGCTCAGTTACGTCATTGGTAGAACAGAAAATTAAACTTGGTGTGAGGTCAGAAGTCTGTGGATTAACTCAAATCCAGGATACTCGTTTTTTTTAAATAAAAGAGCACAGTTTTCCTACGCCACGCACAACGTGCATCGATTTGAAGATTAGTAATTTTCAACACGTTTGCAAAGCGACGACAGGCAGGGTCCCTAGTGCGCATACTCTGGAAGTTCTGAAAACTTGATGAGATACGGTGTGTGTGAGGGAATCTCGCAAACGAGGATTGCCCCATGTTCAATATTCAATCTGCACTGAACTCAATGACTGTAGCAGAGCCTTAGAGGTATGTGTGCCTTTATCAAACGAGAGAAAGTAGAATGTGGTAATGCCGCTAAACTAATAATCCGGTGGCCCAGGCTAATGTTCTGTGACATGGGTTCAAATCCTACCATCTGGTGAACCTTAAATTCAACTCTACATTTGAAAACTAATTTTCCTAAAGAGAAAGCGCCCTTAGTTTTTTTTTAAATCTGCTCACAACTGGTACCCACTTCCATTATAACGAGGGGGCTCTTCCGATGAAGTGATAGTGTCCCTACCTCTGACCCAAGAAGCCAACCTTCAACACAGCTCCCACCCCCAACTTGTGCCAGAGGTGCGTCATAATATCTCTGAAAAGGTTGAATAGAAAATATAAGGGAGAAAGTAATATTGTTGTATGTTGTAGTAACAGGGAACATCAGGACTGGATTGTCGAGAAAAGACACCCACTTTGTCTCCTGCTACCCATGATGTGGAAGTGCCTGAGGGATGGGCAAAGTTAAAAGTCACAACACCAGGTTTCTTTGACTTCATCTAATAAAGGAGCAGCACTCCGAAAGCTTGTGATTTCAAATAAACCTGCTGGACTATAACCTGGTGTCATATGACTTGACATTGTGCTGCTGCCCAGATTGCTCTTTAAAAAAAGGGAGCTGAGCATCACCTCATGGTGGGGACAATCTGTGCTTTTCCAAAGTTGCACTTGTGAAAATTTCCCCTTTTACTCACCAGAATCAGCTCATTACAAAACAGCCAGTATACAGCGAGAGTTCTGGATTCAGTTTTAGTTGCCTTATTTAAGAAAGACTTGCTTTAAATGGAGTGGTGTCCTAAGAGGGTTCATGGGAATTATTCCCAAGATGGGGGAGTTATCGTACAAGGAAAGGAGAAACCATTTGGGTCTGTATCTGTTGGAGTTTAGAAGAATGACAGGACATCTTATTAAAACATACTAGATCCTGAGGGAACTTGACAAGGTGGATACTGAAAGAATGTTTGACGCAATAACTGGTGGTCAGTTAAAAATAAGGGATTTCCAATTTCTGAGATTTGTTTTCCCTCTGAGGGTTCTTAGGCTGTGGAATTCCCTTTCCCAGAGCGCTGCATACATTGGGTCATTTAATACTTTTAAGGCAGAGGTAGTGTGACTCCCTTGTTAGTCAAGACTCTGCAATTACTGGGGTAGGCAGGAAAGTGAACTTGCGATAACAATCACATGATCTTATTGAATGATGGAGCAGGCTGGAGTGACTGAATGGCTTATTCCTGCTTCTAATTTATATGTTTGTAACTTCCTTCTCAAAATTATCTTGAGAGAACAATGGGCACAATGGGTCAAATTGGCAAGTCTGCTTTTTTTGTCCTTTGTCAATCTCCCAACTGTTGAAGTTGTTTCACAATCGCAACCATTTACAGAGCAAGCAGAATCCATCACTGTTGGTGAAACTGTCAGGAAGGGGTTAATAAATTATAGCCTGCAGTTGTTGCAGGAGTGTGCCAGCATTCAGATATCAGGAGGATTTTGTACAATACACAGAGTTCATGATTGTGGGGGTATTCTGACTGAGGTGCTTAACAGGATTCAACCGAGTAGAGAGAAAAACTGGTAGAGGAATCAGGTGTTGGGGAAGGAAGTGAGGAACATATTCTTAAACTTAAAACCAGATCATTTAGAAGTGGAATGAGGAATCACTTTCACACAAAGGATACTGAAAATTATGATCATCTTCCCCAAAAAGGCACTGGATACAGGAAATCAAATGGAGATATTAAGAGTAAGATTGATGGATGGCAAAGAGCATCAAGGGAGTTGGAGCAAAGGCAGATATGTAGAAATGAGGTTCAATCAGCAGTAATGTATTTGAATGTCATAGTGGCTTTAAGGGGCTGAATGGTCCCTCTGTAGCATGCAAAAACTACAAATGCGATGAATGCAGGCTTAACTAAAGGATGAATTCTTGTGAAATGCCATATGACTTTATATTAATAAAAAACATCAGACAGAATTTGACCCTGAACCACATAAGGAGATGTTCGGGCTGGTAACTACAAGCTTGGTCAAAGAAGTAGGCTTTCAGGAGCATCTTAAAACAAGGGGAAAGACAGAAGTGAGAATCCCAGAGCGGAGAGCCTCGGCTAGTGAAGGCACAGCCACTAATGGTGGGATGATAACAACTAGAACGAGGTAGCAGTAGATTGGGAAAGGGGAAAGTGCAATGAGACTGGGTGTCCTTGTACACTAGTCACTGAAAGTAAGCATTGCAGGTGCAGCAAGTGGTGAAGGCAGCAAATGGTACATTGGCCTTCATAGTGAGAGGGATGGAAATTAGGAGGGGGGATTCTTGCTGCAATTGTACACTGCCTTAGTGAGACCACACCTGGAGTATTGTTTGTAGTTTTGGTTCCTTACCTGAAGAAGGATATTCTGCCTATGGAGGGAGTGCAGTGAAGGCTTAACCAGACTGATTCCTGGAATGGCAGGATTGATGTATGAAAAGAGACTGGATTGGACTGCAGATCTCCTAGAAATCTATAAAATTCTAACAAGACTAGATAGGGTAGATGCAGGAAGGATGTTCCTGATGACTGGGGAGTCCAGAACCAGAGGGTCACAGTCTAAGGATACATAGTAGGCCATTTAGATGAGATAAAGAGAAATGTCTTCATCCAGAGAGTTTAGTATTCACTGCCACAGAAAGCAAAATATTGAATGTTTTCAAGAAGGCTTTAGAAAGAGAGTTCTTAGGGGTAAAAGGAACAAGGGGTATGGGGAGAAAGTGGGAACAGTGGACTGACTTGGATGTTCAGCCATAATCATACTGAATGGCAGAGCAGGTTTAAAGGGCTGAATGGCCTACGCCTGCTCCTATCTTCTACGTTTCTATGCAAACTGAGGCAACAGGTTAAGTGAATATGGAGAACTCAGGATTGTTGGAGGTTACACAGATCTGGAGGGTATAGGTCAGAGATATAAATACTTTCATAGACTCAGATACAGTGTCCAGAAACAGGCCATTCAGCCCAACTGGATAGTGCCAGTGCTTATTCCCCTCTTTCCCTCCCCAACCACCTCCCCCACCCCGAGAGACAGCAAGTCTCTGTATCACTTCCTGTGATGATGTATACTGTTTCTCATTAGAATATCAAGCTGAGCCCTTTTATACTACAATCTGTTCTGATATAATGCAATATCTCTGTTCCCATGCGATCCTGCGTTATGAGAATATTGTGTAATAGCAGCATCATTTAAATCAACGGGACCAGAATCATGTTATAGCCAATACAGGTAAGGAAAGTTTGTGTTCCACGAGTAATGGTCTAAATTCTTCAATCTCATTATAGCCAATTTGCGTTGAAGAAATGCACGTTTTAACAGAACTGACTGTACATTTCCCCTTGCCCCACTCAATCTCTGATTCTACCAATGATATTAAAGCCCTATGACCATAACCTTCTATATCTTTCTCCTGCAGCTAATTATCTAACTTTCCCTTAAATGCATCAATGCTATTTGCCTAAACCTTATAGCAGTGAGGAATTCCAAGTGACTAACTGATATTCAGTGCTTAGTTCTTGTCTCCCTCACAGATGAAAACATATTCTCTAAGGTGACCCTATCTAACCCTTTCATAATCTTTCAAGGCTTTTCAAACAGCACAAGGTTAATTCTCTTCCCGAATGGAGCATTTTATTTTGTACGAAATTCATTAAGTTCCATTACTTCATCCAGGTTTTGTTTGTCTTGCTAGAGAAGAGAGCTTTTAGCATCAAAATCAATTCTGCATGCCCACTTTCATTAAGATTGACTAAGCCAAGTAGTAAGAGTGCCACAAGTGGCCTGTTCCAGTCTAGCAATGTGGTTAAGCTGGTGACAAAATATAAGGCCGCATGCACGGTTTCACTCTGCGTCTGATGACAGGAAGTCACTGATGAAAATCCCATTACTTAATTGATAAGCCATTGTCTTCACATGACAACACAATCCGTGTCAAAGTGCAGGATTCGCTTAGCTTTTTCAAAGGCCTAGGCTGAAAAGATTTTTAAAAACATTTCATACAGTCAGCACTATAATTCAGCTGTTGATGTTTTGGTCACTGCTGTCAGGCAGCAAACAGAATGATGTCAGTGGGCAGTTTGTGATAGTCATTACTGTTGCAGTGTTGGAAACACCGTACTCAATATGCGCATAGCAAGATTCCACAAAGAGCCTTGACATAGCAACCAGATAATTTCTTGACCACTATTACCTCCACTCTTCTTTGAAATCGCGCCACAGGATCTTTTCTAGCACTGAAAGCACAGATGGTGCCTTGATTCAAAGCCTGATCCAAAAATCACAGAATCACACAAGTGTTACAGTGCAGGAGGCAGGCATTTGGCCCATCATATTTGTGCAATCTCTTCAGATGAGCATCATTACCTCGTGACAATCTCCTGCTTATTCCCCATACCCTATTTCTAGCCAAATAATCATCCATTACCCCTCTTGAATGTCTCAATTTTACCTGCTGTTTCCAGGCAATGCATTCCAGATCCTAACTACTCACTTGGTGAAAGTTTTTTTTCTCAACTTGCATCTGTTTCTTTTGTGAATCACTTTAAATCTGTGCCCTCTCCAAAAGTGCATGGAGTCAGAATTTTACAGCATGGAAAGATGCCCTTTGGCTTATTGTGTCCACACCAGTCAACACTCTCCCGATCTACTGTAGTCCCATAGCTTTGTATGCTATGGCATTTCAACTGCTCATCTAAAGACATGACTAAAATGCCGACTTGCTCCAACTAATATAGACAGACTTCATTGAGCTGACTTCACTGGGGAGGGAAAAATCAGGAAGCATAAAAATTTGAACAAAGTCCTCAGCCTAGAGTTTGGCCCCAGGACCTGAACCTAGAACCTTCTGTTGAGAGAGAAAAACAGAGTTAACATTTAGAGTCCACTATAACTATTCTTCAGAACTTATGTTGTAAAATTCCATCAGATTCTTTTATCAGTACAGCACATTGTTAATTCAGATTATTTTGATATCCACTGAGTGGAAGATGTGTTTGCATTGGAGATGGACGATCCAGAAATCGTTAAATTCACTCCATCAGGGAGGGGGAACACATTTTAGAAAAAAAAGTGTCCTTTGGAACAGCAAAGAAGAGTCATATTAGACTCAAAACATTAACTGTCTTTCTCTCACCAAAGATGCTGCCAAGCCTGCTGTGTTTCTCCAGCATTCTCCTTTTTAATTTCAGATTTCCATAGTATTTTGTTCATACTCTTCCTTTGTCCATTGTCTGTTTCGCTGCTCTGTGCCCTGACCTCACGATCTCATACCAGAAAAAAGTCAAATCTATTTTTATGCAGCAAACAAGTCTGTAATAATGCCCAAGAATACAAATATAGGAAAAGAAGTAGTCATTCAACCATTCATACCTGTGGCTTGGTTAGCTGGACAGCTGGTTTGCAATGCAAAGTGACACCGATGTGGGTTCAATTCCCATATGAGCTGAGGTTACAATGAAACTCCTGCCTCCTCACCCTTGCCCACCTTGTGGTGAAACTCAGATTAAACCCACCACCAGGGGTGTGTGTGTGTGTGTCTTTCTGTCTCACACACGCATGAGAGAACAGCCCTCTGGGACTATAATGGTTTTACATTACCCTTTCCTATAGAGAAATCTAAATTTTGATTTTTGAAAGTTTTAATTGAACCCAGTTTTTTTTTAAAATGGGGGGAGCAGAGAAAGATAGTTCCACATTCCTATACTAGACACTTTTTAGTCAATCCACTTCGATGTTACCACACATCTCTGGGGCATGTGCAGCTATAACACAGGCTTCCTGGGTCAGAGGTAGGGACACACCACAGGAATACCTGTCCCATTCCCTTTGTTTGCTTTCTGACATCACCTGTGAAAGGCCTGACTCCAATTTTAAGGATCTGCCCCTTCTCTGGCCTTATCCCACAGAGGACGTAGTTTCTCTCTACCTACTCTTTTCACTTCCTTTAAATCATCTTAAAAACACACACATTTTTATCACTCAGGAGAATACAAAGCTCAAAGTTGCATTATTGGTGCCATAAATGTTCTTTCCAGTGCTTGTATCCGCACAAACTGAAATTTGAACATCCCAAACTCTGAGGCAGCAATGACTGCCATTGAGCTCCTCAGAGCAGCCAAGTGCCCTCTCAAACAGGCCTCTGCTCGCTAAGTCCTCATGGAGGGGCCACGACAATTTTCAAACCTCAAAATGGGGTCACAGTCGGAAAAGTCTAGAAAGCACTTCATCTTTTAGGAGAAAATACCCATGTAGGCAGTCAAAACTACTTTCTGCGATATGGTAACATCCTAGCCAAGCATACCACGTGAACATTCAGCCAGGAAATCCAAATACAATTCAATCACCAAACTACCAATTGTACCAAGCGTTCACATTCCTTTTCAGACAGGTTATGCTGACGAGCTTCAGCAGTTTCAAACACTCTTCAAATTCTCAAACTAAATAGAAGCCTTTATAGTCCATTTACTCTTGCCTCTGTCCAAGGGAAAGTTGAACAGAAATGGGTGAATTTAGTGCAAAGAATGAATGAAATTACACTTGACTATTCAGATTAACTCTGGGAGATCATACGAATTTCCTACTGCCATTGAAGAGAAAGGTAAAGTATATGTGGGTCATTTCTGAATCCAACACAAAGGGCGGAGCAAAGACTAGGAAATTTGAACATTCCTTCAATATTCAAGAGGCATTCTCAATCAATCAGTCTCCAAGCAACTGTTCTCATGAAGTCATCTAGATGTTCAACACCTTGTCCTCTGTGCAAAATTGCATATCCTTTTGCACACATCTTCAAAATACCACACTTCCTAATATAGACAATCTTATGGAGAAATATTAGCATACACACTATGTCAATTTAAAATCCTCTATCAAGCTCATAACATGGTTCAGTTACAATTGCTCGAAGCAATGTACGCAGGGATCCGTTCACTGTGGACAGTATATTCAAGCTTTGTGTTTTGTTGCGAATTACAATTACAGTTTCCCCCATTGCCTTCTAACTGACTATACCATGGCCAATCAAAGCTAACCTGCCAACCAATCAGCATGCTTTTCCCCTGCAGTCTAAAATTGTTGTGATTGTTTGCAACTTGTCCTTCTTATGTTGGTTCTGATGGGTGTCAGATAAAAAGCTTTGGCAACATGCTTCTCCTATTCAGCAAGATTCACCATGAGGTGGCTGACTCTAGCAATTACATGGTTTACTTCACTGTATAGTATCCTTTCATTGAAACTTTGCTACTGTATCCCAGTAGCTTAAAATAAAAAAGGATTTCATTTATATACAGCTTTTCACAATCTCCCAAAGCGCTTCAAAGACATACAAGTGTTTTTGAAGTGTGGCCACTGAAGTAATGCAGAAAACACAGAAGTCAATTTGTACACAGCATGCTCCCACAAACAGAAAGCGAATAATAATCAGATAATCTGTTTCCATGGTCAAATATGGGTGACCGGATAAAGCAGGATAAATATTGGCTAGAATATTAGGGAGAACTACTATGCTCTTCTTCGCAATAATTCTATGGGATTGTTCACTACCATCATTGTGGTTACAAGAATCTGCAGCGAGTAACTCACCTCCTGACTCCCCAAATCCTGTCCACCAGCTACAAGGCCCAAGTCAGGAATGTGATGAAATACTCCCCACTTGCCTGGATGGTGCAGTTTCAACACCCAAAAGCAGCCTGCTTGATTGGCACCACATCCACTCCCTCCACCACCAACGCTGAATAGTAGTAGTGTATACCATCTTCAAGATGCATTGCAGTAACTCACTGAGCCTCCTTTGAGAACACCTACCAAACCCACAACCACTAGAAGGTTGAGGGCAGCAGATATATAGGAACACCACCAGCTGCAAGTTCCCCTCCAAGCCACTATGGGGAAATATATACCCATTACTTTTGTGTCGCTGGGTCAAAATCCTGGAACTCCTTCCCTACCAGCTCTGTTAACGTACCTACACCCTAAGGACTGCAGCAGTTCAAGAAGACATTTCACCACCACCTTGTCAAGGGGCAGTTAGGGAGGGGCAATAAATTATGGCAATGCCAAGCAAGCAAAAATAAAACTTGAGGGAACAGGCAGGGGCTCAGTTTAATGTTTCATCTGGAAGTCAGCACGTCTGACACTGGTGCACTCCTTCGCTGCTGCACTGAAGTGTCAGTCTGGATTTTGTGTAGTGGTTTCCAGTGTGGGAATAGAAGCCACATCACTTCCGGCTCAGTAGTGAGTGCTACCCACTGAGCCACAGCTAACGGTTAGTGATGGCATAGCCAACAAACTCCCAGCTTCAAATTCACCTTGCTCTGCCCTCCTGTCATGGCGTCAGCAGCCATCCAAGGAGCCTTGGTATCTCTGGGCTAGGAAAGGAAAAGAAAAGAAAAGAAAAGCAGGGCTACGACTACAACCCCATCATTAACATCCACCAAAACCCAAAGCTCTGGAATTATTCTATTCTCCTTCAAGACACTCCCTGAAACCTACTTCTTTGGCCAAGCTTTTGGGTCACCTGCCCAGATATCTCCTCACGTGGCTCAGTATCAGATTAGGTTTGACATTGCTGATGTGAAGTGCCTTGGGATGTTTGATCACATTAAAGGCACTACACAAATGCAAGTTGTTAATCTTATTTGAGACAAAAGACAGGCACTGTTCCAGCACAAAGCCACCAATAACATCTACACAGAAAAAGCAAAATCATTGGGAATACACAATGCACCAGCTGGGACGAACTAAGAATTGGATTCCATTCTTGGCTACTGCTCAATACAAGAAATCAGACCTGGTCAAAGTACTGAAAGTATTAAATAGCTTTGAAACAATAACGTGGTTTTTTGGTTATCAAGTTTTCACAACTCCACGTTGTAGGCGTCATTTCTTTGATTCCTCCCTTGTACTGCGTTAAACACAGTATCCCCATATGAGACAATGTTACTTTTAAAGGTCAGAGTTTAATTGAATTGCAGGTCCCCAACATGCAATATGTACTTCATTGCATTCAAACCTTTCCCACAGATGCCCAAGACACCCAGTTGGTGCAATGCCAAGGTGCTCGGAAGTGCCAATCCTGAGTTGTGATTTGTTGTGTCCTATAGCACTGTTGAAACAACATCCCTTAATGTCCCTGGACTCCGGGTGGGGACGGAGCAGGGAAATTAACCAAGGTTTTCCCTGTGTGGTGACCTGTGCTGACGTGTGACTGTATGGAAGACATGTGACGGTAGGCCAGATTGCATTGTGATGTCTGCCCCAATGGGAAAGGCCCTGCCATATTCACAGTTAAGGTTCACACACAAAGAATAAGATACCGAGGGCTGCCATCTGCAGGGAGCTGTATCGCAGTAAGGATCAGTGATTTCGACCGAGAAAAACAAGATTTGTATTGATATGGTGCCTTTAACATAATGAAATCTCAAGACACTTTAACATTATGTTAATCAGTCAAAAGCTGAGACCAAGTCAGAGGAAATGAAATTGGAACACGCAACAAAGAGGCACATCTTAAAAGGAGGGTATGCAGGGTGTGAACTGATTTAGGAAGGGATTTCCTCAGCTTGGGGCCCAGGCAACTGAAGGCACAAATACGGATGGTGCTAGAACCAGGGAAGCAGAGAGATCTCCAAGGGGCAGAGAAGGCTTTTTGTGCAGTTTGATACCACCAAGTGACTCACAGGCCATTACAGAGGGTAGTTAAAAGTCAACCACATTGCTCGGCTATATATGCAGGCTAGACCAGGTAAGGAGGGCAGATTTCCCTGAAGGACAGTCGTCTTTACAACAATCAACAATGGCTTGATGGTCATCATTAGAATAGATTTTAAATTCATTGCTGTGGTGGGATTTGAACATGTCACCAGGGCACCCAGCTGGGTCTTGGGATTACTGGGCCAGGAGCATTGCCACTGTCCTACTACTTGCCTCTAAAACAGAGATATGGAAGGGGGAGGCCATGGACGGATTTGAAAACAAGGAGAAAACCATCAAATTTGAGGTGGTGTATATGGGGTGATGGGTGAACTGGCTTGGACATGAGCTTGGCCTAAACCTAGAATAAATGCTCTGGGGGACACATCCTACCAACTTTAAATTCAATTAATCAATATGAAATTCAAAGCTAGAATAATCTGTGATGAAGACCATGACAACTATTATCCATCGTCATAAAAACCCATCTGGGTCATTAATATCCCTTAAGGAAGCAAATTTGCCCTCCTTACCTGGTCTGGCCTACACGCGAGTCCAGAACGACAGCAATGTGGTCGACTCTCAACTGCCCTCTGGAATGGCCTAGTGAGCCACTCAGTTCAAGAACAATTTGGAGTAGGCACTAAATGCCAATGATGCCCACATCCCAAAGAATTTGTTAAAAACTTGTCAGGAGAGTGGTGTGTAATGATGCAGCTTTCTGACAGAAGATTCCTAAACAATTAGTCAGAACCTGAATGAGGACAGGTTATTCAATTGATCAGACTGCCTGCCTGGTGAACTGATGATACCCATCCGCCATCTGTTATAGTACTCAATTCTCCACCAGTACAAACCCTCCCATAACTATTTGGTTACAGAGATACTATCAGCTGCCGGAACTCATCTGGACATCTTCCTCAAAGCCTGCAGAATCAGCATTTGGTGCACCCTGGCCAATGTATTGGGTAAGGTAGGAGATAGTGTGCCAGCTTTTCTGCCCACTTGGGGGCATCTCCGATCTGAAAGGCCAGTTCACTGCAACCCAGCACAGTCTGCCCTCAGAGCACCCTGTGGAAAAGAAAACTGAAACTTTTTTTTTCGGAACCCCCAGATCGGCTTACAAGTCAGCCTGAGCAGCACAAAGCTTTTTGTTTTTTGTACAAAAAAACCCAGAAAAATCCCCCAGGCTGAGTATCAGTGTGTCAATTTTCGCAAATCAATTGGGGGAGGGGATGAGGCAGTGACCAGCAGAGGAAACAAAATCAGATAATATAGAGGTAGGCTCCAAGTTTATGTTTCCCCGCTCAAACATCTGCTGGGACTGAACTGTCAGCAGTTTGAACTTAGAATTCAGCCTCCAAATGCAAACTATGGAGCAAGTCTCTCTCCCTCTTTTTCCAGAGGCACACACGACTTGCCTGGGTGAACTCAGACACACTGTTTGAGGTATATCAGGGTGACAACCTGGTTTGTGCCCTCCTTCTGTTTCCATGGATTAAAAAGCTAGAAAATGGTGACCATAACAGGGGTGGGGGGTGCTTAGTGGAGCAGAGGACGGAGACTTATCCAATGATGCAGATCAGAGGGGGAAAAAAAAGACCGACACCAAACAAGGCAGACGAGGAATGGAGGAATGGGGGAATTGGGGGGGGGGGGGGGGACACTGAGGGACTGGCTTATAATTAAACAGCAAAAAAAAATCACATCTCACTTACCAAAACGACTGCAAACCTCTCCTCCAGCTCGCATTGTTCAGGCATCGGTAACTTCAGTGGCATGATTTGAGCGCTTAGATTTGTCTGCCCATCCAAACTTCCAGTATTTCCCATTTCATCCGGGACAACACCAAACGGAATGGAAATGTCCCCGTTCTCTATTTTCCCCTTGTTTTGGGGAGGGGTGGGGAAGACCCAAAGATTGACCTCCCACAGCGTCCGTCTGCTCCGCTTCCCCAAAACAGCAAACTACACACAAACTTTCAAGGGAACCAAACTTGTCCAAAATTATATTTGCTTCCTTCCTTCACCCCACGTTTCTGTCTGGTTTAACTCTTCCCCGCTCTGTCCTCGAAGGAAATAAGTTTCCTGGAACTGGAAAGTTGTCCAACAGGAATCATTTCAGCTGCTGTCTTGCATGTTCCTCGGAAATAAGAACTCGCTGGTTTCCCCATTCATTGTTCAACGCCAGTCTCTCCGCTCTAAGCAACAGGGAGTGCGCCCGAGTACGCGCCCATTCACTAATTCGGGAGGGAGCCCTACTCGCATTGGTGCTGCTATCTGTCCATCACTCTTGGTGACAAAGCTTGGGGAGGGATCGCAATGCAGATGTGGGGGATTGCGGTTCTGCTGATTGTGCAGAGAACATTCATTCTTGCCGTTTCAATATCGCCGTAAAACAAATGTGTTTTCTTTCATCCTTTTGCATTCATCAGGACAGAATCGCAAAAACACCAAATCTCAAAGGAGCATTAATTTTAGACTGGAATCAAAGCGAAATCTGAAACCAACACAGGGAATGCTGGAGAAACTCAGCAGGTCTGGCAGCACCTGTGAAGAGAGAAACAGTTATGACTCTTAGAAGAACTGCAAGAATGCCAGACCTCCTCTTAGAAAAGCCGTACCAGACTGGAAAGTTAATTCTAAGGAAGCCATGATGTGGAGGAGCTGGTGTTGGACTGGGGTGTACAAAGTTAAAAATCATACAACACCAGGTTATAGTCCAACAGGTTTATTTGGAAGCACTAACTTTCGGAGTACTGCTGAGGAAGGATTATTCGACCCGAAACGTTAACACTGCTTTCTCTCCACAGATGCTGCCAGACCTGCTGAGCTTTTCCAGCAATTTATGTTTTTGTTTCTGATTTACAGCATCCACAGTTCTTTGCGTTTTTATTTGGAAAGTTAAATCCCTTTCTGCACAGATGCTGCCAGATCTGCTGAGTTTCTCCAGCATTTTCTGTTTTTGTTTAACAATTTATAATGTATCTTTGCCAGTTTAAATTCTGGTGCAATGTAACATGATGTTTCCTTTGAGATTTTGGCCTTCTGTCCTGACCAGTGCAAAATTAAAAACTTTGATAACACGTCTCTTTATTTCAGCAGTACTCAAGTTCTGTACTACCCAACAGATATCGGCATTTGTAGAATTGTAGAGGCTCCCTGTGCTTTAAAAAATTATTCACGAAATATGGAGGTTGCTGGCTCGGCTAACATTTATTGCCCTGTCCCTAGTTGCCCCTTGAGAAGGTGGTAGTGAGCTGCATTCTTGAACTGCTGCAATCCATTACTGTCGTAAATTCCCTCCAAAGTTGACTTTCCCCTCCTTTCTGTAGCCTAAAAAGGAGCTCAGTGGTTAGCACTGCTACCCCTCAGCCCAAGGTCCCAGGTTCAATTCTAGCCTTGGGTTGTCTGGAGTTTGCACATTTTTCCAGTGTCTGTGCAGGTTTCCTCCCACAGTCCAAAGATGTGCAGATTAGGTGAATTGGCTATGCTAAATTGCCTATCGTGTTCAGGGATTTGTAGGTTAGATGCATCAGTCGGGGTAAACGTAGGGGAATGGGTCTGGGTGGTTTACTCTTTGGAGGGTCGATGTGGACTTGTTGGGCTTAATGGCCTGTTTCCCCAGTGTAGCAGGCTTCCCAGATGTGGGTTAAAATCCCACCATGGCATCTGGTGGGGTTTAAGTTCAATTAATAACATTTGTAATGTAAATGTAGCCTCGGTGAAAGTGACCATGAAAACCCATCTGGTTCACTAATGTCTTTTAGGGAAGGAAATCTACCGTCTTCACCTGACCTGGCCTACGTGTGACTCCACACCCAGAGCAACGTGGTTGGCTCTCAACTGGCCCTGTCAGAAGGCTACGCTTCGGAGGCAACAAATGCTAGTAGCTAGTAGTCATATCCCCTAAAGATCAAACTGGTCTCTTTGCTCCTTTCATCCGAGTGCTGTGGTTTGTCCAAGTCATTTTTTTAAAATCCCATGCGAGCGAGAAGAAACTTCTTTTCTTACACCCTGTCACTCTCTCCCAACACCACATTGTCCCACCACCCTGTCCTTGGCGCCCAGTGCCTTCGAAACCTCCCCGTCTCCTCGAAGGCGCTTTGCAAATGAAAACATTGCAGTCCATTGGTCGTGTTTCCAAAACGTTGTGTCCGCCTCCTTGGAAGGGATTTCCTGTGGTATTGAGGCGGTCAGCAGTGTGTGTATGACAGGGGGAAATCCTGCTGAAACCAGTCAGTTTCTCAGAAAGGGGGAGCCGGGTGATTGAATTTCACAGTGCAATTGCAAGAAATCGCTCTGTAACTGGGCAATAGGCCGAGAGTCACATGAGTAAAGTATATTTTTGAAATATTAAAAACTTACAACATAATTCATATCACTTCCTCCACCTTATAGCATTTTAAATAGCTCATTCGTATTGTTTAATCGCCATGTGGATTCCGTTTCATTGCACTAATACGGTAGAGAATCTAAAATTCACTCCAATATCAAATTTTTCAAACCTGCTTTGTTCCCCCTATCTTTCTCGCGCCCTCTGTTGGTCGCAGTTAGCAGTGCTGCATTCAAACCCACTTATGCGTTGAAGGGCAAAGCTTCGGGGAATTTCACGAGGAGTGAGCGGATTGTTCTTTCAAAAGGTTAAAAAAAAGTTCTGTGGTTGGAATCTCCGGGTTATTTTATAAATATTCTGTTGCTAACCACAATGACAAACATTAAACCCTCTCCATACTCCCCAGAGATGGTTCATGAGTGTTCCGTCAGTTTGAGACTTATCCTAGGAGCATTTTATCCATCAACCAGGAATCATTTTAACTTAGTGTTTGGAAACAAATTCGAACATAACTTTTAAAAGAATATTGCACATATATTTTTGGAAAAATAAATGAAATTGTAGGGCTATGGGGAGAGAGTTCGGTTGGACGGAAATGGGCCTATTATGAACTTCTGGTAAGAACTGGAACATCAGTGATGTACATTTATATGGAGCCTTTGACAACCTGCGATGCTTCACTGGAATGTTACAAAACAAAATAGGATAGGGAGCCGCATAAAGAGGTATTAGGACGGATGACCAAAAGCTTGGTCAAAGAACTAAGTTTTAAGGAGGAGGGAGAGAGAGGTGGAAAGGAAGGAATTTCAGGGCTCATAGCCCAGGCTGTTGAAAAATGGCCACTGACGGCAGAAGAGGCCAGAATTAAGGAAGTGCAGAGATCTTGGAGGATTACAGGAAGGCAGATTATCATCTGTCAAGACTGTGGTGCTGGAAAAGCCCAGCAGGTCAGGCAGCATCCCGGGAGCAGGAGAATCAACATTTCGGGTATAAGGCCTTCATCAGGAATTATCATCTAAACAGCTATAGATTGGGAAAGGGGAAGGTGCAATGAGACCTGGGTGTCTTTGTACACCAGTCACTGCAAGTAAACATGTAGGTACAGCAGGCAGTGAAGAAGGAAAATGGTCTTCATAACAAGAGGATTTGAGTACAGGAGCAGGGATGTCTTGCTGCATATGTACAGGGCATTGGTAAGACCACCCCTGGAGTATTATGTGCAGTTTTGATCTCCTTACCTGAGGAAAGATGTTCTGGCGATGGAGGAAGTCCTGGGATGACAGGTTAAAGAGACACTGGATCAGTTAGGACTATACTTGCTGGAGTTTCGAAGAATGAGGGTGGGAATCTCATAGAAACCTACAAAATGCAAACAGGACTAGACAGAGTAAATGCAGGAAGGATTTCCCGATGACTGGAGAGTCGAGAACCAGTCTAAGGATAGGGATAGGCCATTTAGGACTGAGATGAGGAGAAATGTCTTCACCCAGAGAGTGGTGAGTCTGTAGAATTCTCTCACAGAAATCAATTGAGGCCAAAATATTGAATGTTTTCAAAGGAGCTAGATATAGTTCTTAGAGCTAAAGAGATCAAAGGGTAGAGGGGAGAAAGCAGGAACAGTTGGATGATCTGTCATAGTCACATTTACGGTGGAGTGGCTCATAGGGCCGAATGGCCTATTCCTGCTTCTATTTTCTATGGCTGGCTGATATGGCAGTCAATTTGTGCACAGCAAGATCTCACAAACACAGAATAACATTAATGACCAGGTTAAAGGGCAGAAAGATGGCTAAGACACCCAATCAGCTTCCTCTGCTTCACATCTCAATGAATATCCTTATGTTGCTGATGGCTTTCCAGTTGGGTTCTATTGTAAGTGTGTGTGGGGTATCAGGTCAGTGTAGAGTATTGTATGTGTCCACACCACTGCCTACCATGTTGTAGCTGCAGTAAAGATTAGAGTGATGCTGGAAAAGTACAGCAAGTCAGGCAGCATTCAAGGAGCAGGTAAATCGACGTTTTGGGCAAAAGCCCTTCATCAGGAATGAGGCTGAGAGCCTCAGGGGTGGAGAGATAAATGGGAGGGGGTGGGGCTGGGGGAAGGTAGCTGAGAGTGCAATAGGTGGATGGAGGTGGGGGTGAAGGTGATAGGTTGGAGAGGAGGGTGGAGCT
>NC_057752.1:1178595-1189974 GCF_004010195.1 Chiloscyllium plagiosum
CCCAGGACCTGCATGTCCTCGGCAGAGTGGGAGGGGGAGTTGAAATGTTCGGCCACGGGGTGGTGAGGTTGATTGGTGCGGGTATCCTGGAGGTGTTTGCTGAAGATGTTCTCTTCTAGATGTTATGTTGATTCTAATCTCCAGCATCAGAGTGCCCACCTCCACATAGGTGCAGTAAAGCTGTATCTGCATCTCACTATGGGGTAGGCTTGCTATCACCATCCTATTTAAGTGTATTGCATTACAGGACCTGCTTGGTCCAGTGTGGCAAAGATAAGTGTGGCAGTTGCTGCTCTCACGAGAAGTCTCTTGTGTTGAACAAAGATATAATTGATTGCATATTAAGCAATTAGCTCCAGGTTACATTCATATAATGGACATTGTTACAGAGGCTGTGAGGAGGATTCAATGTTGGGTCTCACACCTTCGAGATCCTAAACTGTTCTGCTCACAAGTTCACATGAGGGCAGTGCTTATGGCACCCTTCAATATTAACCCTTTCAGATCATATCAAATTTAGAGTAACAGAAGCCTAACTAATGAGGATGTCAGAGTCACATGGTTAAGCAGAGTGACTGGAAGAGAGTAGAAGCTGAATTCTGGTGTGAAGAGAATGTGTATCTAGATCAAGTGTAAAGAAAAAGTAATGGCAGAAATCTCCATGGACTTTTGGAGGCTGAAAAGAATTAGACACCAAAAACATGGTGGCAGAGGTAAGACAAAAAAAATCAAGGTTAGCAACTGAAGTTGGACCTGATGGTCAAGAAGAAGAGAACATTTTCGGTAGACTCTGGGTGGTCGGCCCTGACTCAGCCAGTCAAATAGCTGATGCTGAATGTCTAGGGTCAAACTTAAAGTATGGTCTCTTGCTAAAGGTACCAGAAGGCTACTGGAACCCAGCAAAAATCAATTCCCTCATCAGGTTCTTTTAACAAGAGTCATTAGATAAGTTATTTCTAATCGACCTGTTCAAGCATACTGTTACACACCTTGGGGGTTGGTGGGGCTTAACTCAGATCCTCTGGCCGAAAGGTATGCTTGCTACCACTGTGTCACAAGGCCCTGTACGAAAAACATTATTGTGATTCCCAAGTCTTGCATAAGATTGTGGGGGGTTGTGCTGGCAAATCCCACTCACCTGCATTTTTCATAACAGCCTACTATTGTGTAGGATACAAACCCTTTCACTTTCCCCAGCTTTTCAGTTTTGAAATTACTGTGAAGCACCTGGGATGCTTTCTACACAAAGACACTCTATCATTGTGAGACATTGTTGACAGCAGCAGGTTGGTGGTAATGATAAGTAATCAGGGAATCAGGTATCACAATCAAGTGTGGGAACAGGCAGTGCAACATAATATCACAGCCTTTGGATACACTGCAACACAACTATATGGGCCAATGCAGCTCGTTCTTTGAAGTCCATGTTGAAGTGCAAGGTGTTTCTTCAAAGTGGTCCATGAGTGAAGTACTTGTGCATGTGTCTGTGTGAGTAAGCTGGTGTGTGACAGAGAGAGAGAGAGAGAGAGAGAGAGAGAGAGAGAGAGAGAGAGAGAGATACATAGAGTGTGTGCGTGTCTGAGTGTGTGTGTAAGTCTGTGTGTAACAGAGAGAGTGTGTGTGTGTGAGACAGAGAGAAGGGAGTGTGTATGAGTGTGACGGAAAGAGACACAGTGTATATGGAGCAAAAACAAATTGCTGGAAAAACTCAGCAGTTTGAGCAGCATCTGTGGAGAGAAATCAGAGTTAACATTTCAGGCCCAGTGGAAACATTAACTCTGCTATATCTCCACAGATGTTGCCAGACCTGATAAAGTTTTGCAGTAATTTCTGCTTTTGTTTCTGATTTCCAGCATCCAGAGTTCTTTGGTTTTTTTGACTGTGTGTGTGTGAGAGACAGAGAGAGGGGGGAGAGACAGTGTGTATGAGAGAGAGTGTGTATGTCTGTAACTCCTTTTTAATTTGCGAGTGATTCAATTTAACAATAACCAGTGATAAAGCTTTAGTCTTAAATAAGACAAAGGTTAGTTTATTACAAAACACTGCTGAGAGTTACATAACTAATAACATTACAAACAAAATACTGATAAGGATAAAAGATACTTATGAGAATGAAGTTCAGTTCAGTCCTTTAAGAAAACATTGCTAGCCTGCAGCTTGCAGTTAGATGTTTTGGAAGTGGGCAGTTAAAGTTAAAAAGTTGAGTTCGGCAGCTATAATGATTTCTGTAGTCGAATAGTTGGAGTTTGTCTTTGTGGGTGGACCCAGGAGCTGTAGCAGCTTCAAGGAATGATTACCTTTTCTCCTTACTGATTCTGCCAGAATGAAGTTGAAAACTGCCTGGATTTCTTTTCAGCAGAACAGGGATGATTGCTGAACACCACCTCTGTAACTCTCAGAGAAAACCCAACATGTAGTTTACAGTTATTTCAACTGAGGGTAGCGTCTGGAGCTGTCTTCACAGATTCCCCTGAGATCTCAGCACATAATTTTAGCCAGACTTTTGTATGGTTCAAAACTCAAAATGGCTGCTATTCAAATCTGTTGAATCATTTTAGGTATTGAGTTAGCCCAGGTCAGGATGCATTGCCTTTTATCTGAGGTCATTACCTTTTTAAATGTTTCTTTCATTAATTTGAATGGCTCCTACTCTTCCAGGTTTGAGATAGAAAAGGGCTATTCATAGCTCTGAGGAAACCATTGCCAACAAATTTCTGCTTTTCTTGTGGAAATGTCTATTGAATTTCAAATAAAACTTGTGATCCCATTTGGGATGAGTGCTGTCTGGTTTTAAACACAGTTCAATCCACAATAGAAGTCAGCTAAGCCTTGGGAGCCATGTTTAAAAGCTCTTCTGTGGCCATTTTTGAAAAGAGATGACAGTTGGTTACAAAATTGAGAATATCATGACAGTACATTTATGACAAAGTGATGGGTGGCAGATCTGAAATGTTTGCAGCTGTGGAGAGAGAGAAAGAGTTGTCAGGTGGTTAGCATTAATGCCTCACAGCACCAGGGACCTGGGTTCGATTCCAGCCTCAAGTGACTGTCTGTGTGAAGTTTGTACATTCTCCTGTGTCCGCGTAGCTTTCCTCCGGGCGCTCTGGTTTCCTCCCACAGTCCAAAGATGTGCAGGGTAGGTGGATTGGCCATGCTAAATTACCTTGCAGTGTCCAGGGATGTGTAGGGTAGGTAGTTTAGCCATGGGAATTGTAGGGATAGAGTAAGGGGGTGGATCTAAGTGGGATGCTGTTCAGAGGGTCAGTGTGGACTCAGTGAGCTGATTCTATGATTCAGACTTGCTAAGTGTTTCCAGCATTTTCTGTTTTCATTCTACATTTCCAGCATCTGCAATATTTTGCTTTTGGACCAGGTGATTTGAGGACCCTTATCCCAACAATGCACACTGACTCCAAAATTAACAGGTCATGGCCAACCACGTGAATGTGATTTTTAAAAATGATTTTTTAACAGCCAAAGTTTCTGGTGTTATGGCATTTTTGCATATTGTGTAAAATTCATTATTCATTAGCTAAAATAAAACACAGGCTGTCCCAGGGTTGTGAACGGGTTCAGTTCTGGAGTCCGTTCACAAGTTGATTTGTACGCAAGTCAGAACACAATGCAGGGCAATAGAAAGGAGCCATGCATAAGTACAGGAAATGTACTTATGTTGGACCTTTAAAGGTTCCATCCCTGTATGAGATCGTGTTTGTAAGTACAGCATTCGTAAGTCCAATGTGCATAAATCAGTGACCCCCCCTGTCGATTTGTTTCTTTACATGCACTTTATGCCACCCCAGTTGGCTAGGCAGCCAACCCCATGCCAGCTCTCTCCTTCCTCAGTTTTACTGTCAAAAAGTGTGATGCTAGAAAAGCACAGCCGATCAGGCAGTATTGAGGAGCAGGAGAATCGCCATTTCTAGCATAAGCTCTTCATCAGGAATGTGGTGAAGCTTATTGACTCTCCTGCTCCTTGGATGCTGCCTGACCGCTGTGCTTTTGCAGCACCACACCTTTTGACTCGGATCTCCAGCATCTTCAGTCCTCACTTTCTCTCGGTTTTACTGCCGCCATGCTAAATGTTCTGAGACTGTTCTTTTGTTATATAGCTCTGTGACGAAGCATAGTTCAAGAGGGAGAAGGACTGCCATAAACAGCATGGTCACAATCAAGAACTTCCCCCGGAGAGAACCTGTATCCATAGGCCAGTACTCCGCATGGAATTCCAGACCAGGACTGATTAAAAGGAATTCTGATTGCTGAGATACAATATTTTGATCAAGACCACTGGCTAATCTACTTTTTGTCTCTTTTCCAAGTTCACTGGACCACCTACTGTGGGTGGAGAAAGTGGCTTGGTGGCCTTGTGGTAATGTCAGCCTTGGCTCTCATTGGTCAGTCAGAAGGCTCTGGGATCAAGGACCTCCGCTGTCCCAAAGTCCAGCTCAAGACTCCAGCAGCAGTAGCCAGGGCGTGCTGTACTGTTGGAGGTGGTCATCTTTCAGATAAGCCATTAAAGCAGGCGCCAGCACCTATCATTATTAGTCCTTCGACAATACTTTTCAAAACAAAGAGCTTGCATTGATGTAATCTTCACCTTCAGTTGGAGAAGATTTCCTGCTGAAATGTTATGGTGGGGTCTCTCCACCAGGTGGCAGCCTACACCATGAGTTAATAGGTGGAAGAAGTTGAGTCATACCAGACTCAAAACATTAACTCAGTTTCTCTCGACCTATGCTGCCAGACCTGCTGAATTTCTCCAGCATTCTCTGTTTTTAATGTAGTTAGTAACTGGATCATGCTAAACTGGAAGTCTAATGTATTTATAATTATGTCCATCTGATTGCACTGACATTTTTTTTAGATTAGATTAGATTACTTACAGTGTGGAAACAGGCCCTTTGACCCAACAAGTCCACACCGACCCTCCGAAGCGCAACCCACCCTTACTCCTACATTTACCCCTTCACCTAACACTACGGGCAATTTAGCATGGCCAATTCACCAAACTTGCACATCTTTGGACTGTGGGAGAAAACCAGAGCACCCGGAGGAAACCCACGCAGACACGGGGAGAATGTGCAAACTCCACACAGTCGCCTGAGGCGGGAATTGAACCCGGGTTTCTGGCGTTGTGAGGCAGCAGTGCGAACCACTGTGCCACCGTGCCACCCATAACATCTTTTGTGAGAGACAAGAAATCTGCAGATGCTGGAATCTAAGGTAGACAGGCAGGAGGCTGGGGGAACACAGCAAGCCAGGCAGCATCAGGAGGTGGAGAGATCAACAGTTCAGGTGAAGAAGGATTACACCCGAAATATTGACTTCTCTGCATCCTGATGCTGCCTGCCTGTCCCTCCTGATGCTGCCTGGCTTGCTGTGTTCCCCCAGCCTCCTGCCTGTCCCTCCTGATGCTGCCTGGCCTGCTGTTTTCCCCCAGCCTCCTGCCTGTCCCTCCTGATGCTGCCTGGCCTGCTGTGTTCCCCCAGCCTCCTGCCTGTCCCTCCTGATGCTGCCTGACTTGCTGTGTTCCCCCAGCCTCCTGCCTGTCCCTCCTGATGCTGCCTGCCTTGATGTGTTCCCCCAGCCTCCTGCCTGTCCCTCCTGATGCTGCCTGCCTTGATGTGTTCCCCCAGCCTCCTGCCTGTCCCTCCTGATGCTGCCTGCCTTGATGTGTTCCCCCAGCCTCCTGCCTGTCCCTCCTGATGCTGCCTGCCTTGATGTGTTCCCCCAGCCTCCTGCCTGTCCCTCCTGATGCTGCCTGCCTTGCTGTGATCCCCCAGCCTCCTGCCTGTCCCTCCTGATGCTGCCTGCCTTGCTGTGTTCTTCCAGCCTCCTGCCTGTCCCTTTTGATGCTGCCTGACTTGCTGTGTTCCCCCAGCCTCCTGCCTGTCCCTTTTGATGCTGCCTGCCTTGCTGTGTTCCCCCAGCCTCCTGCCTGTCCCTTTTGATGCTGCCTGACTTGCTGTGTTCTTCCAGCCTCCTGCCTGTCAACAAGTTTTTTGTGAGGCTCAATCTAAATCATTTGTTTCAATATTTTAAAAATGCCTGTGTGGAAGACTAATGCTGAGAAAATCACTTGCAGCCATGATGGCTTCTACAGTCAAATACTTGCTCTCGCAAAAGGATTGATTTTTATTACACTCACTTCACATTAATGTGGCAGCAAGGACCTCAAAATGAGGGTCAATTTACCATCTAGTTACTAATGCCAATGTGACCTGGCTCCATGTTACAATGGGTTTGCTGCCAGCTAGGGCAAAGTGCCAGTCGGTATTGGGTGATCATATGACATTTGATCTGATATAAATAGGAACCCAATTGCCTCTTTCAGTCTGAACTGGACAGGAAGTCTGTAGTTCCACAGACAAGATGCCCAGTAAACAGGAGCCCCTCCTCAGCAGGGGGACCAAGTGTCCCCAGGCCTACCTGGGATGCATTGTATCCTGGAAGTCCTCTCTGCCAGCAGGCAGTGGGGTTGGTCCTGGTGCATGCAGCAAGCACTACAGATTGGTGCTTGGAGCTCTCTTGAGGATGTCTGGCAGTTGGCCTCTGAGCCAACAGCATCAGAACTGGGGCAAGCAACACACTTGCCTCCCCCTACCCCACCATTACGCAAGGCCTCTCATTCACTCTGCCCCCAAGTCCGCTTCCTGTCCAAGCTATAACCTACCCATCCTGACAACCAAGTCTCCCTTTTTTTTCCACCCAGAGTTGGTCACCCTGTGGCACGGTTACACCTTGTCCATTGCTAATGATTCTGCTTTGCCAACTAACTTCACGTCTGGGGCAAGTGTTTGAGTCTATTACAAACCATCCGCATTTGCAGTGTGTACAATACTTACTCCATTTCTAGTTCAGACTTGGATAATTCAACAATTCAAATACCTTCCCTTATGCCTAAGACAAAGTTAAAAATCACACAACAAAAGATTATAGTCCAACAGGTTGATTTAGAAGCACTGGCTTTAGCAGCACTCTGAAAGCTAGTACTTCCAATTAAACCTGTTGGACTATAAACTGGTTTTGTGTGATTTTTAACTTTGTCCACCCCAGTCCAACACCGGCATCTCCTCATTATAATAAGACAGTAGGCCATTCAGCCCATCAGGTCTGTTCCACCATTCAGTGAGAACATGGCTGATCTGATCATCCTCAACTCCACTTTCCTGCCTTTTCCTCCATAACTCCTGATTCCTTTCCTGATTAAAAATCTGTCTGCTCAGTCCTAAATATTCTGAATTATCCAGCCTCAACAGCCCTCTGCAGGAAAGAATTCCACGGATTCACTGCCCTCTGAAAGAAAAACTTCCTTATATTCAGATCTTAGATCAAATTACGATATGAGGCATCTGCTCACCTGTTTCTGTTCCTCGCTTGTATTTCATGGTAAAATCGTAACATCTGCAGTTTTGCTGCAGCTTGACTTTAATCTTCTTGGCAATCAGCTACAGTGGACAGAGATGACTGTCCTCTCTGAACTTTCTCCCAGTGAGATAGGAATGGAGTTTCTCACATCCACACATGTCTGCCACATGCTCTCACTGTGCGTTGGCATATCTGGTCACAGATAATATTGTCACAGTTCTCGATGTGAATTTTAGTGCATTTCCCACTTGCATCAGGGCTGCTCCCAGTCCTTTTGTAGAAATATTTATTGACAGAGTGACAACTTTCTTCCTGTTGGGGTATGACAGACTTTGTCTTCTTGAGCATTGATGTGGTGGGTTTGTGAAACTTCTTTTGTGTGATTCTGACCACTGGTCCTCAGCATCTTCTCTGACCATCTTTCAGTGGCCCAGCATGAATTTATTGAATGGCAGAACAGACTCAAGGGGCTGAAAAGACCATTCAGTTCCATATTTCTTGCTTTGTCCTGGATAGAGTCAAGCATCTTGAGTGTATGTAGAATCATAGGATCCCTACAGTGTGGAAACAGACCATTTGACACAACAAGCCCACACCGGCCCTCTGAACAGCATCACACCCAGACCCAACCCCCCTACCCTGTCCCTGTAGCCCTGCATTTCCCATGGCTAATCCATCCTAACCGACACACACCTGGACACTACAGGTATTTAGCGTGGCCAATTCACCTAACCTGCACATCTTTGGACTGTGGGAGAAAACCGGAGCACCCGGAGGAAACCCACGCAAACACGGGGAGAATGTGCAAACTCCACACAGACAGTAGCCCAAGGCTGGAATCAATTCTGAGTCCCTGGCGCTGTGAGGCAGCGGTGCTAACCACTGAGCCGCCGTGCCACCTTGTCCTGGATGGTGTCAAGCTTCTTGAGTGTTATTGGAGCTGCCATCCAGGTAAGTGGGGAGTAATCCATCACACTCCTGACTCGTGCCTTGTAGATGGTGGACAGGCTTTGGGGAGTCAGTTACTCACAATAGTGCTAGCTTCTGACCTGCCCTTGTCATCACTGTGTTTATATGCAAGATCTGGTGGTGGTTCTGGTCACTGGCACTGGATATGAGAGTGGGAAATTCAGAGACGGTAATTTATTGATATTAAGTGGAAATTAATGATTGGATTCTCTCTTTTTGGTGATGGTCATTGCCTGCCATTTGTGTGGCATGAATGCGATTTGCCACTTGTCAGCCCAAGCCTGGATATTGTCCAGATCTTGCTGCATTTGAACATGGACTGCTTCAGTATCGGAGACAAAAAAAACTGCAGATGCTGGAATCCAAGGTAGACAAGCAGGAGGCTGGAAGAACACAGCAAGCCAGGCAGTATTGGGAGGTGGAGAAGTCAACGTTTTGGGTGCAACCCTGCTTCACAACTGAAGGTGGCTGTAGGGAGAGCTGCAGATAAAGGGGTGGGGTAGGGTGGTGAGGTGGGGATAGGTGAAGACAGGTAGGTCAATGGGAGGAATGAATCTGGTTGGTGGCTAGGAGGAAGGGTCAATGAGAGGAATGGAAGGGAGGTGGAGGGGCTGGGAAGGCAGTCAGGGGATGGGAAGGGAGGTTATTTGAAATTGGAGGACTCAGTGTTGAGTCCTCCAAGCCGAAGGCTGCCCAGGCGGAAGGTGAGGTGTTGTTCCTCCAATTTGTGGTTTGGTTTGGTTTGTTGTGGCAATGGAGGAGGCCAAGGATGGTCATGTCGGAAAGGGAGTTGGGAGGAGAATTAAAATGGGTGGTGACTGAGTGGTTTTTAAATTCTGCAATCTGGTCCTATTGCCCTGTGACCGGTACAGGCACGATGGGCTAAATGGCCTCCTGTACTGTAATAATTCTGATGAAAGCACAGCTTTAATATTCAAAAGCCAGAACATGCTTCAAGAACATTTGAACTTTCCTTGAGCTCCTTCTTTACTACCAGCTGATCCAGATCATATTCACTGTACACACCTTCAACAAACCAAACCAGTTTGGAATAATCTTGGTTCACTCAACACCCTGCAATTAATCACCCCCTGATTCATTCTTTTAATTCTCCTGAGTGTTGAAGTTCCACCCCCCCACCATATCCCTGGATTGCCATGATGTGGAGGTGCCAGTGATGGACTGGGGTAGACAAAATCGAAAGTCACACGACACCAGGTTATAGTCCAAAAGCGCTCCAAAAGCTTGTGATTTCAAATAAACCTGTTGGACTATAACCTGGTGTCGTGTGACTTTTGACTTTCTCCCTGCATTGCACTTTCAAGTTGTACTGTGGAATGCCCTGTAAGCTGTGCAGGATCTGATCGAGCCCCTTTACTACAGTGAATTGCCCTAAAACCTCAAATGAAAGCAGATGCTGGAAACCTGAAACAAATGTGAAGAATTCTGGGCAAGGGTCACACTGGTCTGTTGCTCTCTCCACAGATTCCACCAGATCTGCTGAGGGTGTTCTCTGTCTCTGTTTTGCTCTTAAACCTGAGTGGGTGTCCCTGTTGGACAATCTGAGGTGGGGTTCTAGCCATTGTAAGTCGCAATGTGATGTAATAATAGTTCATTTGTTCTTGAGGGTCTTCGCTGACCAATGTTGACCGTGATACCATGAGCATTCCCTCTCTTCTTTGAATCACATCATTAGATCTTTCCATGGTCTGCACCATTGGGTGGATAGTGTCAGCTTACTGGCTAATCTGGATCGTGCCTTTGCTGTGTTTAATTTTTTTTTAAACTCTGGCATTGTACACGAGGGAGTATCAAAGACCATGAGTAAGCTGTCACTCCTTCAGGCCTTGAGCGTTACCGTTGATACATCTGACTGTATTCAGCACTGATTGCTTTAAGCAGAAAATCCTGTATTTAGCTCACAACATTTGTTGTGGTTTCCCTCACTTTGGCAAACAGTGGAATTAACACTCCAGCCGTCCATGGCAGGTTAATAACACCAAACAAAGCTTCCTCTGGAATGTCTTGAGGGTTTCTGTCTCCGTTGACCTTTCAGGTATTAACTGCACTAGGCGGAGGGTGAAAAAAATGTTCTCAACTCTCCTGTAATCCTTCCACCAATTACTTTAAATCTATGTCCCCTCAATGTGTCCTTCCTGCTAAGGGAACTAGGTCATAGAATCATTACAGTGTGGAAGCAGGCCATTTGGCCCATTGAGTCCACACTGACCCACTGAAGAGCATCTCGCCCAGAGCAACCCCCTACTCTATCCCTGTAACCCACCTAGCCAGCATATTCCTGGACACTATGGGGCAATTTAATCAACCTAACCTGCACATCTTTGGACTTTGAGAGGAAGCCCACGCAGACACGGGGAGAATATGAAAACGGCACACAGACAGTTGCCCAAGGGTGGAATTGGACCCAGTCCCTGCTGCCGTGAGGCAGCAATGCTAACCACTGAGCCACAGTGCCATCTTTCTTCCCCCTCTCTCAAGGGCCTTTATACTTCAATGCACCTCAATTAAATCTCTTCTCAGCCTTGTCACATATGCTGCAAGGCCCTGTTAAAACACAATGAATACTGTAAAAAAAATATATATTGGTCTTGAAGGGAGTGCAAATTAACTAGAATGATATTGCAACTCCAAGGGTTACATTACGAGACTAAATCACATAATGGGAGCTCTACACCCTGGAATTTAAAAGTTTAAGAGGTGATTTACTTAAAGTTTTCAAGATATTAAGGGGAGCACACGTGTGTGTGTGTGTGTGTGTGTGTGTGTGCGTGCGCGCGTGCAGGATGAAAAGGCATAACCTAATCATTCGAAGCAGACATAGAACGATACAGCGCAGAACAGGCCCTTCGGCCCACGATGTTGTGCCGGACATTTATCCTAGCTTAAGCACCTATCCATGCACCTATCCAATTGCCGCTTAAAGGTCACCAATGATTCTGACTCTGCCACTCCCACAGACAGCGCATTCCATGCCCCCACCACTCTCTGGGTAAAGAACCTACCCCTGACATCCCCCCA
>NC_057752.1:1193035-1208188 GCF_004010195.1 Chiloscyllium plagiosum
AGCTAGCCTACTTGCTGGACTACAAGTCCGGATCCCATCCCCCTCCCAAATTAGTTGAACCCCCCCCCCCGAAGAGTGCTAACAAACCTACCCCCCAGGATATTGGTGCCCTTCTGGTTCAGGTGCAACCCGTCCTGCTTGTACAGGTCCACCTTCCCCAGGATGCAGTCCAATTGTCCAAATACCTGAAGCCCTCCCTCCTACACCATCCTTGCAGCCACGTGTTCAACTGCACTCTCTCCCTATTCCTTGCCTCACTGTTACGTGGCACCGGCAACAACCCAGAGATGACGACTCTGTCCGTCCTAGCTTTTAGGACTTTTCAGGACTGAAATTTGAAAGCACTTCTACACAAGAAGGGTAGTCAAAGTTTGGAAACTCTCTTTCACAATTTGCAATGGCTTCTACATCAGTTCTTCATTTTCAACCTGGGATTGATCATTATTCTTTCACGGATTGTGGGTGTCACTGGCTATCCCAACATTTATTGCCTATCCCTAATTGCTGTGGGTCTGGAGTCACATGTAGGCCAGACCAGGTAAGGATGGCAGATTTCCTTCCCTAAAGGTCATTAGTGAACCAGATGTGGTTTTTATGACAATTGAGAATGGTTGCCATTAGACAAGGTAATTTTTAATTCCAGATTTTCATAGAATTCTCATTCTATCAGGTACCATGGTGGGATTTGAACCTATGGTTCCAGCCCATTAGCCTGGGCCTTTGGATTGGTAGTCCAGTAACATCACCACTACACCACTGACCCTTTAAACACACCCCTCCCCGCCCCCCCATTTTGTGCAAATAAGCAAGTCTGCAAATGATGAATGAGACTTCACAAAACTCTAAAATGAACAGTTGCTAGGGCTGAAAAATTAGTGATTCCTGCAGTCAAAAGTGAAGCCAAAGTGTAGAAGAGATAGACATGAGATGGGGAAAACTGGAGGAAGACAGGATAATGTTTTAGCTGTGACGACAATCCTGTGCAAACGTCAGGGAGGGGACCTGTCGGCAGAGAAGTCAACTAGTAGAAAGTGGGGAACTGCAGATGCTGAAGATCAGAGTCAAGAGTGTGGTGAAGAAGGACTTATGCCAGAAACATTGATTCTCCTGCTCCTCGGATGCTGCTTGACCTGCTGTGCTTTTCCAGCAACACACTCCCGACACCCGGAAGAATTTGAAAATTGATGTGTAGATAGGATTAACAGCCAGTGGTAATGGGCAGGCCCAAGGATGGGAACAGAATCGTGTGAATAGTGTGTGGGTGGTGGAATTTGGAGCTGTTGGAACTTGTGACAGGTGGAATTCTGGAGGCTGGCCACAAGATCACCAGAGGAACAAGGTTTGGAGATGACAAAAACATTTTAACAGCAGAACAATGTCATAACAGTGAAAGGGGGTGGTGACCCAAGGGTGGCCTGATTGACACTCAGGTCAGAGTCAAACAGGATACCAAGGCTAACACTATAATGATAGCTTTGAAGAAGCTGCAAGAAGGAAGAAAGGAATGAGGCGTGTGGAGTACAAAGCAAACGTCAATGGCTTCAGTGAAGATTCTTGTTCATCAGTCTTGTGTAACCATGGAAGATAGGGTTTGTAAGGAAGGGAATCAAGGCTAATGGAGAAAGGCAGGAAAGTGGAATTGAGGATTATCAGATCAGACATGATCTCATTGAATGGCAGAGCAGGTTCAATGGGCTGAATGGCCTACTTTTGCTCCTACGTCTTATGGTCTTACTAAAGACTTGAATTTCCACAGCACCGTTCATGATATCTGCACATTTCGATGTGCTTTCTAGCCAGTTGAAGCAGATTTGAAATGTAGTCACTCCTGTAATGCAGGAACCACCGGAGCATACCCACTGACCACATGATACCAACACAAAATCGACATACAGCAAGCTCTCATAAGCAGCAATGTGACAATGGCCGGATCATCTGTTATGGTGGAGGTTGGATGATAGTTGAGGGATAAATATTAGACCAAGGACACTGGAGAGGTTGCCTGCTCCTCTTCAAAATTGTGCCATGAGATCTCTTAACTGAGAGGCACGGCTTATTTGAATTTCTCATCCAAAAAGTGGTGCCTCTGATATAAAGGCATTCTCTCAAGACTGCACTGGGAGTGTCAGCTATACCCTCTGGGGTGCAGGCTTGAATCAGGACCCTCAGATTTAGGGGCAAAAGTGCTTCCAATGAGTCACAGCTGACAGCTTGAGATGCTTACTTAAATTACAATCCCCTTTCCTGATCTAATTTGTCCACAAGCCAGATATGATACAGCTCCACTTTAGCAGCTGAACTTCATGGTTGTGCTGTGGTTCTGAGCTTGCCTTTGAACAATACCTTTAGGGTATTTGGGGGAAGTGTAGTCAGCTGTCTGTTAAGAAACAGAAGGAAAATGATAATAAGCTTGCACTTAATAAAACAGGGCACTATGCTCTGACATGTTTTAACCAGAAGTATACGCACAGTAATCCAAGATCACAAACCTAGCTGATTTCTGAGATGGAGGAGTATGGCTTATGAGGAAAGGTTAAGGAGGTTGGGCCTGTATCCACTGGAGTTTAGGAGAATGACAGGTGAACCTATCCAACACATTAAAGATCCTGAGAGGGCTTAACATTGTAGATGGTAAGGGGATGTTTCCTCTCATCGGGGAGTCTTGAATTTGGGAAGGCACAGTTTAAAACTTAGAAGTCCCCCATTTAAGATGGAGATGAGGAATTTCCTCTCTCAGATGGTCTGTGGAATTCTTGTCCCCAGCCGGCAGCGAGCCACTGAATATATTCAAGGCAGAGTTAGACAGATTTTCTGATTGCCAAGGGAGTCCAGGGTTATGGGGGACCAACAGGAATGGCCACAATTATATCAACTTAATGGTGGAGCAGGCTTGAGGGGCCAAATGGCCTATTCCTGCTCCTATCTCGTTTGATCTTATTTTCTTCCATTTGTAAATGTTCATGAACAAAAATGGAGCTTAGGTATAAAGTGGAGGAATCCCCATCAGTGCTCACAACCAACTGAGTGGCTGACAGTCAGCAAAGGGGACTTCCCACTGCTGAAAGTGATCAGAAATCCATTCACAGACTGGGCCAAGTATATATTGCCCATCTCTCATAGCTCCTTGGGAGGGTGATAGTGAGCTGCCTTCCAGGACCACTGCAGTCCGTGTGCTGTGGGTAGATCCTAATGATGTTAGGAAAAGAAAATACTTGCATTTATATAGCTTTTGACATCTCAAACAGCTAATGAGGTACTTTTGAAGTTAAGTTCCTGTTGCAAGATAGGAAATGCAGTGGTCAGTCTGTGCTCAGCAAGTTCCTAGGAACAGCAATGTGAGAACAACCAGGTAGGCTGCCGTTTTGTGATCTCAATTGAAGGGTGAATGTTGAACAGCACATCAAGGATAATTCCCCCATTCCTCTTTGAAAAAGTGCCACACAATCTTTAGCGTTTGCCAAAGCCAACAGTTGTGTCCTCAGTTGAGCTCAAGCTCCAGAGTGGGATTTGAACTTTGGCCTTATGGTTTGGAACTAAGAGTGCTACCAACCAAGTCACAGCTGACTCTCAGAGAAGAAGGGAGAAGGGTTAGGGAGGGAGTTCTGAGATTCTGATCCAGCAACACTGGCAATATATTTCCAAGTCAGGATGGTGAGTGGCTTGGAAGGGAACTTGCAGGGGGTGGTGTTCCCATGTATCTGCTGCCCTTGTCATTTGAGATGGAAGTGGTCATGGGTTTAGAAGGTGCTATCTGAGGAGCTTTGATGAGTTGGTGCACAGCATCTTGTATATGGTACACACTGCTACTACTTAGCATCAGGGAGTGCATGCTGAAGGTGGGTGCTGAGGCCCCAGTCAAATGGGTTGCCTTATCTTGAATATTGGCGTGGTATCAATGTACATTGCCAGGCAAGTGGAGAGCATTTCATCACACTCCTGACCTGTGCCTTGTAGATAGGCACTGAGCAGTCAGGACATGATTTACTCACCATAGTGTTCCTAGCCTCTGACCTGTTCTGTAGTCTTGGTATTTGTATAGCTGGCCAATTGTGACCACTGGGACCACTAGTTAATGGTGAGGGATGCAGCAATAGTTAAAAGTTAAGGAAAGATGATTGGATTCTCTGCTGTTGGAGATGCCAATGGAGAATTCCTTTGCCTGGCACTTGTGTGGTGTGAATATTAATTGCCAGTTGTCAGCTCAAACCTGGATATTGTCCAGAATTGCTGTGAATGGAAATGAACCATTTCATTATCTGAATTGAATTTGGAACTCAATACTGTACAGCCCTTGGTGTACATCCTGACTTCTGACCATATGATAGAGGGAAAGTCATTGATGAAGCTGATGAAAATGGTTGGGCCATGGACACTATCCTGGAGGAACTCCTGCAGCGATGTCCTGGAGCCGAGATGACTGACCTCCAACAACCACAACATCTTCCTATGTGTCAGGTATGACTCCAACCAGCGGAGAGTTTGACCTCTGATACCCATTGATTCCAGTTTTGCTAGGGCTCCTTGATGCCACACTCAATCGAATGCAGCCTTGATGTCAAGGGCTGTCACTCTCCTCTCCCCTCCCCTCTGGAATTCAGCTCTTCATGGTCCATGTTTGAACCAAGGCTGTAATGAGGTCAGGAGCTGAGTGATCCTGGTGGAACCCAAACTGGCTGTCACTGAGCAGGTTATTGCTGAGCAGGTGCTGCTTGATAGCACTGTGGATGGCACCTTCCATCACTTTACTGATGATCAAGAGTAGACTGATGGGGCCCTAATTAGTTTGATTTGTCCTGCTTTTTGTGCATAGGGTATACCTGGGCAATTTTCCACATTGTTGAATAGATGGCAGTGTTGTCGCTGCACTAGAACCAGTTCATTTTTTAAGGCTGTATCTTCTGACATCCCCCCCAAAGCGTTCATATTGCACATGTGGACAGTTCTGCGCATGCACACTTTGTGCTGCCATGTTTGTTACTGGCAGAGTGTTTCACAATGACGATGGGCAAACGAGATGGAATGATGTCACAGGCAAGGAGTACTGCACTTGGTTTGCACGTGTATGGAGAGTGGTTTGGGGCTGTGAGCAGGCATTCGCTTGTTTAATTCAGCCATGGGATGTGGGTGCCAGTATTGCTTGCCTATCTCTAATTGCCTGAAGAAGGTGGTTGTGAGCTGGCTTCTTGACATGCTGCTTGGTGCAACTAGTTCTGGCATTTGGCAGTTACTAAGGTGTGCGCAGATTCAAAATCATGACATTATTGCCCATGTGTTCCCCAAGTCCTTGACAGTTTCCAGATCTGTGTTTAGCTATAGCGAAGAGAGTTCAACTCCAGCAGTTATCTGTGCTGTCGACATCGAAGCTCTTTGGAAATTGCCCTGGTGATAATGAGTCAAAGTTATTAGAATAGCCACACTAAAGAGTACATAATTGACTGGAAAGTGCTTTGATGTGTAGGTGCCACATAAATGCAAGCTCTTTCTTTAATTGGACTTCTCTGTTCGGCATGGCTTCTTCACTTAAAAATCAATATCAGAGTGCATCATAATAAAAAGACTTGGAAATGATGGCACTAGTCCAATTTGTCTTGTATACCTCAATGTGGAACTGCAATCCAAACCAGCACCATTGTTTCCATGATGCATTATCTTTTCCTGTGGGCATCATGGGCCAGGAGCAGGCAGGCAGGTAGGACTAATTTAGTTGGGATTGTGTTTGGCACAGACTGGTTAGACCAAAGGGTCTGTTTCTGTGATATATGATCCTATGACTGTGTGTGTGAGAACCCTCCGATCCAGGGAATTGGAAGCTGCAGACAAATGGAGAAGATGGCACCCTCGCTCCCAGTCCAGGGAGGAGACGAGGTTTCATCAAGACAGTAAGGAACTTGGTGGAACAGCAGTACATCTTGCACATTGACATGTTCACAATGTTATGGGTGGTGCAGGCAGATCTTGCAAAGGTGTGCATGGTATGCTGGAATCTTGTTTGGTATGAGTCCAATCCAATATCTGAGGCATTATTCACTGAACAGGGCGTAGGCCAGCTGTCAGCTCTGTTAGGAAAGGGAGGAATTGTGCATAATTTCCCAACCCACGACTGCAGTTCTCACTGCAGCCACGACTGAGGTATACATAGCTTGTTGTTCTTCTGCTGTTGATATCATGATCAGCCATGAGCTCATTGAATGGCGGAGCAGACTCAGTGGGCTGATTGGAGGACTGCAGAGCTTAGAGCTGACCAATTGTTTGTGGAATCGCTTGGCTCTATCTATCACTTGCTGCTTGTGCTGTTTAGCATGTAAGTAACTCTGTGTTGTAGCTTCACCAGGTTTGTAGAGATGTTACCCTTGACATGCTTCATTCTTCATTGGATCAAGGTTGATGCCATTGCCATCAAGCCAGGGGAGAGTGGGAGATGTGCAGGAGTACAATTCTGCTGCTGTTAATGGCTATAGAACATAGAACATTACAGTGCAGTACAGTACAGGCCCTTCGGCAGTCGATGTTTTCACAGGTCAACGCAACAATCTGAAGCCCATGTAACCAACACTATTCTATTTTAGTCGATATGTTTATCCAATGACCATTTAAATGCCCTTAAAGCTGGCGAGTCTACTACTGTTGCAGGCAGGGCATTCCACGCCCTTAATACACTCTGAATGAAGAACCTACCGCTGACATCTGTCCTACATCTATCACCCCTCAATTTAAAGCTATGTCCCCTTGTGCTAGCCATCACCATCCGAGGAAAAAGGCTCTCACTATCCACCCTATCTAATCCTCTGATCATCTTTTATGTCTCTATTAAGTCATCTCTTAAACTTCTTCTCTCTAACAAAAACATCAAGTCCCTCAGCCTTTCCTCATAAGATATTCCATCATGGGCCAGGAGCAAGCAGGCACGTAGACTAACTGACAAAAAAATTTATTTAGCGCATCTCCTATCTCTTCAGATTCCATGCGCAACTTCCCACTACTGTCGTTGACTCGCCCTAATTTTACCAGAGTCATTCTTTTATTCTGACATACCTATAGAAGGCTTTAGGGTTTTCCTTGATCCTAATTGCCAAAGACTTCTCATTTCCCTCCTGGCTCTTAGCTCTCCCTTTAGGTCCTTCCTGGCTAACTTGTAACTCTCAAGCTCCCTAACTGAGCCTTCACATATCATCTTTACATAAGCCTCCTCCTTCCTCTTGACAAGAGATTCAACTTCTTTCTTAAACCACGGTTCCTTCGCTTTAACCACTTCCTCCCTGCCTGACAGGTACATACTAATCAAGGACCCGCAGTAGCTGTTCCTCAAACAAGCTCCACATTTCAAGTGTGTCCATCCCCTGCAGTTTTCTTCCCCATCCTATGCATCCTAAATCTTGCCTAATTGAATCATAATTGCCTTTCCCACCAGCTATAACTCTTGCCCTGCAGTATATACCTATCCCTTTCCATTGCTAAAGTAAACATAACTGAATTGTGGTCACTATCACCAAAGTGCTCACCTACCTCCAAATGTAATACCTGGCCTGGTTCATTACCCAGTACCAAACCTAATGTGGCCTTGCCTCTTGTTGGCCTGTCTATATACTGTGTCAGGAAACCCTCCTGCACACATGGGACAAAAACTGACCCATCTAAAGTACTTGAACTATAGCATTTCCAGTCAATATTTGCAAAGTTAAAATCCCCCATAACAACTACCCTGTTACTTTCGCTCTTATCCAGTATCACCTTTTCAATCCTTTCCTCTACATCTCTGGAACTTTTCAGGCGCCTATAGAAAATAAGTGGGCGGCACGGTGGCACAGTTGGGTTTCCTCCGGGTGCTCCAGTTTCCTCCCACAGTCCAAAGATGTGCAGGGTCAGGTGAATTGGCCATGCTAAATTGCCCGTAGTGTTAGGCAAGGGGTAAATGTATGGGTGGGTTTCACTTCGGCGGGTCGGTGTGGACTTGTTGGGCCGAAGGGCCTGTTTCCACACTGTAATGTAATCTAATCTAATCTAATCTAAAACTCCCAACAGGGTGACCTCTCCTTTCCTGTTTCTAACCTCAGCCCATACTACCTCAGTGGACGAGTCCTCATCAAACATCCTTTCTGCCACTGTAATACTGTCCTTGACTAACAATGCCACACCTCCCCCTCTTTTACCACCTTCCCTGTTCTTACTGAAACATCTGAACCCCTAAACCTGCAACAACCATTGCATGTCTGCGAAATGGTCACAACATCCAAGTCCCAGGTACCAACCCATGCTGCAAGTTCATCCACCTTATTCCAGATGCTCCTGGCGTTGAAGTAGACACACTTCAACCCACCTTCCTGCCTGCTGGTACACTCCTGTGACCTTGAAACCTTATTTATGACCTCAGTACTGTCAACCTCCTGTGCACTGGAGCTACAATTCAGGCTGCTGAATTAGTTTAAACCCTCCCGAAGAGTAAATTCCCCCCCCACCACCAAAAAGGATATTGGTACCCCTCTGGTTGAGGTGTAGACCATCCCATTTGATGCGGTCCCACCAACCCCAGTTGTGAGTTACGAGGTCTGTTCAAAGTCTATCCCATTTATCAGACTTCGTCACAGCTAGATACAACCAAGTGCCTTACTGGGCCATTTTAAGAGCATTCATTGCTGTCAGTCTGGAGTCATGTGTAGGCTAGCCCAGATAAGGACAGCAGATTTCCTTTCTTAAATAACATTGGTGAAACCAGCTGAGTTTTTACAACAAACAGCAGTGGTTTTACATCTCCTTTCATGGCCTCCTTTCGGAGACTGTGACATACCCTATGATAATATTGTCCACATTCTCTGTGTTCTTTCGGTTAAAAACTGTCTAAAGCTTTCTTTCACCTTTCCAATAATGAATAAAAGTTCATTTGAAAGTAAAGAGAGATTCCAATCAGTTCCCTTTGAAAGCACTGCTCTGAATATTTCCACTCAACTCCAGCAACATGAATTCAAATTCCATACTACAACAGTTTTGTCAAAAACCAGCATGTCATCTGACTGGCCACGAGGTATATCACAGGAGCCTTAAGTGCTTTTTCTAAAATACTGTCTGATTGAGTCACACTCACATGCTAACCGTGGTGGGGTGTCGTTTTCTCCATTTAGATTTCTTTTCTCACAAGACAGTACAGCAAGCAGGATAAAAGACAGCCTTCACTTGTAGGCTTGAGGCTTTGGCGTTCCCTTTCAAAATATCTACAGCATGCTTTCCTCCTTTCTAAGACTTAATTCTTTGGTAGATTTTCATTATCTGCCTGAATATCTCCTTACAGTTTTGTTACAAATGCTGTTTGATAATCCTCCAGTCAAACACTTTAGGAGGTTTGGCTCTATTTAAAGGTGTTTATAGCGGCAAGTAGTTGTTGTCTCAAATTCTACATCTTACCAGTTCTGAAGAACAGCTTCTTCCCCACTACTATCAGACTTTTGATAATTCTGAGGTCTCTCTCTGCACCTTCTCTGCCACTGTAACACTGTATTCTTCACTCTGTTCTGCTACCCTGATGCACTTTGTATTGTACAATCTGCCTATGAGGCATGCAAAACAACACTTTTCAATGTATCCCAATACATTTGACACCAACAAACCAAACAATCAATCACTAGACTCCAAATGTTAACTCTTTTTCTCTTCCCACAGATGCTGCCAGGACCTACTGAGTTTCTCCAACATTCTGTGTGTTTGTTTTAGACTTCCAGCATCTGCAGCATTTTGCCTCTGTCCACCCCAGTCCAACACCAGCACCAGCACCTCCACATCATAAGGGAACATAACTATGAACCCTTTATTTCCTTGTGTCTCCTCATTGTTTCTGCCAAAATATATTACTTCACACTTCTCTGTACAGGCTTCAACTTGGGTCAAGTTATCAAGGAATTGCTGTTCATTCAATAAGTAGTAAAACTGAGGCCCCCATATAGCTTGCTTATTCAAATGGATAGTAATAGTCTCAAGGTAATGTTCAAATCAGGCCTCCATCCTTGCTTCAGTGAACAGATTATCAACAGACTGATTCCCTGTTCATTCATCAGCTTGTTGCATGCAAATTGGTTGGTTGCAATATTGTAGTGCAGTGGTAGTGTCCTTACCCCTGGACTAGGAAGCCCAGGTTCAAATTCCACATGCTCTAGAGATGTGTAATAACATCTCTGAACAGGTTGATTAGAAAAATAGATTAATGAAAAAAAAAAACTGCACTTTAAAAAGTCATTTGATATGGAGAATTTTGGCACATCATGAGCTGTTACACTCTCCATGCTCTGCAATTCAGTGACATCACTGACAAACGTCTCCATTGGGGTGGCATGGTAGCTCAGTGGTTAGCACTGCTGCCTCACTGCATCAGGGACCTGGGTTCAATTCCAGCCTCAGGCAATTGTCTGTGTGGAGTTTGCACATTCTCTTTGTGTCTGTGTAGGTTTCCCCTGGGTATTCCAGTCTCCTCCCACAGTCCAAAGATATGCAGGTTAGGTGGATTGGATGCAGTGATGGGGTGGGAAAGGGTAGGATGCTCTTTAGATAGTCAGTATGGGCTGAATGGCCTGCTAGGAGAAAGTGAGGACTGCAGATGCTGGAGACCAGAGTTGAAAAATGTGGTGCTGGAAAAACACAGCAGGCCATTCAGCATCCGAGGAGCAGGAGATTCGACGTTTCGGGCATAAGCCCTTCTTCAGGAATGAGGCTGGTGTGCCAGGCGGGCTGAGATAAAAGGTAGGGGGGAGGGAATTTGGAGGAGGGGCGGTGGGAATACGATAGGTCGAAGGAGGTGAGAGTGAGGGTGATAGGCTGGAAAGGGGGTGGGGGCGGAGAGGTCGGGAAGAAGATTGCAGGTCGAGAGGGTGGTGCTGAATCCGGGGGTTCAGCACCACCGAAATGAGGAAGCTGGAGAAATCTACATTCATCCCGTATGGTTGGAAGGTTCCTAGGGAGAAGATGAGGCGCTCTTCTTCCAGGCATCGTGTGGTCAGGGTCTGGCAATGGAGGAGGCCAAGGACCTGCATGTCTTTGGCGGAGTGGGAGGGGGAGTTAAAGTGTTCCGCCACGGGACAGTGGGATTGGTTGGTGCGAGTGTCCCAGAGGTGTTCCCTGAAACGTTCCGCAAGTAGGCGGCCTGTCTCCCCAATGTAGAGGAAACCACATCGGGTGCAACGGATACAGTAAATGATGTGTGTGGAGGTGCAGGTGAATTTGAGACGGATATGGAAGGATCCATTGGGGCCTTGGAGGGAGGTGAGGGGGACGGATATAGAAGGATCCATTGAGGCCTTGGAGGGAGATGAGGGGCCCCAATGTCCCTCTACATTGGGGAGACAGGCCGCCTACTTGCGGAACGTTTCAGGGAACACCTCTGGACACCCGCACCAACCAACTCAACCGTCCCGTGGCGGAACACTTTAACTCCCCCTCCCACTCCGCCAAGGACATGCAGGTCCTTGGCCTCCTTCATCGCCAGACCCTGACCACATGACGCCTGGAGGAAGAGCGCCTCATCTTCCGCCTAGGAACCCTCCAACCACACAGGATGAATGTAGATTTCTCCAGCTTCCTCATTTCCCCCTCCCCAAATTCCCTCCCCCCTACCTTTTATCTCAGCCCGTCTGGCAAACCAGCCTCATTCCTGAAGAAGGGCTTATGCCCGAAACGTCGATTCTCCTGCTCCTCGGATGCTGAATGGCCTGCTCCCAAACTGTAGGGACTCTCTGATATTGTTATCCTTGGCCCAGCTCTTGATCCCTTTGGTACCTTTACCAAGTGAAAACTCTATGAATCCTAGGTTTGGAAGCTGTAACTGATGTCTTATGATGGGGAGAGTTCCAGACTTCCATGACCCCTTTGAGTGAAAAAGAGCTTCCTTGGATCTGTTTGTGGCTTGTTGGGTGCCACCCTTGACTGTGGAGTTAGAACATTATGGGTTCAAGTCCCATCCCAGTGCTGGGGCAATGCCCCACTGTTAGGGGTGCTGTTTCTCACATCTTAAACTGTAGCCCCATCTGCCTCTCAGGTGGATAGGAAAGATGCCATGAGTATCCTTCAAAGTATTGAAGAGGATTGATGAGGGCAGAGCGATGGACATGATCAATATGGACTTCAGTAAGGTTCCTCATGGTAGACTGAATAGGAAGGTTAGATCACGTGGAATACAGGAGAACTAGCCATTTGGATACAGAACTGGCTTGAAGGGAGAAGACAGAGGATGGTGGTGGAGGGTTGGTTTTCAGATTGGAGGCCTGTGACTGGTATACCACAAGGATCGGTGCTGGATCCACTACTTTTTTTCATGAGTAGGTTTACAGATCACCTCCAATTTTGGTGTTTAGTGGACAGCGAAGAAGGTTATCCCACAGTACAACAGGACCTGGATCAAATGGACCTATGGGCTGAGGAATGGCAGATGGAGTTTAATTTAGATAAATGTGAGGTGCTGCATTTTGGGAAAGCAAATCAAAGTAGGACATATACACTTAATGGTAAGTTCCCGGAGAGTGTTGCTGAACAAAGAGACCTTGGAGTGCAGGTACATAGTTCCTTGAAAGTGGAGTCGCAGGTAGATAGGATAGTGAAGGTGGTGTTTGGTATGCTTTCCTTTATTGGTCAGAATATTAAGTACAGGAGTTGGGAGGCCATGTTGTGGCTGTACATGACATTGGTTAGGCCACCTTTGGAATACCATGTTCAATTCTGGTCTTCCTGCTATAGGAAGGATATTATGAAACCCGAAAGGGTTTAGAAAAGATTTACAAGGATGTTGGCAGGCTTAGAGGGTTTGAGCTAATAGGGAGAGGTTGAACAGGCTGGGGCTGTTTTCCCTGGAGCATCAGAGGCTGAGGGGTGACCATACAGAAGTTTATAAAATCATGAGAGGCATGGATAGGATAAATAGACAAGGTCTTTTCCCCTGGGGTGAGCGAGTCCAGAACTAGAGGGCATAGGTTTAGGTTGAGAGGGGAAAGATTTAAAAGGGACCTAAGGGGCAACGTTTTTTTCATGAAGAGGGTGTGTGTGTATGCAATGAGCTGCCAGAGGAAGTGGTGGAAGCTGGTACAATTACAACATTTAAAAGGCATCTAGGTGGGTACATTGATAGGATGGGTTTAGAGGGATATGGGCCAAATGCTGACTAGATTAATTTAGGACATCCGATCGGCATGGACGAGTTGAACCAAAGGGTCTGTTTCCGTGCTGTATGACTCTATGAGTCTAAAAGTCAGGGAGTCAATAGAAGTCCCTCGGCTGATGCTATTAAAACAGATTATCTCATTGTTTATCGCACTAATGTTTGAGAGAGTTTGCTGTGCACATGTTTGTTGCGACATCTTCTGCATCACAACAGTGACCACATTTAAGAAGTACTTAATTGACGATAAAGCATTCTAGAATGTCAAGGTCCTGAAAGGTGCTATTCAAATGCAAGTCTTTCTCTCTCCCAAAACGGGAAGGAAGGTCTGAAGTGCAATTGCTATTGTACAAAGAGTGACTTGCATACAGCAAGATCCCACAAGCAGCAGTTATGTGATGCCCAGGTTTAGCTGTTAGTTGAAGGGTAACTTTGGCCCAAGAGACTGGGGAGAACCCCTTTGCTCTTTCTAGAAATAGTGCAGCATGATATTTTAACAAATTATTTACAAGATATATGAAGGAAAGTGAATGAACGACAGCCAGGTTTGTGGATGATACAGAAACAGGCGGAAGGTAAGTAACGAGGAGGGCACAGAGTCTGCAGCTGCGGTGAGTGGGCAAACACTTGGCAGATGGAATACAAAGTGGGAAAATGTGAGGTTATGCACTTTGGCAGGAAGTATAGAGGAACTGCATGTTATTTAAATGGAGAATGACTGCAGAAAGCTACAGAATAGAGATTTGGGAGTCTTCATCCATAAATCACAAAAAGCTAGCATCCAAGTTCAGCAGGTCATAGGGGAAGCAATTGGAATGTTGGCCTTCATTTCAAAGGGAATGGAGTATAAAAGTAGGGAGGCTTTGCTAAAACTATACAAGGCATTAGTCAGACCAGAACTGGAATACTGTGAATGGATTTGGGCCCCTTAGTTCAGGCATTGGAGGCAGTCCGGAGAAGGTTCACTCGGCTGATACCAGGTATGAGGGATTGACTTATCAATAGACATTGAATAGGCTGGACTGGTACTCAATGGAATTTGGAAGAATGAGAGGCAACCTTATTGAAACATACAAGATTCCCTTGAGATGTGGAGAGGTTGTTTCCCCTTCTGGGAGAGGAGAGTACCAGAGGGCATCATCTCAGAATAAGGGGTCGCACATTTAAAACACAGATGAAGAGGAATTTCTTCTCCCAGAAGGGAATAAATCTTTGGAATTCTTTACCGTAGAGGACTGGGTTGTTAGGTGTAGTCAAGACTGAGACAGATGGATTTTTAATCAGTAAGGGAATCGAGGGTTATGGAGGGAAGTGGAGTTAAGGATCATCAGATCAGCCATGATCTCATTGAATAGTGGGGCAGACTCAATGGGCTGAATGGCCTACATCTACACCAATGGTCTTGTGTCTACCTAAGAGAGGGAGTAGCACGGGAATTCAATTTCACACCTCCTCTGCAAGACAGCATTTCTGTCTGTGTGGCCTATGTGGAATGAATTGGGACTGATGGGCTGTCTCAAAGTGAATATGTACTCACAGTCACTGCTTCATCTTACCTTGTTACAAGAGGCGATGCATGCAGCAAAGCCTTCAGATCTATTTCAAAATGTTCATAAACCTTTAGCCCAATGATCAGCTGAAGTCCCGCTAAGCACATATTTCGTACAATGCATGTAGAGTGTGATAATAGAATTTTTTTGAAAGCTATTAGCAATGGAATCAAGCAATCAAAATGTCACACACACAGACTGCAGTTCTCCTGAAATCCAATATCACATTACTGAGTGCAGCATAGGCCATTCATTAAGGATCAATATTACACTGAGATGACTCATGATTTGTGAAATATGAAAGAACATTTTATGTTCTCTGCAACAGCATGAATGGGTTGCAGTACAATAGACAATAGGTGCAGGAGTAGGCCATTCTGCCCTTCGAGCCTGCACCACCATTCAATATGATCATGGCTGATCATCCTTAATCAGTATCCTGTTCCTGCCTTATCTCCATAACCCTTGATTCCACTATCC
>NC_057752.1:1208578-1209884 GCF_004010195.1 Chiloscyllium plagiosum
CAGATCTCTTTGTACTGCCCCTTTACATAAATTGATTCCATTTAGGGAGTAATCTGCCTTCCTGTTCTTGCCACCAAAGTGGATAACCATACATTTATCCATATTAAACTGCATCTGCCATGCATCGGACCACCTAACCTGTCCAGGTCACCCTGTAATCTCCTAACATCCTCCTCACATTTCACCCTGCCACCCAGCTTAGTGTCATCAGCAAATTTGCTAATACCATCTTCTATATCATTAATATATATTGTAAAAAGCTGCGGTCCCAGCACTGATCCCTGCGGTACCCCACTGGTCACTGCCTGCCGTTCCGAAATGGAGCCATTTATCACTACTCTGTTTCCTGTCAGCCAACCAACTTTCAATCCAAGTCAGTACTTTGCCCCCAATACCATGCGCCCTCACTTTTCTCACTAACCTTCTATGTGGGACTTTATCAAAAGCTTTCTGAAAGTCCAGGTATACTACATCTACTGGATCTCTCTTGTCCATCTTCAGAGTTACATCCTCCAAAAATTCCAGAAGATTAGTCAAGCATGATTTCCCCTTCATAAATCCATGCTGACTCCGACCTATCCTGTTACTACTATCCAGATGTGTCATAATTTCATCCTTTATAATAGACTCCAGCATCTTTCCCACCACTGAGGTCAGACCAACTGATCTATAATTTCCTGCTTTCTCTCTCCCACCCTTCTTAAAAAGTGGTACAATATTAGCCACCTCCAATCCGCAGGAACTGATCCCGAATCTATCGAACTCTGGAAAATAATCACCAACGCATCCACAATTTCTCGAGCCACCTCCTTCAGTACTCTGGGATGTAGACCATCAGGTCCTGGAGACTTATCAACCTTCAGACCTAACAGTCTCTCCAACACCAATTCCTGGCAAATATAAATTCCCTTCATTTCAGGTCCTTCAGCCACTGTTACCTCAGGGAGATTGCTTGTGTCTTCCCCAGTGAACACAGATCTGAAGTACCAATTCAATTCTTCTGCCATTTCTTTGTTCCCCATAATATATTCCCCTGTTTCTGTCTTCAAGGGCCCAATTTTAGTCTTAACCATCTTTTTGCCTTTCACATACCTAAAAAAAACTTTTACTATCCTCCTTTATATTATTGATGGAAATGTGTTGCTGGAAAAGCGCAGCAGGTCAGGCAGCATCTAGGGAACAGGAGAATCGACGTTTAGGGCATTAGCCCAATGCCTGAAACATCGATTCTCCTGTTCCCTAGATGCTGCCTGACCTGCTGCGCTTTTCCAGCAACACATTTCCATCTCTGATCTCCAGCATCTGC
>NC_057752.1:1210230-1216112 GCF_004010195.1 Chiloscyllium plagiosum
TCCCTTACCAACATGGCCACCCCACCCCCTCTGCCCGTCAGTCTGTCCTTACGATAGCACGTGTAGCCTTGAATATTCATTTCCCAGGCCCTGTCCACTTGAAGCCACAGCTCAGTTATCCCCACAATATCGTACCTGCCAATTTCCAAAAGAGCCTCAAGCTCATCCATCTTATTTCTAATGCTTCGTGCATTCATGTATAGTATTTTTAATTTATTATTGCCCTCACCCTTCCCATCAACTCCTAATTCACTCAACCTTCCAGCATGATCCCTTTTTGAGTTTTCTGCTTCATTGATACATGACATGCTACCTCAGTAGGCCATCTTGTATTATCTCCTTTGGTTTCCTCAGTAAGAGCTTGTCCAAGAAGGTCATGCATTTGATTTTCGGCGCAATGTTTACTGCAATGTTTCTACACTGCCTGAGACCCGTGCTGCCTCTGCCAGTCACTGGACCTGAACCCAGAGCTTTCTGACTCCAAACTGAGAACACTACCAATGGAGTCATAGCTGATGCTGGATCTGGAAATATTAGCGTTGTGTCAAGCACCAGCTTGGAGGCAGAGCCAACTGCACATCCCCAACCTAGTCCATCAATGAAGTCGAATTTCCACCAGCCAATAGTAGTTTAGAAAACCCCGTTGCAGAAATCATAAGATGTACGAACAGAAGAAGCCATTCAGCACATCAAGTCTGCTTCACCATTCAATGTGATCGCAATTGATCTGGTCATCCTCAACCCCACTTTCCTGTCTTTTCCCCATTCACCCATCATTCTCTTCCCTGATTAAAAATCTGCCTGTCTCAGCCTTGAATATACTGAATGACGCAGCCTCAACAGCTGACTGTTGTAAAGGATTTCACAGATTCACTCTTCTCTGAGAAAAAAAATTCTCCTCATCTCTGCTTTAAAAGGGCCACCCCTTATTCGGAGATGATGCCCTCTGGTCCTAGGCTCTCCCACAAGGAGAAACTACCTCTCTATAGCTCCCCTGTCAAGTCCCCTAAAACTCTTGTATGTTTCAATAAGGTCGCATTCTTCTCAACTCCAATGAGTACAGGCCCAACCTACTCAACCTCTCCTTATAAGACAATCCCTACTGAGCACCATTATCCAAGGGGTTGATAGGTGAAACAAAATCAGCATAATCTTCAAATCAGCGCAATCCACACATTATTACCATCACACTCAAGGAGAAGAGGAACAAGATGGAGGTAGCAGTTTCATAGATGAAGGCTGTCATGTCAGACAGGAGTACAATTGGCCTCTGACATCCATAATATGCTGGCCTGATGGTAGAAGCACAAACCTCAATTATCTAGAGACTGAGCAATTTGGGGCATTGTTCAACATGGGATCATTGATCTGGAAAGGACTCCAACTCAGAAAGTTAATCTCATGGATGTATATATGCTGTTCTCAAAAATTGAGAGCCAAGTGTCTACCATCAGTGATCCAAGGAGAGTACAGATGGACTAATGAAGATTATGTTTCTTGACTCCATGGCCCTCTGAACCAAAGGCAAGATAGATACCACTGAACCCAGGTGACATGTATGTGTGGCATACAGCCATGGCCACAGGCCAGTCACTGAGGCATTCCTTGCCCTGAGACTGGCTGATTCTTCCACTGTTGCCTCTACACAATCTGAAGATCCACTGGTGGATAAGCCATGTCCAGTAGTGGCACTGGTTTGGGAAGCACACAGCTAAATGTATGTACTCAGAAGATACAATGCGCACAGTTACAGAGAAAGAGTCCACAAAATACATACATCAGACAAATATCGACTTGTGTTAATTAAACCTGTGGCTATCACCATTTTTTTTGTGTCCTATTTATCAGGTGGATTGCTGATTGGACACAGGCTATCTCCACTAATTTGGAAATAAAATTTAGAGTTACTGCACTCTGCCAGATTCAATGAAAATGTTTCAGTTGTGATATGAGACATATGCGATTGCTGTTGCCAGTCCAAGCAATGAGCCTGCTCTGCTCAGGCCCTGCCTATTTCACAGTCTTACCTTTTTTCAGTAGCATTACCTGTGTCTCTCAAGGTTTGTGTCGCAGAAATGTAGAGATGAGGTTAAAATCCAATCAGCCATGATCTTATTGAATAGTGGAACAGGCTCAAAGGGTGAGTGGCCTACTCTTGGTCCTTGTTTGACTATGATTGGAACCAGGTGGATCTTGTAGACTATGAGATCCTTAATTGGGGTTGTTAACCTGGACCAATCAGGAAGGCTGTCCAATAGTAACAGGGGATCCCCCTTCACCATTTGATCACGCAGTATTACCCTTTGATGTGAAGGGCACTACTTGTCACTGGCCACTTGGGTGTTTGCCTATCTTGAGAATTGGATCAGTGTGTGTGCACACGTGCAAGGACTCTCCTCCTTGAAGGGGACTCCAGGTCGAGCATCTCCTCTCAAACTCCCCGATCCTGGATTTTCGCCTCTTTGTCGACCCCCTCGCGGGGCGTATGAAGAGAAGAAGGCCGTGCTCCGGGACCTGCAGCTCGTCGGGGCTCGGGGCGCGTACGTGAGGTCGCGGATCCAGCTCCTCCAGGACCTGGACCGCGGCTCCCCCTTCTACTCGCTGGAAAAAAGGTGTGGCACCCGTCAGCAGCTCCTTGTGCTGCTGGCCGACGACGGGTCCCTCGTCTCGGATCCGGAGGGGATCAGGGCCCACATCCGAAACTATTACACGGCTCTGTTCTCTCCGGATCCATCCAGCGAGGATGCTCGCAGAGTTCTGTGGGAGGACCTGCCGCAGCTCAGCCCGGAGGACGCCGGAAGGCTCGACGCTCCCGTCACTTTAGAGGAGCTGACCGGCGCCCTCGACCGGCTCTCGAGGGGCAAAACCCCGGGGCTGGACGGGCTGACTGTGGAGTTCTTCAGGGCGTTCTGGGACGTCCTGGGGAGTGACTACGCACAGGTCCTGGGGGAGTGTCTAAATGCCGGAGAGTTGCGCCTTTCTTGGCGCAGGGCGGTCATCGTCCTGCTGCCAAAGGAGGGGGGGGAGCCTTCGTTCCTTGCAGAACTGGCATCCGGTTTCCCTCCTCAGCACTGACTGACTACAAAATCTTCACCAGGGTGTTGTCTTCTCGCCTGGCCTCCGTGCTGGCCCACATGATTCACCCGGACCAGTCCTATACGGTCCCGGGCCGGAGGATACACGACCACGTCCACCTGGTCCGGGACCTGATCCATTTCTGTCGACGGGCTGGTCTGCCGAGCGCCTTCCTGTCTCTCGACCAGGAGAAGGTGTTCGACAGGGTCGATCACGAGTACCTGCTCGGGACTCTGCGGGCATTCGGGTTCGGGACGCAATTCGTCGCCCAGATCCGACTTTGCGGCGGCGTACAAGAGTGTCTGGTTAAAGTTAACGGGTCCCTGACGGCGCGCCTTCACTTCGGGAGAGGAGTGCGTCCACGCTGCCCCCTGTCCGGCCAGCTGTATTCCCTGTGCGTGGAGCCTTTCCTGCACCTCTTGCGGAGGTGGTTGTCGGGGCTGGTTCTGCGCGGCGCGGGCACAGAGGTGGTCCTCCCGGCCAACGCCGATGACTTGCTCCTCACTTTCACCGACCCGGCTGACCTGGGGAGGATGCGCGAGTGCCAGGCTGTGTACTCAGCAGCGTCCTCCGCCAGGATCAACTGGGCCAAATGTCCCAGACTACTGGTCAGTCCGTGGCGGGTGGACTCTCTGCCGGAGGAGTTACGGGGGTTCAGCTGGAGTACCACACATCTCCTCTACATCGGGGTCTACCTCAGCCCGGCTGAGGAATCCTGGCAGGAGCTGGAGGCCAAGGTCTTGGCTCGCCTAGGCCGCTGGACAGGACTGCTCCGAGTGCTATCTTACAGGAGTCGAGTGCTGGTCATAAACCAGCTGGTGGCCGCCATGCTGTGGTACCGGCTGGTCACCTTTGGTCCCTCCTCCTGGCTTTGTCGCTGACATCCAGAGAACGTTGGTCGACTTCTTCTGGGACAAAAAGATGCACTGGGTCGCCGCGCAGGTTCTGAGTTTCCCTATTGAGGGCGGTCAGTCGCTGGTGTGCGTCCGCACCCAGGTCGCAACATTCCGCCTTCAGACCTTGCAGCGATACCTTTACGTCGAGCCTCCTCCTAGGTGGTGCGCCCTGGCGACATATTTTTTCCGCCAGGTGCGTAACCTCAACTACGACACGCAGCTCCTGTTCGTCGACTGTGAAGGTTTGGAGGTCGCCCTCAAGACGCTGCCTGTCTTTTACCAGGACCTGATCACTGTCTGGAACATGGTCGAATCGCGCCGCGCCTACCCTCCGGCAGGAGTAGCGGCTGTCGTCAGGAATCTGCACCTCTGTACTCGCAGGTTCGAGTGGCTGTCGGAGGGGAGGGCCATGGCGGCGAGGGTGACCAGGGTCAGGGACGTGCTGGGGGCCTGGGCTGGACGCTGCTGCAGGACATAGCGGGCAGGGTAGCGGTAGACGTCCGGTACGTGGCCACCGCCATCCGACGCCTTAAAATGGCAGTGCTCGGACCCGACGTGCATCAGTTGGAGGACGCTCAGGTGTGCGGTGGGATCCCGTCCGTGTTCACCCCAGCCCGGACGGAATTTCACATTGGCCCCAAGGTCCCGTACTTCCCGCGGGAGAATGTGCCCCACAACCTGAGCCGCGTCCGGAATTTTAATTTTGTTCCCTTCCAGGGTAAAAAGGAGGGCCCTGTATAGACTGCTGCTGCACACCGTCCACCTCTTCTCCCTCATCCACCGTCCGGACACGCCTTGGCGTGCCCATTTTCCACCGGGCGGTGGGGATCCCCAGTGGAGGGCTCTCTACGTGGGAGTCCTCCCCCTTTCTCTCGGGGATCTGGGGTGGAGGGTGCTGCATGCAGCAGTCCCCTGCAACCGCAGATTGCGGTGGTTCACGGACTCCCAGCCCAACTGCTTGTTCTGTGGCGCTGTGGAGTCCGTGGACCACGTATATATTGGGTGTGGGCGTTTGCACTCTCCTTGATTTTCTCAAAAACCTTCTCCTCTGCTTTTGGTTGCACTTCAGTCCCACGCTCCTGATCTTCGGGCACCTTGTACGGAGGAGGGAGGGCAGGTCTGAAGACCTCCTAGTGGGTCTACTCCTGGGCCTGGCCAAACTGGCCATCAACAGGTCGAGGCAGCGGGCCGTGGAGGAGGTCGTTAAGGCCGACTGCCTGCCCCTCTTCTGCGGTTACGTTAGAGCCCGGGTGTCCTTGGAGAAAGAGCACGCGGTGTCCACCAACACCCTGGAGTTGTTCAGGGAGAGGTGGGCGCCGCAGGGAGTGGAGTGTATTATTTCCCCCTCCAACTCTATTTTGATTTAATCCCTGCCCTCCCCTTCACTGTTTGATCACACAGCACTGACCTTTGATGTGAAGGACACTGCTTGTCACTGGCCACTTGGGTGTTTTCCTATCTTCCTGGTGGTGGAAATGAATAAAGATTTGTGCACTTTGTGTGTCTCACTATGTCTCACACCTGCACACACACATCATGGGTGTTGGGGGGAAAAATAAGCACTACCGCAGTTAGGCGGTAGCGTGGGGTTTAAGTTTTAAAAAAAAAGAAAGAACAGGTGTGCCAGAGATTCTGTTCACCCTAAAAAAATGTAACAGGGGATTTCCCCCCACCCTTCACTGTTTGATTACGCAGCATTAGCCTTTGATGTGAAGTGCACTGCTTGTCACTGGCCACTTGGGTGTTTCCTTTCTTCCTGGTGGTGGAAATTGAATAAAGGTTTGTACACCTTGTGTCTCTCACTGTGTCTCACACCTGCACACACACACCATGGGTGCTGGGGAAAAAATAAGCACTACCGCACTTAGGTGGTAGTGTGGGGGTTAAAAGAAAAAAAAAAAAAAATGGGGG
>NC_057752.1:1216194-1323836 GCF_004010195.1 Chiloscyllium plagiosum
GCCACAGGGAGTGGAGTGCATTATTTCCCCCTCCAATTCTATTTTGATTTAAACCCTGCCCTCCCCTTCACTGTTTGATCACACAGCATTGCCCTTTGATGTGAAGGGCACTGCTTGTCACTGGTCACTTGGGTGTTTCCTTTCTTCCTGGTGGTGGGAATTTGAATAAAGATTCGTGCACCTTGTGTCTTTCACTGTGTCTCACACCCGCACACACACATGGGTGCTGGGGAAGAATAAGCACTACTGCAGTTAGGCAGTAGTAAAAAAGAAGAAAAAAATTTTAAAAATAAAGAGGAAGGAAAAAAATAAAAACATTAGTGTCAGACATTCTCTCAATCTGAGAGCTGGCTGTGAGGGAGCTGGACCAGGGTCAAGGACTCCCCATGCATAAATAGAGGGTAACTTGGTGACGGGATACTGGCTTCTGTGGAGTTATTTCAGTGGGGATGAGAGTAAAGCATGTTCCTTTAGAAATTACTTGCAATAGTCATCTTTAGTTGGGGTAAGCATTAGCTATTACTTGGGAAGCTTGACTCATTCAACAAGAAAAAAAAGGAGAAAAAAAGTAATAGGGGATCAGGTCCAGGCAGCGGGCCGTGGAGGGGGTCATTAGGGCCAACTGCCTGCCCCTCATCCGCGGTTACATTAGAGCCCGGGTGTCCACCAACACCCTTGAGTTGTTCAGGGAGAGGTGGGCGCCGCGTGGAGTGTATCATTTCCCCCTCCAACTCTATTTTGATTTAATCCCTGCTCTCCCCTTCACTGTTTGATCACACAGCATTGCCCTTTGATGTGAAGGGCACTTGGCCACTTGGGTGTTTTCTTTTCTTCCTGGTGGTGGAAATTGGACAAAGATTTGTACACCTTGTGTCTTTCACCGTATCTCTCACCTGCACACGCAACATGGGTGCTGGGGAAAAATTAACATTACCGCAGTTAGGGGAATAGGAAAAGACAACAAGGTATTAACAGGGGATTTAGGATCTCCTCAGTTCAGGGGACTGACTCCGAGTTGGCTGGCCACAGCCAGTGTACTGTGCACAAATAAATAAATGGGGACTTAGTGACAGGATACCAGCCACATTTGCTTGGCTGATTTCCAAAAGGTGCTTATATTGCTCAGGAAGCATATAGATACATATAAATGCCAGGATGCTCTAGCAAAAGAGTAGTATCTCCCTTTTTACCATTGCAGGCAATAACAAAGAACAACTACTTGAACAGCACAGAAGATTCCTTCAATGTTGTCACTTCCTGTAGTATCACCTTCCCACCAATCTTATATCCAAACCCCATTGCCATTACTTATCACACCTTTTCTTGTCCTCCCCAATCTTGAAGTTCTCCTGCACGATGCCTCAGCTGTTAGAGTATCTTTCCATTGTTCAAAAAATTGGCAAATACTTGGACTGTGAATAGTTCTGGTATCCATATTCTAAAAAGGATACATATAAGCACTTGGGGAAAGTGAGAGGGGAAAGGTTTAAAAGGGACTTGAGGGGCAACTTTTTCTACACAGAGGGTGGTGCATGTATGGAACAAGCTGCCAGAGGAAGTGGTGGAAGCTGGTACAATGACAGTATTTTAAAGATATTTGGACAGATACATGAATAGGAAAGTTTAGAAGGATATGGGCTAAATGCAGGCAAATGGGACTAGTTCAGTTTAAGAAACCTGGTTGGCATGGACGAGTTGGACCAAAGGGCTTGTTTCTGTGCTGTATGACTATGTAAGTGCAAAACAATTCATAAGGATGATCCCAAAACTCACGGGTTACACCCACCAGGAAGGATTGGCCAGGATGAGACTCATTACCCCAAAAAAGAGAAGACTGAGGGGCGACCAGAGAGATAGGTCTTCAGAAGTACAAAAGAGTAGACATCAGGGAAAAAGTGGGTAAAACAAAAAGCTGTTCCATCCTTCAATGGACAATTGGATAAATATTTGAAACAGAGTGATTTTCGATTCATTTTCGACTGATACAGGGATATGGGAAGAGAATGGGAAAATTAGATTAGTTTAGGTTCAAATTAAGAGAATGGGGAGAGAACAGAATTTCAGGATTGACACAAGGCTATGGAGAGGGTGTGAGGTGGTGAAATATACTTGAGATTGCTCCAGCAAAGAGCCAGTGTTGACACAATTAGCCAAATGGCCTCTTTCTGTTCTCCAAATCTCTGTGGCTCCAAATTAATTGCTCAGGTTAAGCAGACCACACCAATTGAACCATAACAATGAGAGAAATTGTTTTATTATACAGCCAGACACCTTTCCACTTTCCTCCCCAAGTCGCAAACTAAAAGCTTGTAAATTTCAGATCAAAAGCTAATCCAAACAGATTATTAATAGAACTGATAAAATATCCCCAGGGTCTTGCTAAATGTACAATATAAATCGTTATGACAGAGTCTTCATGACCTTCTTGTGATTCTGAAGCTTTTTGCCTACGAGGTCAGGTTTCCTGTCAGCAAATGTCAAAATGAACCAGTGGGAGCATGTTCCCTTTTCGTTTTCCTTCCAGATCCAGTAAAAGTCCAGAAGAACTAAGGCTGTGCTTTGTCATAATTCCCACCTTCTCCCTAGTCCCAAAGACTGACAGCCCTCTGAGATAGGAATGTCTCTTCACCTTTGTCTTAAATGGGAGGAAGCATTTTCCCAGCATCCACCGGGTCAAGAGCCTCCTCAGAATTGTTTATGTTTCAATAAAACCACCTCTCATTCTTCTAAACTCCAAAGAGTATGGGACAAGTCCACTGAACGTTCTCTTTTACAACAAACCACATCATCTCAAGAATCAGGAGACCAAAACTCTTGATATGTTACTGCCTTGCTTTATATTCATCTGGCTTTGAATTAGGTTCAAAGCTTGTGCAGTGATCACAGTTAATTTTATCCCCATTCACGTGGCAGACACTGGGTGGTCAAGTAATTAAAACCAGGACAATGAAGGCCCTATTGGTACTGTCACTGGACAAGCAATCCGGAAGCCCATTTTCTAAAGTTATCAGTTCAAATCCCATCAGCAGCTGATGGAAGTTTAATTCAATTGAAAACTGCTTACAGTGATAGTAACCATAACAATTATCAGGAAAACTCTTCTGGTTCACTAGCATCCTTTAGGGAAGGAATTTAATAATTCTTATCTGGTCTGGCCTACGTGCAACTCCAGATCCACAACCAATATCATGGATTCTTCACTGCCCTCTGAAATGGCCAAGTGAGCCACTCAGTTCCAAGGCAATTAGAGATGGGCAACCAATGGGAGTCTTGCCAGTGACACCTACCTCTTACAGATGAAAATGCTGATCAAGATTTATAATCAACCTGTTATTGCACGCCTGTGGAAGACGTAGGATTTGAACCTGGGTCACCTAGCTCAGAAGTAGGACATTACCACTGTGCCACATGAGCACATTGTTGACACCCATTTACAGAGCCCCTCTCACTGCCTCAGATTTAGATTTTATTGTCACGTGTACTCAAAGACAGAAGTAAAGGAGTACAGTGAAAAATGTATAATGTTGCTACACATGGTACCTAGGTACAAAAAAACCCTAGGTATACAGTAAGAGAAATGAGAGTTATAAAGTTAAGCATTACTACATAGAATAGTAGAAAAATAAAGAAAAAGGTAACAGTTTACATTAAAGTTCAACAGCCTTGAGTCCACCACTTACTCGCTTTCCAGGGAGATCTCAGCTATCTGTTCTCGACACCGCCACCGATACTGTCGCTGCTGCTGCCTCTATGATCTTTCCCAGTGCCTCAGTAACATGCCCAGGCAGGATCCACTCACATGCTGAGCCGAGACCAGCTGGCACACTGCCGCGACACCAGGCTGAGAGCCACCAAGAGACCAGGCCGGGACCCACCGAGAGACCAGGCCGGGACCCACCGAGAGACCAGGCCGGGAACCGCTGAGAGATCAGGCCGGGAACTGCTAAGAGATCAGGCCGGGACCCGCCATGAGACCAGGCCGGGACCCGCCGAGAGACCAGGCCGGGACCCGCCGAGAGACCAGGCCGGGACCCGCCGAGAGACCAGGCCAGGACCCGCCGAGAGACCAGGCCGGGACCCGCCGAGAGACCAGGCTGGGACCCGCCGAGAGACCAGGCCGGGACCCGCCGAGAGACCAGGCCGGGACCCGGCGAGAGACCAGGCTGGGACCCGCCGAGAGACCAGGCCGGGAACCACCGAGAGACCAGGCCGGGACCCGCTGAGAGACCAGGCCGGGACCCGCCACGTGACCAGGCTGGGACCCGCTGAGAGACCAGGCTGGGAACCACCGAGAGACCAGGCCAGGACCCGCTGAGAGACCAGGCTGGGAACCACCGAGAGACCAGGCCGGGACCCGCCGAGAGACCAGGCCGGGACCTGCTGAGAGACCAGGCTGGGAACCACCGAGAGACCAGGCCAGGACCTGCTGAGAGACCAGGCTGAGAACCAAGAGACCAGATTGGGACCCGCCTAGAGGCCAGGCCAGGACTCACTGAGAGACCAGGATGGGACGTGCAGAGAGACCAGGCTGAGACCCACTGAGAGACCAAGCTTGGACCTGCTGAGCGACCAGGCCAGGACCCGCCTAGAGACCAAGCTTGGACCTGCCGAGCGACCAGGCCGGGAGACCAAGCTTGGACCTGCCGAGCGACCTGGCCGGGAGACCAAGCTTGGACCTGCTGAGCGACCAGGCCGGGACCCTTCAAGGGGGAGGTGAACACTAAGAGGGGGAGAACACCAGAAAGGAAGAAGAAAAAGAGAAATAGGGGAAAAAAAGAGAAGGAAATGAGAAATAACAGGAGATGAGATCTGGTTGGAGTGACCTCCTCCACTGTGATCTCTAACACACACCCAGATTGGGGCAGCTGAAGTGCTTCAATGTCCTAAAGAAGTACTTTTATGAGAACTGGTGAGATATATTACCACCTTCAGGCTGAAACAGATGCAAAATGATCAATGAGGGCCTGGCTGTTTGTATTCTTCAGCCCAGGGACCACGTTTTGTGTTTCCTGTTGATCAGGTTTGTTGAATTGTAATTGAAAACTCTTATTTTGCAGCTGTCCGCTCTAGATAATGGAAAGAGTGCCTTTAAAAAAAACACCATTTTCTAAAATCCAGGATTTGTTGCTCAATTCCTGTCTTCGTTCAGCAAAATGATACTTACCAATCCCAGATGGCAAATGAGAGCTATTTCCTGAGGCTTGTGATAAGAGTCTCATTTTCACATACCCAAGGGTTCAGCATCATAGTGAGGCCCTTAATGAAAGGTCCTGCTCAGAGGTATCTGACCTTTGGCAGGCTGGAATAGGAATCCTACACTGGATCAAAGATTGGCATGAAGGAAGGATAGGTGAAGTCATGGTAATGTACATAGACTTGTAAGCCAGAACCCCCAGGCTAATGTTCTGGGAACGTGATTTCAAATCCCACCACAGCAGACAGTGAATTTTGAATTCATTAAAGTAAACCTGGAATTAAAAGCCTATCTAACCATGATGTGGAGGTGCCAGTATTGGACTGGGATGGACAAAGTCAGAAGTCATATGACACCAGGTTATAGTTCAACGGGTTTATTTGAAATCACAATCTTTTGGAGCACTGCTCCTTCAAGCAATGGTGTTGGACTATAACCTGGTGTTGTATGACTTCTGACTATCTAATCATGGTTCACTAATGTCCTTTAGGAAAAATAATCTACTGTCCACACCCCGGTCTGACCTACATGTGACTCGGACTCACAGCCCTGTGGTTGACCCTTAACTGCCCTCTCTTACAATCTCCGAATGAAGTTCTGATGAAAGACCTCCTCGTGGGTCTGCTCCTGGGCCTGGCCAAACTGGCCATCAACAGGTCCAGGCAGCGGGCCGTGGAGGGGGTCGTTAGGGCCGACTGCCTGCCCCTCTTCCGCGGTTACGTTAGAGCCCGGGTGTCCTTGGAGAAGGAGCACGCGGTGTCCACCAACACCCTGGAGTTGTTCAGGGAGAGGTGGGCGCCGCAGGGAGTGGAGTGCATTATTTCTCCCTCAAACTCTATTTTGATTTAGTCCCTACCCTCCCCTTCACTGTTTTGATCACACAGCACTGTCCCTTGCTGTGAAGGGCAGTGTTTGTCACTGGCCACCCGGGTGTTTTCCTATCTTCCTGGTGGTGGAAATTGAATAAAGATTCGTGCACTTTGTGTCTTTCACTGTGTCTCACCCCTGCACACACACACCATGGGTGCTGGGGATAAAATAAGCACTACCGCATTTAGGTGGTAGTGTGGGGATTAAAAGAAAAAAAAAATAAACCGCAAGCAAGGGGACGGGCTGTCCTAGAGAGAAAAAAATGAAGTTCTGATGAAATAGCCACTCCGTTTCACTTTGAAATGCGCAACAAATGCAGTGACTCTCAGGAAATGAGCAAAGAAAATGACATTGATGGCACTTGTCTAATGAAGTAAGATACATTTCATAAATCGGTAAATCATTCAACTCCTCTTTGGGCAAACGCAAACTAGTTCAGGTTGGAGTCATGGTCGGCATGGACTAGTTGGATCGGAGGGTCTGTTTCCGTGCTGTATGACTCTGACTTTATACCTCAAAGTAAAATCTAGTTTGACCCTCAACCTTGCAACCAACTACCTCCTACGGCTTGTGTTCCTCCCCGGCTGTGTCTGGCGATCCAGTCCGTGTCTTGATCATTGCCTTTCCCCCAGTTTGTGGCAGTGACCTGCGTCCCTTTCCTGTGACTGCTGACAATGATCGAAGCTGCGGGAGAGCAACCGTTTTTGCAGCATTTAGTGTTTGCAGATTTAAACGTATGAGGTGCTTTCCCATTCAGCTAGAAGGCTACTCCTGTGGCTTTCCAGTTTTTACCCCCGCCTCTCCTCCAGGGGCTGGACCTTTGGCGTGGTTTGAGTTTTTTTAAATAAATATGTAGACTCTGCCCCCTTTACGTCGAAATTTGACGTCAAATCAGTGGATTAAAAAAAAGTGTCAAACACTCGCCTGTGCTCCAGTGTGGTAGTCCTTGTTGGATCAAGAGTGTTGACAGTGCTAGGGTTTCAGGTAGGGGATTAATGATGTTTATAGCGTTTGGTGTTTTCTTTAATAGTGTCTCAACGCTAAATCTTTTCAGTATCTCCGACTGTGGAGAAATATGGTTGTGTTTGGGATTTTTTTTTAAAAAACCCTTCATCCACGTCTTCAAGTCGTGGTGCTTGGTCCCTGTCCCCTCCCTCGACTTCCTCTTTTAAATCGTCAAAATGTTTTTTAAACAACCATTTTATTCCTTTGTTTTGTAGAGGAATCAATTTCAGATTACAAAAAAGAAAATGGCTGTGGAAGGAGCGATGAAGTGCGTCAAGTACTTGATGTTCATATTTAACTTCTTGTTCTGGGTGAGTGTTAGCTTCATGTCAGTTTTCAAACCTTTTTGTGTATGTCTGGGATGGAAAGAACAAGAGCGGCGCGGTCATGAGGGGGTCAGTGTCTGTATCCTAATTTGTTTTTTGATGTAACTGAATTATAGTTTAGTTATTCAGTGAAAAGTAGGTTTAGCAAATGTTTAGTAAGTGTTGAAAGAAACTTGATTATATTCTTATATGGTGACTGCATTTTGTTACAAATGAGTATTTTTTAAAATCCTTACATCATTTTATTGTTTTTTAAGTCTATGATTATAGGGTTTTTTAATTAAAGTTTCCGTGCTGCCCCTTAAAAAAAAACCCATTGTTTTCTATGCTCAACTCGATACACAAATGTTCTGAGGATGAAACCTTGTTTCTCTGCCAAAACAAAGTGGAGGCTCCCTGTTTATTATCCGAGGGAGTAGCTACGTGGACAGAGATTTCTATTAAGAAATCACCCATGTGTGAGAGAGACTTGAGAAATACAAGATCTGTGCAGAGGGCTTCATGTTAGGTTACCTAACCCAGAAAGGAAGGAAATTGTGTGGATTTTAAAATAAAATGTACATGAGATTTGTTTTTCTGAACCAGAATGGGGGAGAGGAGATAGGATTGTTTTGGGTGGGATAGCACTTTGTGTTGAGAGGGAGGGAATTCTTCCATGGGAAAAATTCGGCTTCCTACCTGAGAGAAAAATTAGAAAGGGTTTTTTTTTTCTTTGGCAGTCAGCGGGGTTGTGGTAAAAGCTTTGCTGAATTGTGATTTTTTTTTTAAAAGAAAATTTGAACAAGTCGTGACCTGTATTGCCTGCGAGAATAGTTTTGATTTCACCCCCCCCCCCCGGGTGCGGTGGTGGTTTTTCCCCACGCTGCCTCCCCGCTCTCGTTTCTCTCCAATTTGTTTCCAGACAGGACTTTCAGGTTTTCAGCTGAAAATTCTCTGCAGGTAAATGCAAAGGTTGTTTGGGCGGGGAGGAAACGTTTGTTTAACGAGTTAGAAACAAACCGTGTTGGAAAAACACAGCAGGTCGGGCCGTTTCTGTGGAGACAAACTTCGACAACGTTTTTTTTTGTTGGATCAAATTATTTGCAGTTAGCCCCTTTTATATGAACGTGCATCCCAAAAGTATCACTGGAATCCTGGACTATATCATTTGATTGTTGCTTTCAGCAGTTTCCTACTGATTTTAATGTTGCCATTTAATGTCTTGTGCTGGTGAAATACTGCGAGCCTGCCTTTTTCCCCGGGGCTGTTTTATTTCTGGATTAGAAATAGATACTTCTAGAATTGTTCGAGGAGAGGGTTAAACCGCTAGCGTTGGGAGTGCCTGAATCAGTTTCTGGCTTTGAATAAGAGGATGTCCTGTCTTTCTCCCAGTTCGACTGGGACCCAGAGCTTTTCAATGGAGCTTTGCCTGTGGTGAAACAGCAAGTGGACGATGGCCCAGTAGCAGTGTTGCACTGAAAGCACGATGCTGGGGAAGGCAGGTAGCATCTGTTGAGACTCAACACAGTTAACCTTTTTGAGTCCAACATAGCTCTGCTTTGGAACTTGACACGCTGTCTAGCCTCACTAGCCCCTTACTGATCTTTTGATATGTATTGTGGGCCAGTACCCCAATGTGTGACAGGACCTTGCCACCCTGTCCCTCCCTGATGAGGTGAGGACTCCGAACTGGCTGCTGCTGTTGTGACCGCAGGTGAGGCTTCATCTTGGCCAGTCGATTTTATTACCATTTAAAATCCTGTATACGCACATCTTAAACACTCGATACCAACAAGACACCTGACCTCTACCTGTCAAAGGATTCAAATGTAAATTTGGAGCAGAATCATGCCGTTCGGCCCCTTGAGCCTGGTATGCCCTCTGATAGTGATTGGCTTGATAATGGCCTCCATTTCACTCTCCTGACTCTCTCTCTCCTTTCTTCATTCTCTCTCTGACTCCATAATGACCCAGCCTCCACTGCTCTCTCTTGAGAATGATAATTCCAAATGACCCTCATTTCCTCTTCTCATCTGGCATTTTTAAACTTTTCTCATAAGGGGCAAACTTTTAACCTCCTCACTGTCAAATTCCTTCAGGGACCAGTGTTTCAATAAGCTCACCTCTCCTCTAAATGCCAATGAATACAGGCTTGAGCTGTCTCCGTAGATAACCCTTTATAATCCCAGGAAACAGTCATGTACCCATTGCCTTACCAAACCCTGACTGAGATTTTAAAGATAGCTTGTTTCACATTCTAGGCACCGATACAAAGGTATTTTGAGATGTTTCACCAGAGCATTGCCCAGTGGTGCACTAGTTGATAACATAAGGAGATATTGGGACAGTTGACTGAAGCGATGATGGGTTTTTCTTCTGGAAGGCAAGAGAAGCTTGAGGGGTTTTCCTTGGTTTGGCTGTTATAACTTTCAACCAATGGTGAAACTTGGGACGTAGGAAGCTGGAGAAGTTTAGCATCCGGGAGGGTAAGGCTATGGAGTGATTTGAAAACACAGGCATTTAAACTGAGATATGTGCTTTTTGACTAACATTAAGCACAGGATAATGTGTCGTTGGGATTTTTAAGGCCGCTAGAGTTTTGAATGAGCACGTGTCTGAGACTAAGTCTGAATGGATCTTTATTTTGCCATTCTTGGATCTCTCCGTCCTAATGCTTGAAGATGACCTTTTTTTATGACAAAACTATAAAAGTTCCATTGAACTCTGCTCACTCAAATAAGAACAGTGTTGTGTCAAGCTCAGTATTGCATGTGACTAGTGTTTGTTGCAAATGTTCAAAGCAGTTCCTCACCTTTTTGCAGAAACACAAGTGTTTTGCCTTGGTGTAGACTGACCAGTCATAGGTGTGACATCAAGCTTAATTAGTGTGAGGTTAACTTTTTTTTTCAGTTTTGAATCAGAAAGTCTGCTCTTTGAGTCAGTTCCTCCACTGAAATAGCTGGTATGGTTTGGTCTCGCCACAAGTACTTGAGCATGAACTGAACTTTTCTAATGCATCTGCGAACATACTTTGTAGAGGGAATAGATTTGGAGCTCTGATAAGCAAATGGTAAGCAATATTGGGTGTAGCATTTAAATCTTAGGTCGTAAGTATTGAAGGAGGCAATAGCCTAGTGGTATTATCGCTTGACTATTAATCCAGAAACTCAGCTAATGTTCTGGGGTTCAAATCCTGCCATGGCAGACCCTAAAGAATCTGGAATTAAGCGTTTTATGATTAATCCATTAATTTGTTGGGGGTGGGGGGAGAAACCCATGGTTCACTAATCCCATTGGGGGAGAAACCTGTCAGCCTCATCTAGTCTGGCCTACATGTGACTCCAGACTTGCAGCAATGTGGTTGTCTCTGGGGAATGGGCAATAAATGTTGGCTTAGCCAGAGCCACCTACATCCCGTGAGTTTTAAAAAAAAATTCAAATGGGACAAAAGGTGGGTATATGAACTGTTCAGTTAATGACCTGCCTCATTAAAGGTTCTCTGAAGTGTACATTGCTCTTTTGGGGAAGAAGGTTGATTAGCTACTGAGAAAGCAAATAGCTTGCTGAGACTATTGCTTCAGACGTTGCTTGCCAGTCGGCAAGCAGAGAGCGTTAGGCTTTTTTTTTGCTTTAGGTGTAGATTTGAAGCCAGATAGTTGCAGGTTATAGTTCAGCTAACCATGTGGTGCGCTCTGTTTTGCTTCTCCTTCACCCCTTGGTTGCACTTTAGTGTAGGCACAAATTTTGATTGTCTGCTCCCCGTTCACTCAACTGTAAGACCAATTCCAGCCTTGTCCCAGGTGTTTTACCTTGGATGGTTGTTTGTAGCTGGACGTGCTCTAAGGATGCTGAGGCTTCTCTTTCAGGTGTCGGTTGACGGGTTTTTTTTCCTCAACAGGCATGGCAGCCCCATGATGCCCAGCACCCTGAGTGCATGATAGGAAATGGGCAGGCATATTTTTTCCTAAGGGCCTAAGCACAAGTTCTTCAAATTGGTAGCTCTAATTAAAGCTTTCTGAACTTATTGTTTTTTTAAAAAACAATTTCTCCTCCTGGCCCCTGAGCAATAATGCTAAGCTTGCCAACTTTAAGGTTTCATCACGTGACTTGCAACTGCCCCACCCTGTGCAATTGTCTTTCTCCCCTTCCCCTTCCCCGAAAAAGCATTTGGAGATGAGAGCAACCTTTTTAAATTTAAAAGGCCCCTCTAATATTTCACCTGGGTTGTTCTCCATAATCTCCTGAAGATTTGCAGGATAGCTAGCCTGGATTGTTAAAGGGAGGTTTTTAATTGTCTGGCTGTTTTCCCCCCCCCCCCTTGCATCAGCTTTCTTAGACTGTATATTATAGTTGTCATTTGTTTGCAGAATGCTTCCTTTCAGTTTTCTCTGTAGAGATGAAGTCATTTTTGTTTAGTACCCTCATGGGGCTGGGCCAGCCAATGATTTTTTTTTCTCTCTTGCTTCAAGCTCCTTTTTCTTTATTCCTCCCGCCCCGGCCACATTTTTCTGAATGGTAGGCCAATGTTGTGACTGCCTTTCAAACAATATTTTATCCCACCCTGCCCAAGCTAACCAAGTTGAATTGTCACATATTTATTTCATCCTTATCTCTTGTGTTTCCTTTTGTCTCTGCGGATATTCAAGTAGCGTCCGCATCTAGGAAGTGCAGCAGAGTCATCGCCAGAAATGTTGCAACAGAATGCAGCTCCTAACCAAATCAGCGTGGCTGTCAAACTGTGGCTTTGCAAGTGACCAATAGTGTCTAGCTAAGCGGGGGCTGTTCGCATGAGCTGCCTCCTCAGCTGTGTTGTGCTGGTTGGTGTTCATTGCTTTCAAGTTTTCTCTTGTTGCAAGCTGATGTCTGACAGGGGTAAGTGGATGGCAACTAAGTGAGAATCCTGGCTATTTGCTACTCGTGTAAATCCAGGTTGCACCATAGTCCGTTGTGCCCTCTGAAACTGCTGCACCATCCTATTTTTGGGGAGATGAAATTTGAGGAAAAGGAGGGGCTGAGGGAAAGGTCATAGGCAGCAGAAGGGTGGTACAGAAAGATGGGGATGGAGGCCGAGCAGGTGGGTTGGAAGAGATAAGCGAGAGTAGCAGAAGCCTGAGGTGGAGAGACAATGGCATAGTGGTAATGTTCTTTGGTACATAATCCAGAGGCCTGGAGTTGTTCTCTGGGGGTGTCGGGTCAAATCCTGGCACAGCTGGTCATGAATAAATCTGGAATTGAAAGCTTGTCTCTGCAATGCTGACCATGATGGCTACCGTCAATAGTTAAAACCTGCCTGGTTTACTAATGTGCTTTTTAAAGGAAGGAAATGTGTCCTTGCCCAATCTGGCTGGCAGTCCCACAGTAATGTGACTCTTAACTGCCCTCCGAAATGGCCAAGCAAGATGCAGTTTAGGAATGTGCAACAAATGCTGGCCTTGCCACTGATGCCCGCATCCCATAATGGAATAAGGGCCTGATGAGAAACCAAGGAGTACTCCGAGAGCAGGGTTCAGCTCATCTATCGATAAACTGGACCATGGGCAGGGAGAGCATTAGGCACGAGGAAAGTAGGCGAATCAGGAAGTGGTGTGTGGAGTAAACCGAATATAGGTGTAAAAGGGGAGTGGGGTTCAAAGGCTACAAGTCAGCTTTTAAGGCAATCCGGGTTGTGTGCAGTCTGTTTATGCAAGCTACAGAATTAGATTGTCAGTCTAACTGACAGATCAGGTCGGCTAGTGAGTTGAGAAATGCAGCCCTAATTTATACCATTCTGCTCCAGGGAAACTATGGATCTGTGTGCACATTACACCAACAGTGTGAAAGAGGAATGGTTTAGAAAGGAATTGCTGCTTGTCTTTTTAAAAAAAAAAATTCAGTCTTCCTGCTTTTCCAAATACTACAGAGACTGTTTCTGAGAGTAAACAGTCACCATGTGCTCCATTTGTTTTTGTCTAGCTGATTAAAGAAATGGTTAGCTCTGTTGTCCTCCCCCAGACTGATGTTTAGCTTTTCGTTGTTTGATTGACACTTTGAGGCACCAACTGTTTTCCAAGTGAAGAGACGGCATCTCCTAGCCTTGTGTTGGGAGCAACTTGAGCAAAATCTTTCAAGGCATTTTGAAGTTTCTAATCTTGTTTGGATAGTGTTAGTCATCTAGATTTGGAAATTGAGAGAAGATGTAGAAGGCTGTGAGATGAAACCTGTGAGGGATAAGATGTGCCAGAGTTGATGACTATACTCTTTTTTTTGTTTTTGAATTTTGTTTCTGGCCCTTCTTCCCACCCCCCGCAAACTTCGTCCAAGGCCCCAAAGGATCCTTCCACACCTGACAGAAATTTACCTGTACCTCCACCAATGTCATCTACCATATCTGTTGCACCCGATGTGGTCTCCTCTACCACTGGGGAGACAGGATGCCAACTTACAGATCATTTCAGAGAACATCTCTGACACCCACACCAACCAACCCCATCAGCCCGTGGCTGAACACTTCAACTCCCCCTCCCACTCTGCCAAGGACATGCAGGTCCTGGGCCGTCTCCATTGCCAAACCCTTACCACCTGACGCCTGGAGGAAGAGTGCGCCTCATCTTCTGCCTTGGGACCCCTGCAACCACACTGGGTCAATGTGGATTTCACAAGTTTCCTCATCTCTTCCTCCTCCTTTTTCACCCCCCCCAATTTCCCATTTATCTCTCAACCCCTGGCCTACAAGCCTCATTCCTGATGAAGGGTTTATGCCTGAAACGTCATTTTTTTTTTCCCTGTTCCTCAGATGCTGCCTGACCTGTGCTTTACCAGCACCACACTCTCAATTGTGAACTTGTTCACCCGAGTCCAACACTAGTACCTCCACGTCCCCTCTACCTTTTTGAAAAGTCTCGATAGCCTACTCCTGTGACAGACTTTTTGATTTGGCTTAGCATCCTTTTTAAGTGTGACTGGGTGGTGGGGTGCTTTTTTGTTTGTCTGGTGGGTTTTGGAGGGAGAGTTGAAAACTGGCCAGGGTGGAGTGGGAGGATAATAAACTATGACTGGGCCATTTGGCCTTTTTTTTTATTTTGAGCTACACCACCATTCAATATTCCTTGAAAACGTTGTTTTGGTTTCAACCACTTTCTGTGACCAAATTCCACAGGCTCCCCACTCTCTGGGTGAAGACGTTTTCTCCTCATCTCAGTCCAAAATGGCCTACCTGGTTTCCTCAGACTGTGTGACCCCTTGGTTCTGGACTCCCTGGTCATCAGGAACATGCATCCTGCATTTACCCTATCTAGTCCTGCAGAATTTTATAGATTCTGTGAAATCCACATCCTCACTTTTTTCTAAACTCTGTGAATATAGTCCTCACCGATTTTGAGTGTTTCATGAATCTATACGTTGTACAGAACACAGGAAGCTGAGTTCACCACGTGGTCAGCTTGGTAGGTACTGTTCTTGTCTCTCGCGCTCTCTATAAATCCAACTTGACATGGCTTCTCTGAACAAGAAGATCAAGAAATATCTGTCTTGCTCATTGGGAATATATTTTTAGAATCCTTAACAATGTCATTCCTGTGCTGCGTTGCCATTTGGTGTAGCTAGTCTGTTCTCAGCAAAGCCCTGCCTTGTATAACAACACTGACTGGAATTTCTAAATCACTCTTGGCTCTGACAACTTTGCATGTGCATAGAACGCCGCCAAATTGATTTGTGATTTATTTGGGCGTGAATGAATCATTGGTATTGCATGAAGTGTCACACTCTGGGCAATAAATGTAACCTTCAATATTTCCTATCTGGAGCTAACAATTACTCCTTTACTTTTTTTTGCGGTAGCCAGTGTCTACTGAGGGAAAAGCCCTTGTGTAAACTAATTTTCATGACTTGAGGTCGTCTTCATATTACGATGACCATGTCGGGAGTACGAGTCGTTTGCCAGAAGATCGTTGTTTCATAAATTTGGCTTTACGTTCCACCTCTGCACTTGAAGCATTAATTGTCAGGGAGGTGTTAAGGATGACAATTTAATCAATTAATTAATTCAAGTTTAGTAAAAATGGGTGCCACATGATGATTTACTAATTTTTTTAATGGTAAAGACAGGCCTGTCTTTCTTTCTGGACATGATCTGCTTCCTGTGGCATATTTGGAAAGGCATTGATCTAATCTGACATGAAGATTCTAAGTTAGATTCCTGCTCTTAGTTGAGACTTGGCACCAGTTGCCTTCCAGAGTGGGAGAAAAATTGGCTATGATTTTAAACATTGTACTGCAACATTCCCGTTTCCACTAGCTGCTGCCACTTTAAGGGAGACTTAACTTGCTCAAAACTGATGCATTAGTGTTTCTTCCAACAAGGGTTACCTCCGATTACAACAGGATCTGGACCAGATGGGCCAGTGGGCTGAGAAGTGGCAGATGGAGTTTAATTCAGATAAATGCGAGGTGCTGCATTTTGAGAAAGCAAATCTTAGCAGGACTTGTACACTTAATGGTAAGGTCCTAGGGAGTGTTGCTGAACAAAGAGACCTTGGAGTGCAGGTTCACAGCTCCTTGAAAGTGGAGTCGCAGCTAGATAGCATACCAAACGCCGCCTTCACTATCCTTTCTTTTATTGGCCAGAGTATTGGGTACAGGAGTTGGGACGTCATGTTGTGGCTGTACAGGACATTGGTCAGGCCACTGTTGGAATATTGTGTGCAATTCTGGTCTCCTTCCTATCGGAAAGATGTTGTGAAACTTGAAAGGGTTCAGAAAAGATTTACAAGGACACGCAGAGGGTGGTGCGTGTATGGAATGAGCTGCCAGAGGATGTGGTGGAGGCTGGTACAATTGCTACATTTAAGAGGCATTTGGATGGGTATATGAGTAGGAGGGGTTTGGAGGGATGTGGGACTAGATTGGGTTGGGATATGTAGTTGGTGTGGACGGGTTGGACCGGAAGGTCTGTTTCCATGCTGTACATCTATGACTCTGACTTCACAATGAGGAACAGGCTTGTGTTTATGCAGCACCTTTCCTGGACTCTGGATGTCTTGCAACTGCTAAAAGTGCTTTTTTTTTAAAGTCTTTTCACTAAGAAATGGCTGTCATTTTACACACGTGCGTACGCACTCCCACAAACAGGAATTTGATAGTGACTAAATGGCCAGTTATGGAGTAAATTTGATTGGAAGACTGAGGGGACTTTCTGCCATAATATCTTACCTGAAAGAAGACTGCTTCAACGCTGCTATTATCTCATGGTCCAATCAGTCATGTCAGAAGATACCTATTTTCTGGGGTAAGTGGGAGAAGGCTCTTGCCCTTATGAGACCAGAGTTGGGATTACTATTGCCCCAGAGAATCTGTGCTCTCAGGGAGGGGAACTGGGTCTGGAAATGCCTTTGCATTACCTTGCCTCCCACAGTTTAGTGGGATTATGTAATTGTGCTGTTTACTGTAAGTCACATGGGTGTGTCAGGACTACTGCAATTTGTGGCCTTGTCCATTACTCATCCCTTTTTTTTTCTTTCCCATTTTTTGCAGCGATGTTCTGGGAGGGGAGAGGGAACAACGTTTTTAACACCATTTCCTCTTTTTAAACTGATTTATAATTCCCCACTAGCTAAAGCACTATAGATAAAAAGCGTGGAGTCTGCCTGATTTATGATTTTCTTTAAATCATTGCCAGCCGCCTCTTGATATTGAGGCTCTCCCTTGCCTCTGGATGACGTGACTGGCACGATAATGCCCACAATGGGACTGGTAAGCAGTTGACAATGCCACTTCCTGAATGATGCTGTAACATCAAGTGCCCAACAGCCAGTCGCAGAGCTGAATGATTTGTCTCTATGTAATAGATGTACTGCTCTTAGATTATCTGCACACTGCATGTGGGACCTTTACAAGTTGACTGTTTTATTTTATAAACTTAATTGCTTATTGAAGTGCTTTGAAGTAATGGAAGGTGCTATATAGATGCAATAAAAACAAAGTGCTGGAGAATTGTAGCATCTGTGGAGAGCTTGGCACTTCTAGTTGAATGTGCCTGTTCAGATCTGAAGAGAAATGTGTAAGTAGGCAAACAGGAGTCTGGAGGAACACAGCAAGATAGGCAGCATTGGCTGGTGGAGAAGTCAACGTTTCTGGTGTTAACCCTTCAGGACTAGATGTGGGGGTTGGGGAAGCTACAGATAAATCTGTAGGTGTCCCGAATATTCACTGCTCCGCCACTTGATGCGACCTGGCTTGCTGTATTTTTCCAGCTGCTTGTTTGTCTATGTTGGATTCCAGCAACTTCCCTTAGGTGTGTATGTGATGGATTTTGTACTGTAGAGCAAGGTGAGAGGGACAAGTGAGGTATGGGAAGAATTTTCAGGCAGAAAGATTTCTTTTTGGAAAGTAGGTCCAATTTTTTTCATGCGACAGGCATGTTGAAGACTTTAGCAGTGTGGGTCTGTTTCTGTGGTATGGAAACCACATGCAAAAATTGGTAGTGTGAGCTGGTGGGAACTGTTTTAGCAGAAGATTGGGGCAACTTTGTGGAAGTGTTTTTTTTTTCCCTGAACTACAGCCTCTGTTGAATCTTCAAATCATTTTGACCGTTTGAGGGACTGCACAGCCTTCTTGACAAATCTCCAGTGCCAAGGTTTTTGCGGCACAGTGGTAGCATCGCTACCTCCGAACCAGAAGACTGGGGTTTAAGTCCCACCTGTTCAGAGATGTGTAATAATATCTCTTAAATGGGTTGGTTAGAAAATACCTAAAGGCTCAAAGCAGACATTAAAACCTATCTTTGTGCAGTTTTTTGGTTTGGTTTGGTTTGGGTTGGGAGTTTTGTGCTTGCCTCTCTTTTTTAGCTGCTGTAGCACAAGTGAGATATAGAACATACAGTGCAGAACAGGCCCTTCGGCCCTTGATGTTGCGCCAACCTGTGAACTTCTCAGTTCGTTCCCCTACACTATCCCAAAATCATCTATGTGCTTATCCAAGGATTGTTTAAATCTTCCTAATATGGCTGAGTTGACTACATTAGCAGGTAATGCATTCCATGCCCTTACCACTCTGCATAAAGAACCTGCCTCTGACATCTGCCTTAAATCTATCACCCCTCAACTTGTAGTTATTGCTTGTAGCCCAGGGCTGCTCTTCCTGAGTGCTTTCTTGCCAATGTCTGTTATCTTGTCATTAGTGAGCAATATTTGTGCCTCTGTGTATTAGTACACTGTATTGACTCTGCAGTTGTTAGGTTTGGGTGGGGCTGAGATTGGGAGTGTGAAGAATAGCCTCTGTTCATGTATCCTCTGTATGTTGTCTTTTGTAAGTGTGTTTGAGATCTGGGGGCTGAACCACCAAAACCTTTTTTTTTCTCTTTAAAAAATTCTGGGCAGGCTTTTTAAACCCATGATAGCCTCATTTTTTTTTTGAGGAAGCAACCAGGCCTTTAAATTACTGTGTGGTTTATGTCTTAGGAGGAGGTGGGAATGTCCGATTGGCACGTCATGAGGAAAGGTTAAATGAATCATCAAACTAGTGGGAGGTTTCTGACACACTCACGCTGTCTAGTCACTGCTTCATGGCTTGTTGTCATGGGTGCTTTTGACCCTTGACCCCTCCTGGGTTTAATCCTCTAGTTCATTTCGGCGGGGGGGGGGGTGAATGTTTCTTATAACATATATCAAATGCAGCAGCAAAATTATCTCTTTTTTAATGCTTTAAGCCATGATTTAGGCTTTGCTTGGTTTATTTTGAAATTTTCCAAGTGGCATCCAGAGGCCAAAGTTTGGCCAGGGGCTGTTAGAAATGTCTACATCACCTCGTGCCAGAATCTACTGTCTCTGGTGGAGGCCAGCTTTGCTAACGCTGGCTCGTGTTAGACCCCCCCTCCCCCCTTTTTTTTTTAACAAAAAGCTCCATTGGGATTGCCAAATAGTGTTTGTTTACTCTGGCCTAGTGCTGTAGTACATTAGTCCGACTCTGCAGAACAGAAACCGGGCTGCCTGCGCAAAACAGCATCGAAACTCTGCGCAGAAAAGCAGCTAAGCATTAAATGTGCAATAGCAAACGCAGCAGCACTTGCTGGTTAGAGAAATCTTTTAATTGCTCCCATTCCAGAGGATGTTGAACAGTGGTCCAAGAGGTGCCTTTTCCCTGAATTATACAGCTGGGAGTGGAGAAGCTGCTGTTCCAAAAAAAAAACTTACAGCCGAGAAGGAAACAATTGAGTCCATCGTGTCTGTACTGGTTCTATTCCCTCATGTCAGTTTGGTACCAGTCGCTTTTCAGATTTGTACACACTTGCTTTGTGTGTTTGTGTCTGCTTATAAATCTGGTAAAAGCCAGTTCCCTCTCGAGTTGACCTCTGTTTAGGTAGCAGTGATGCTGCTGGTACTGTAAACACAAAATGTATTTTTGCCTTGCAAAACAGGAATTCTGTTCTCTTGACTGCCAGAATGAGGGTATATCACCTCTGATTTTCTCCAAACAGATATTGAAAGAATTCACTTTTTATTACTAAAATTCTACAATATCAAACCTTTTTTTGTTTTTAAATGGACATTCTTCCCCTTTAAAAGGAATGGGCTTCAGGAAACCAACCCCCATCCAAAGACCAATTAATGAAAATATTTTCGCTGTGCAGCTTTTTAGTTCAGTGGTGCTTTTCCCATCTCTGAGTGAGTGCAGGTTTCAAGGCCGTGGTTGAGGGCCCAGTGGTATTATCACTAGACTATTACTCCAGGGACCTGGGTTCGAATCCTAACACAGCAAATGGTAGAATTGGAATTCCATACAAATCTGGAATCCAGAGTCCAATGATGACCATGAAACTGTTGCAGAAACCCATCTGGTTCACTAATGCCCCTTTTTAGGGAATGGAGGTGCTATCCTCACCTGGTCTCAGTCCCCCTGGTCCTCACCTTCCACCCCACCAACCTCCATATACATCGCATCATTTCCCCAACCTACAAACTGACCCCACCACCCAGAGAGAGATTTCCGTCCCCACCCCATCTGCTTTTCATTCCCTCTCCGACTCTTTTGTCAGATCGATTTCTGCCCCCTCACTCAACCCTCCTACCACAGGAATTGCTAAATCTGTGCCCACACTGCCTCACCTCTGTCCAAGGCCCCAAAGGAGCTTTCCACATCTATCAGAGTTTTACCTGTTCTCCCACACGCATCATTTACTGTATCTATTGCTCCTGATGCAGTCTCCTCTACATTGGGGAGACAGGATGCCTACTTGCAGAACGCTTCAGTGAAAATCTCTGGGACATCCGCACCAACTAACCCCCATGGCTGAACACATCAACTCCCCCTCCCACTCTGCCAAGGATGTGCAGGCCCTGGGCTGCCTCCATCACCACACCTTAACCACCTGACACCTGGAAGAAGAATGCATCATCGTCTGCCTTGGGACCCTCCCAACCACACTGGATCAATGTGGATTTCACCAGTTTCCTCATCCAACTCAGCACTGCCCTCATGACCTGTCCTAACTGTCCATTCTCCTTCCCACCTATTTGCTCCACCCTCTTCTCCAACCTATCACCATTACACCCACCTCCATCTACCCATCGCGCACTCAGCTGTCTTCCCAAGCCCCTTCCATTTATCTCACAGCCCCCGACCCACAAGCCTCATTCCTGATGAAGAGCTCTTGCCCGAAATGTTGTCCTACCTCTTTTTTCCCCCCCCCCCCGACCTGTTGTGCTTTTCCAGCACCAGACTCTCAACTGATTTCCAGCATCTGCAATCTGCACTTTCTCCTGGTCTCATCTACATGTTTGACTCCAGACCCACAGCAATGCAGTTTTTCTGTGGGCAACTGGGGATGGCAATAAATGCTGGTCTACTCGGCACTGACCATATCCTGTGACCGAATGTGTTTTTATATAAAAACATCTCTCCCTGTAAGCAGAGTATGGCTCCAACTTTGCTACATTTGAAGCTGTTGCTCAGTCATATCCTTGGTTCTAGTAGGTGAAAACCACACGATGTAGGAGTCCAAAAGCCCCCTATTTCATTTGAGGGTTAATGATTGCAATCATGGAAGCAGGTCATGGCCTGCCAGGTTGTTGATTTTTAGTTTGTGAGTATGATGTAGATTTGTGGGGAGATTACCCACTTGTCAGCATTTTTAAATCATTCCTTCCTTGCCTTCTCTCCTGCCCTGTCACCACCCTCTTATCTTCAGCCAAGCCAAAAAGTCTAATTACCTAAGTACTAAGCACTCTGCCAAGCTGTTTTAACTCCATGTTACTGCAATTCTGCATTATTTTTTCCTTGCCTAGTTAACACCCTGTTGCTATGAAGCTGAAAGCAAAATCTTCAATATCTTCTACTACGATGAGGCTTCGGGTCAATCCACCTCTTAGCAACCTGCCCTGAAAACTCTGCTCCTATTTGACAAGTTGCAACAAACCCCTCCCAGCAACTGAGGCAAGCCTCCATTTCTCAAAATAAAAATCCGACCAGATTCTTGAAGGACTTCCTTTCTCCCCCATTCAACCCTAATATACCTGAGTACTTTTCATTTCTTACAAAGTTCAATCTGGATTTACATCAAACAAAAACTCATTGACGCTCCTTGGACCCTACCCTATTGTCTACCAATTTTAATTGCAAATCATCCATTATTTTTTGAAATATTTGTGGGTAAAGCAAACCTGAAAGGAAGTGTTACACTCTCTCCTTTTTGTATGCAAATTTGCTACACGCAGCTCTGTGAATTTCAGTTTGGCTCCAGGCTCTCCTTTTTCCCAAATTTGAAAGCTCCTGATAGATCATGTAGCACTTTGTGCTAAATAGGAGGTCACGCTATCTACGATTTTGAACCACCACATCATAGAAAATCTGAGCTGGAGTAGGCCCTTCCAGCCTGCTCCACCATTCAATCTGATTGCTGATCATCCAACTGCTCCTGCTTTCTTCCCATACCCTTTTGATGCCTTAGCCGTAAGAACGATATCTAACTCCTTCTTGAAGCCTTCAATGTTTTGGCTTCAGCCACTTCCTGTGACAGAATTCCACAGGCTCCCCACTCTCTGGATGAAGACATTTTTCCTCATCTCCATCCACAATGGCCTACCCCATATCCTTTAAACTTATCATCCTGAACATCCTTTCTACGTTTACCCTGTCTAGTCCTGTTAAATTTTTATAGATTGGAGATCCCCAACCCCTTTTATTCTTCTAAACTCCAGTGAATATAGTCCTAACTGATCCAGTCTCTCTTCATACATCAGTCCTGGCATTCCCAAGAATCAGTCTGGCAAACCTTTGCACTTAGTGTTATCCACAGGATCTCCATGCTTACATGCTTGTGGATAGTAAGGATTTGGCGTACCTCCAATTGCCTTTAAAGGCTGATCGAAAGAGGAAAACTGACCTCGAAAGAGGAAAACTGACCTCTATTGTGGTGCAAGTTGTATTGCCTCCCAGTGTGCCTAATGGGTAAACTCTATTCCTGCGCTGTCTGCTGTCCTGTCATACTGAAGTACTGTGGCAAGAAACTTGCGGAGGTGATTTTTTTTTTAATTTCTCTTCTCCTCTTTTCTCCAGTATTTTACTGGGAATCCACGTGGATCAAATCCTGACCCCCACCCCACTCTCCCAAATACTGCAAACAAAATGTTTCCATTGCTGTGGCCTTCAATAATTCTTGGTGTATTAATTTAGTATTGAGGCAACTGCACTAAGGCGAGGCCCTTCTTTGTTTGCAAGCTCTCTGCATTATAATGGGATCAAGCAGCAAAACTGAAAGCTAAGTAGAATAGGGCTTTGTACATTATATTGGTGGTCTTGTAGGCCATACTTTAACCTGGTTTCATTGCGCTGTATCAGCTCTCCTTTCTGCACCACCTTGTTGTTTTTTTTTTTAAACACTTAATTTTTTTTAAAGCTCCTTTGGTCTAAACCTTCCTATCTCTGTACCCTCTCTGGTCCTCCAAATGTGCGGTTGTGGTCACTTACTCCTGATGTTTAGTTTCTCTGAACCATGAGAAGCTGAAACTATGGCTATGAAGTTGTGGAAGTTCCTCTAAAATTCTCCCTCTCCCCAGAGAAGCTCTGAACATTATTTTATCTCTTTTGGTCATTTTTTTTTTTCCCCCTCCCCACCTGGGTCAGTGTCAAATTCTGTTTAACTGGTCCTCCTGTGTAGTATATGTTTTGCAAAGCACCACTAATCCAGTGAAAGCAATGTACATGTAGCTGCAGTTTGAACCTCCTGAACATCTGCCAGGGGTTTGTACACGATTACTTGCATGTGCCTCCCAACTCCTGTTTTTATTGAACAAGATTGAAATGACTCCAGGATATTCTTTTGATTTCTAATAATTTAACTATTTTTAAAAATATAAACATTTTTGATTTTGCAGCTTAATCATCCTTCTCTTTCCCCTTCATGTACCTGCAGGCTGAACCTCGAGCTGTTGCGGATGCAGATGGATCAAGTTTTGTCTGTTCTGTGACACACCCTGCTTGGTTCTTTCTACCTGTGGTGGTGGGGGGGTGGGGGGGCTAGTGAAGACAGCACTCCAACAGAAGCTCCATGCGCAATGTCTTTCCCACCCAGTGCCGTGTTGCTGTTAGAAGCTTGACGCCTGCGGCTACTGGTTGAGAGTAGGCAAATCTGGCTCTGGGCACATCTCTAGGGCTGGTCTTTTTGATGGGCTGCTTCTCCCCTGTGCCGTGGAGGTTCCGGTTGCTTGTGTTTCCAACTCAGCTGATGAGGGCCCACTGTCCTCCTACAGTGGCTCCTGATCTCCTGATGACAGGCCTGCCTTTCTGAGCAGGCCTTTAGGAAGTGGATGGAGCCTATAAGCAAGGCTTGAACCTTCTGGGAGCCCGGTTTCCCACGTCTCTTCTATGTGGGAGCTTGCTGTTTGCAATTTGGCTGCTTGTGACGTCCTGTAGCTGTGCAAGGCGCTATATAAAATGCACATTTTGCCTTCTATGAGGTAAAGACCTCTCTGTTGTGAAAAACCAGCATGCAGCAAACTCCCAATGGGCTTCACACCACCAATCCTGCTGCTGGTCACCCGGATTGATAGGGAAATTTATGCTGTCAGGCCTCCTCCATTGAGGGAGGGAAAACTGCAACTGGAGAAGGAAATTGCTGGGCTTTCCACTCCCAATCTGGACAGTGATGGCAAGAAAGCAGACTGGGAAATCTCAAGTGAAGAGCCAGCCTCAGACCTCCAGGGTTCCTGACAAAATGAGTCTTTGAGTGATTTGGAGCGAGGGAAAGCAGCTTCCCTGGAAACTGCTGACTCTATCCTGGTCACGTGGTTGAAAGACTCCTGAGCCTTCTCTCCTGCCTGCGGAATAGTCTGCACCAAATCTTTCAGGAGTTGCCTGATCGCTGCATTTCTGCAATCTCCCCACGATTTCCAGCTTGCACAGCAAAGAGAATGGGGCCTGCAGTTACAGCTCCTGAACACTGCCATATTTTTGTTTTAAGCAACTTAACAGCAAGAAAGTGGCAGTGATGACAAATTAATACTCTTGGGTGCTCAATCTTAGAGAGGAGCCCGGAAAAGGCAGTCTGTCTCTGTCTCTGTTTCTGGTGTGGCACTGGAGTTGGAAACCTGCTATGGGGAAAAGGCAGGAGAGTGGAGTTGAGGTTTATCAGATCAGCTGTGAACTCATTGAATGGCAGAGCAGCCTCGATGGGCTGAGTGGCCTACCTTTGCTCCTACATCTTATATTGAGCAGATGACAAAATGGAGGCCTTTTAGGGGAAGAGAGGCTTGAGGTTAGAAGGTGGGAGGGTTGCCTGTTTAGCACTTCACGGCAACCTTCCCAGAGGACAGCAACACAACATGGCTGACGCAAGATTTCCAGCCACTCGGATGTGTGCGCTATCTACAGAAACTTGGAACCGTGTGGACGAAGAGAGGCCATCTTGAGGAAACTGCCAAGGTACGGGCTGCGCTATCGTACCATACGCTGGGTCGTTGGCCCATCTCTGCATGTAGCAAATTTTTTTTGTCTTGTCTTTGTTTGCTGGTGTGTGCCTGGTTAGCAGACACACTTGCTCTCTTTTCCAATGTGACTGAACATTACTTTTATCATGCAACCCCAAATTCCAGCAAGGCGCGCATTCAAACTGATAATTGAAAGCCCCAGCACCTGCCCACCTTTTTGAAAGGCTTCACACACAAGCCAAGTAACTCTGCCCAGCTGTGGTCAGTCGCTCCTACCAGCAAGATGTGTTCCTGTCCTCCAGCCAGTATTCAATCCCAGCTGAACTGTTTGCAATTCAATATGACAGAAAATCCATAAGCCCCGAATCAAACAAGCACTCGATCAGTCCTTGACCCTTTTTTTTTTTCGAGGATGCTATTATGAGTGCCTTGCATGGTAGTGGGGCTGGAGACCTCTCCCCCACCTCTGGGCTAGTACTGTCCTTATTTCATTTTTGCTTTCTTGTTGACTTCTGTGCTCACGGAAGCATGCATTTGAACACCAGTCTGTTGCAATGCAAACTTTATTTTAAGGAATGTCCTAATGAAATTACTGGGGATTTTTTTTTTGAGGTGTGACTTAATGCAGACTTTGCTAAAGGTGTGTCTTTCTTTTTCAATTGTAAGCTTTACTTTTTAACGTGTATTTCGGGAAGCAGCGTTCTAACGTGACTTCCTTTCTCTGTCATCGTAGGCCTGGAAGAACAGGCTATTCATGGCCAAGAACAGGACAGGCCCTTGTGTCCCCCTCAGCACCGTCTGTAAGCACCAGTTCAGCTACACATTGCCAGGAGGATCCAGATGGTGAGCTTGAGGAGGGAGCACTGGGTGAGTCTCACTGCATGGCTGCGAAGAAGGAAGAATGTGATGCCCCGTTGGTGCCATGATTGCCAATAATTTCCCTGCACCTTTTTTTTTTTTTTCTTTTTGTTTGTTGTAATTTTGGAGAAAACATTCCATTTATGTGAAATGGATCAGCTGTTGTTGTTTTGGGAAATGCTTGCTGGACTGTGGGAGCTTCAAATGCCCATCTGCTGAGGATTCGCAGCATTTCACTTGGCTTGTGTACCTGTATGTAGGTTGCCTGTAAAATGTAGAAAATAGGAGCAGGCGTAGGCCATTTGGCCCTTCAAGCTCCCCCATTAAAGATGATCATGGCTGATCGTCCAATTCAGCACCCTTTTCCCACTTTCTCCCCAAACTCTTTGACCCTTTGGCCATAAGAACTATTATTGAACTCCTTCTTGAAAACATTCAATGTTTTTACCTCAATGGCTTTTTGTGACAGAGAATTCCACAGGCTCCCCAGTCTCTGGGTGAAGACATTTCTCCTCATCCCAGTCCTAAATTGCCTTCTTTGTATCCTTAGACTGTGACCCCTGGTTCTGTACTCCCTGGTCACCATGAACATCCTTCCTGCATCTATGTCTAGTCATGATGGAAATTTATAGGGTTCTGAGATGCCCCTTCATTCTTCTAAGCTCCAGTGAATATAGTCCTAACTGATCTGGTCTCTGTTAGTGTGTCAGTCCTGACATCCCAGGAATCAGTCTGGCAAACCTTTGCTGCGCTCCCTCCATTGCTAGAACATCCTTCCACAGATAAGGAGACCAAAACTGCACACTATACTTAAGGTATGGTCTCGCCAAGGCCCTGTACAATTGAGGAAAAGGATTTGTTTGTCACTGCTTTGCTTGAATTTATATCTACCACAAGGACTTTTATTTGTGGGGTTTGGGCATTGTTGGCAAAGCTAGAATTTATCATCTCTTGAAGATGATGGATGAGCTGCTGCCTTGAGCCACTGCAGTCCTAGCAGTGGCTGAGTTCCAGAATTTTGACCCTGTGACATTGAAGGAGCAGTGGTTACAGTTGGACTGGTGGGTAATCTGGATGGTGTTGAGCTGCTTCTCTGGTGCCACTGGGGCTACACTCCGTTCATGCAAATGGCTGATATTTTATTGCAGTCCTAGCTTGCATCTTGCAGACGGTGAGAGGTGCATTACTTGATGCAGCAGTTCCCTCCCACTAACCTGCTCTTATTGCCAGGGTTTCTGAATCCAGCAGGACTTGATCCTGTCCTCTGGCGCTCTCACCTCACCTAGGGAAGTCTGTCCACATCCTGGTTGTTGTTAAATGCAGAATGGTGGGAAACAATGGGTGTTGGCAAGCAGTAAATGGCAAACAATCTTCCAGAGAAAGTTGAACAGATGGCTCCTTGTCACTTTAAGTCTGTGTTGCTAAAATGTGAGTCATTTGGGTTACACGCTGCCATTTATAAATTTTTCAAACAGCTACTCCTGACTTGAGGTTGAACCCAATGTGTTACTCTTATTGGTCAATAGCCTGAGCCACACCTGAGGTGCATCAGAAAACTAACTGCACTTGGGGAAGGACCAGTTGGTTACTGTCTCTTGATTTTTTTTTCAGAAAAAAATCAAAAGTTTTACGTTGTGCAAGTAGAATGACTGTCTGTCTGAATCTCAGCTCTCTAGTAATCTTGTTTTACATACTACAAAATCTCTAGGATGGTGGGAGCAATCACCGATCGTTCCAGCCTACTCAAAACCGTAGGCTGCCCTAAAAATAATATAAGCTGCTTTTCAACAAATGTAACCTTTTTGTTTTGTTTTTAAAGTGTCCTGTGATGGTTTCTGATGTTATCTTTACTCATGGGAAATATATGGTATTTGCAGCTATTTTAATCAACCAGTCTGGACGTTATGATCTGACTCCAGGGTAGGTGGGACTTGAACCCAGATCTTCTGGCCCACAGGTAGTGTCACTACTACCACAGTGCCCTTTGTTTGCCTGGCAAGCAATAAAAGTCACTAATGCAGGGTGCACAGTAAGCTCATAAACAGGAATGTGATCATCTTTGATGTTTGCAGATTAACTATTCGTCTCTGGGAGCTGCTGCCATTGTTCTTCAAAATATTCTGGGCCCTTCTCTTGTTTTCTCTTGTTTAATCTATAATGGCAGGGTATTAGGTAGCTTACGTACTTTGTGCATATTTGTGTTCTTGTTCACTGCCAAATGAAGGTATGTAAACCAGGATGTAACTTGTTTTTGTTATTTAAGTGCCAGTTGAGTAACCGATTTGAGGATGTTAGACTCCTGACGTTTTTCACTGAAGCAGTTTGATTGCAATTCAGTGCTATGAGGTATGATCTGTTTTGTTGAATACTTCTGTGCAGTTGGATCAGAGTTGATGTATAAAATGGTGGCATAACTTTCTCTTTCACCATAATTTGACCAGTCTCTCTCCTGTGTTTGCAACATTTTATAATATAAGGGCAATATGGCTGTCCAGAAGGCAAATTCTGCACACAGGCACACAACCGTTGTTTCAAATCCATGTCCTGAACTGCTTAGATATCTGAATTAGTGAAATAATTGGGACCAATGCCTGCCAATGTCCACCCAATTTCCCCCCCCCTCAAAATTTGTAACTTCTCTAAAGTTGTGGATCACCATACTTTCTAGTATTTAACTGCTTAGATATCTGAATTAGTGAAATAATTGGGACCAATGTATTTTTGACTTCAGCTCCACTTTCCTGCCCATGCCTTCCTCCCTCCTGAAACCACTTTCTATCCTGGTCTTGAATGTATTAAATGAGGGGACATCCATAAGCATCTGGGAGAGAGAATTCCAAAGATTTGTGACTTTTTTTTTGTGTGAAATAATGATTGCATATCTGGGTCCTCGATGGCTTGCTGCTTATGCTGAGATTGTGCTGCCTGTGGAAATGTCTCTCTCACTTGTCTAGCCCTTTTCAGAATTTCAGATTGAACCAAGATCCCTTTTTCACTCTTAACTTGAGTTCCGGTCCAATTTACTAAATAATTTGGCTGAGAGTAGAGGAGACATGGTTAGTAAGTTTGCAGATGACGCCATAATTGGTATAGTGGTCAGTGAAGAAGGTAATCTAAGATTACAAAGAGATCTTGAACAATTGGGTCAGTGGGCTGGGGAGTGGCAGGTGGAGTTTAATTTGGATAAATATGAAGTGAAACAAACAAGGGCAGGACTTGTAGTAGGGCCCTGTAGAACAAAGATTGAGGAGTTTGGGTAGATAATTCTTTGAAAGCTGTGTCACAAGTAAATAGGGTGGTGAACAAAGTGTTTAACACTCTCTTGCCTTTATTGCTCAGTCCTTTGAGTATAGGAGTTGGGACGTGTTGTTGAGGTTGTACAGGACATTGGTGAGGCCTCTTCTGGAATACTGTGTCCAGGTCTAGATGCCCTGCTGTAGGAAGGATATCAAGTTGGGGAGGGTTCAGAAAAGATTTACCAGGATGTTGCTGAAAATGGAAGGTTTGAATTATAAAAATAGGCTGGGACTTTTCTCACTGGAGCGTAGACGTTGAGGGGTGACTTATTTTTATTTTTGAGCTTTTATAAAATCATGATGGGCATGAATAAGGTGGATAGCAAGGGTCTTTTTTTTTTTTGTTCCTCCCTAGGCTGGTGGAGTTCAAAACTAGGACTTTTAAGGTAAGAGAAGGTTTTAAGGACCTAAGGGGTAACCTTTTTTCAGTGGTTGGTGTGTGGACTGAACTGCCGGAGGCAGTGGTTGTTGCAGGTACAGTTACAACATTTAAAAGACGTGGGTAAGTACATCAATAGGAAAGGTTTAGAGGGATATGAGCCAAACACTGGCAGATTGGATTAGTTTAGTTTGGGAACCTGATCAGCATGGACTAGTTGGACCAAAGACCATGCTGTATGGCTCTGAGTACAGGCCCAATCTACTCACTGTCTCCTCATAAGACAGTCCCTCCATACACTGGATCAGCTGAGTGAACCTGTCTGTAATGTCCAGTTGATCTTCCTTTTGATAGAACCCAAAGCTCTTAAATTCTATCTTGAGTGAGCAGAATTCTGGCTGCTTTCGTTGGTAATGAAGGGTGAATTGGTGAGATATCTGGCGTATGGCTTCCTGTTTAAGCAAAGGTGCAAATGCATTGGAAACTGTTATGAGGTTTGCTGACTAGATGAATGCGCAGGTTGCTGTGAGGAAAAGTTGGACAGGCTGGGTTTGTAGCTGCTGGGCCTTGATAGGGCAGGATGTGCAGAGGCTGTTTACTCCTTGAGCAATGGTTTTAAACAAGTGACCAATGAAAGTTTTTCTGGGTCATGAGTCTGTGGAACTCTTGTCCCAGAAGCGTAGCCATTGTTCTAAGTTATAAGTGGCTTGCACCTTGAGCAAAGGGTTGAAAGGCTATTGAGGATAGGTTTGGAAAGAGTTAATCTGATCAGCCATAATCATGAACGAAAGAGACTTTGCTTGCTCTGTCTCACTCTTGTGGGCAGCTCTGAGATCCAGTTAATAGGACGGCACGGTGGCTCAGTGGTTAGCACTGCTGCCTCAGCACTAGGGACCTTGGTTTGATTATACCCTTGGGCAACTGTCTGTGTGGAGCATGTTCTCCGTGTCTGCGTGGGTTTCCTCCAGGTGCTCTGGTTTCCTCCCACAATCTAAAGATGTGCAGGTCAGGTGAGTTATCCATACTAAATTGCCTGTAGTGTTAGGTGTGTTAGTTGGAGGTAAGTATAGGGTGGGTGAAAAGGGTCTGGGTGGGTTACTCTTCAGAGGATTAGTGTGGACTTGTTGGGCTGAGTGGCATGTTTCCATACTGTGGGGAATCTAATCTAATTCCAATTTCCCATCTGTTTGCATGTGGAGGATGCATCGATTTGTGATATGTGGAAGAAAAGAAATCACGGGGCCACTCTTGAGCAATGGGTTTTTGTTTTTTTTTTTACACACCAAACACTTTTCTCTCCCTCCAGTTGAATTTGGTGGTAACCCACTCGGTGAATTCGGGGTTTTACAGGATATATATCCACAGCTTTGGCTTCAGCCATTTACTCCTGATCTCGCTGTAACACTGTGGCAGGTGCTGTGTACAGTGTTTTATTTTAATAACCCTGGTGCCTTGCTTGCAGACTAGGTGTTCTTCCTTTCACCTATTCACCCACTTTGCCCCAGCAGCATGCCCATCCTTGACCAAAGTGTTGGGGGGAGGGGGGGGGAAAGCAGTGAAGTGGGGGTGGGCTAGGCAGCAAAGCGGCCTGCTCTGACCACCATTGGGCCAGTGGTTCTTGTGGCTCCACACCTGGCTGTGTGGAGACTGGGAGACCAGTAAGGACTGCAGATGCTGGAAGTTGTAGTCAATAGCAAGTCAAACAGCCTTCGAGGAGCTGGAAAGTCAACATTTAGGGCCAAAACCCTTTGTCAGGGCCTGCTTAATGGCTGTCTGACCTGTGCGTTTCCAGCCTCCCATCTATTGACTGTGGAGACCGGTTCTGTTGCCAGACTCTTTGGAGAGTCAAGAAATCTGTTTCAGCCATTATAATGAACCCTCTACCTCTCCTCCTAAAACTAGATATTGAATTGAGCATTTTACCAAAGCTCCCTGTGGTGTCGATCGGCAATCTCCGCTGAGCAAGTTAATCGTAACTTCTGTGACAATACAATTGCTTTCCCATCCCGTGAGGAAGGGAGGGAATGACCAAGCTGATAACTGCTGTTGCTACACTGTTGTGGTTTGTTTGTTTGCCTTTAATTTACAAGCTTTTAAAGCACTACATATCTGTACCAATCCCTCCGAACCTGAACGAGCCTGCTTTATAGCCTTCCTGACTTCACCACCTCCTTTCTTTTTTGATTAGAAAGTCTAAAATGTGCTCTTTCTCTGTACTGCCACTTGAGAAGATCATGGCTGACTTGGAATGCGAATCCTAACTCCACATTCTTCCCTGTCTCGCTTTTTAAACCTTGTTGGTCAAAAATCTATACGCCTGTCATGAAAGTACTGAATAAAACAGCCTCCATCACATACTCTCTCTGGGAAGTATTTTGAAATACATTGAGAAATAAATTTCTCCTCCTCTTTGTAATAAACTGGGAGACCTCTTGTTTTAAACTGTCCCCTAGTTCAGCGCTCTCCCTGGAGAAGCAGCTTTTCAGCATTCTCTTTCCCATCTCTTCAGGATCTTTGAGTTTCAGACCACCTCTTATACTTCACTCCAATGGATACAGCTCACCTTTCCCTCTGATCATAGGCAAGGTTCATTTGACCAATCCCTGCCAATGTCCACCCAATTTCCCCCCCCCTCAAAATTTGTAACTTCTCTAAAGTTGTGGATCACCATACTTTCTAGTATTTCTGAACTGCACCCACCCTGTAGAACAACCAGACTCTAGTTGTACAGCACAGAAAAAGACCCTTGGCCCAACTCGTCAATGCTGACCATATATCCTAACCTAATCTTGTCCCATTTGGCCCATATCCCCCCTCAACCCTTCCTATTCATGTACCCATCCAGATGTCTTTTAAATGCTGTAATTATACCAGCCTTCTCCACTTCCCCTGGTAACTCATTCCATACACCTAATGCCCTCTGTTTGAAAAAGTTGTCCCTTTGGTCCCTTTTTAAATATAATCTCCTCACCTTGTAAACAAATGCCCCTCTAGTTCTGGACTCCCCTACCTCTGAGAAAAGACTTTGTCTAGTCACCCCATCTATGACCCTCAATTTTGTGACCCTCATAATTTTGTAATCCTCTATAAGGTCACCCCTCAGCCTCCGACGCTCCAGGGAAAACAGCCCCAGCCTGTTCAGCCTCTCCCTGTAGCTCAGATCCTCCAACCCTGGCAACATCCTTGTAAGTCTTTTCTGAACCCTTTCAAGTTTCATAATGTCTTTCCTATAGCAGCGAGACCAGAAATGAATGCAGCATTTCAAAAGCAGCCTAACCAATGTCCTGTACAGCCACAACATGACCTACTGATTTGCTATACTTGTGGACTGAACAATAAAGGCCAGTGTGCTTTCTTCACGATCCTATCTACCTGCAGCTCTACTTTCAAGGAACTATGAACCTGCACTCAGGTCTCTGTTCAGCAGCACCTCCCAGGACCTTAACACCAATCGTGGAAGTCCTGCTCTGATTTGCCTTTCCAAAATGCAGCACCTCACATTGATCTAAATTAAATTCCATCTGCCACTCCTTGATCCATGTGGAAACTGGGCATTGTCCAGGTAATGGGGAGAGTACCCATGGAAATTCATTGCAGTGCATTCCTCACTCAGACCAATGGATGTCCCTTTTCACTGGATTTGCAACTGCTGGTTTGTATCAGTCTACTCTTTACAGGCCTATTTGTTTTAATTCTGTCCCATTTGAAAGAAAACTACACTAGAGGCAGTTAATCCCTCCCCACTAGTTTACCTGAGCACCCATACTGTCACATTTTCTTTTACATTGGAAGCTGCCTTCCTTTTTATGGTAAAGCTGTCACCCAAACAAGGTGAGAGTTCACAGATTGAAGGGAGTTAGTAACCCAGTGAGAGGCAAGATGAGGGTGTCAGTGAGTCAAGGCCTGGAATCTGCTACCCGAACAGACGATGGAATTCAAATCTCTCCCTGCAATCAATAGAGTTTGGGGGAAATGGGACAGACTGGGCAGGCGGGGGCTGAATGGCTTCTTAGCATATCACTGAATCCTGAGGGCAGCATTGGTCTTCCCAATCCAAAAATGTGGGTCAGAAACCAATCCTATCACCATCTTAGTCTGCCCTGCAAGCCATGAAATGGGGGTACGGTGATTAATTTCAATCCTGCATGCTGCTGTTGATTACCAGTTTAAAAGCTGTGTGCCTATTACCAGCCGTATGTCTTGTCAAGGTTAGAATTACTTTTTGTAAACAGCATGTGCTTTTTCCATTGTTGCTGCCTCCAGCCTGAGTTTTAACAGACATTCAAAACCAGACCAACCCCAAGTATCGTTTGGGGCTGGGGTGGTGAAGGAATTAATGAGACTTGATGTGCTTTTTGCTTTCTTGTAATGAATTATTTAATCTGTCAGATAAGTACGCTCTCTCATTTCCACTTGTAGCTGCCCATTCAGTGGCGTTTCCACTTTGTGGGATACTGTAGGATGTTAGGAGACCAATGGAAGATAGACATAACAAGGACCTGGGGGAAGGGCACCAATTTAGGAGAGTCATTAAACTGTTAACATAAATCTTCATCAGAATATAATTTCTATGTTGGTCTGGTCTATTTTTTTTGCTATTATTAAATCTGGAACTCCGTCCCTACCCCCAAACCATTCTTCATAGAGTCCCTACAGTATGGAAGCAGGCCATTTGACCCACTGACCCTCTGAAGAGCATCCCACCCTGACGCAACCCCTACCCTATTCCTAGAACCCTGCATTTACCATGGCTAACACACTATGGGCAATTGAGCACGGCCAATCCACCCTAACATGCATGTCTTTTGGACTGTGGGAGGAAACCAGAGTATCTGGAGGAAACCTGTGCAGACACAGGTAGTATGTGCAAACTCCACATGGTTAGTCAAGGATGGAATCCAACCCAGGTCCCTACTGCTGGGAGGCAGCAGTGCTAGCCACCATGCTACTTCATTGGGACTTTTTAGCAGGCAGACTAACGTTTTCTCCCACCGTATTAAGGGAGCTCAAATTTGTTCCCATTAAGGCAGGGGGGGCTGATAGAATCATAGAGATGTACAGCACAGAAACAGACCCTTTGGTCCAACTCGTCCATGCCAACCAGATATCTCAGCCCAATCTCACCCCATTTGTCAGCACCTAGCCCATATCCCTCCAAACCATATACCCATCCAGATGCCTCTTAAATGTTATAATTGTACCAGCCTCCACCATATCCTCTGGCAGCTCATTCCATACACGCACCACCCTCTGTATGAAGAAGTTGCCCCTTAAGTCTCTTTTATATTTTCCCCTCTCACCCTAAACCTATACCTTCTAGTTCTGAACTCGCCCACCCCAGGGAAAAGTCTATTTATCCTATCCATGCCCCTCATGATTTTGTAAACCTCTATAAGGTCACCCCCTCAGCCTCTGATGCTCCAGGGAAAACAGCCCCAGCCTATTCAACCTCTCCCTATAGCTCATCCTCCAACCCTGGCCAACATCCTTGTAGATCTTTTCTGAACCCTTTCAAGTTTCGCAACATCTTTCTGATTAAGGTGTGTAAGTCCTGCCAAGATTTGCTTTCCCAAAATGCAGCCCCTCGCACTTATCTAAATTAAACTCCATCTGCCACTCCTCAGCCCATTGGCCCATCTGGTCAAGATCCCGTTGTAATCTGAGGTAACCTTCTTCACTGTCCACTACACCTCCAATTTTGGTGTCATCTGCAAACTTACTAACTGTACCTCTTATGCTCACATCTAAATCATTTATATAAATGATGGAGTAGTGGACCCAGCACTGATCCTTGTGGCACACCACTGGTCACAGGCCTCCAGTCTGAAAAACAACCCTCCACCACCACCCTCTGTCTACTACCTTTGAGCCAGTTCTGTATCCAAATGGATACCAATATACAAATGATGTTTGCCCGTTTGGTTTGTTGGGGGGGGGAGAGAAGAGGGGTGGTTGGTTAAAGTCTACGGAAGCAAGGCAGATGAATACTGAGATGAGACCTGTTGACTGTACTCCTTAAGAGTTTTTCTCCAATCTCCATCAGTCGATTACCTATTGATTCTTGCATTGCTGAAGTGCACAAGTATGGATTGGCATTACACTGTCTGTACTGTGCATTTTTTGTTTGAGAGTAGGAATGAGTGCTCTTCTCAGGCCCCCGTGCTCAACAAATCTTTCCCTTGCTAGAGAATTTATTTTGTCTCTCTCTGTAATCATATGACACTGAGCTCATCCATCATTCTGCTGATGGCTCATTATTTTACATCTCTTCAAATGTTGTCATTGACCTTACTTCAATAGTGACTTGTAATGCATGACCTTTCTTGTACACTCCCTAGAAACAACTGAAATTCTTCTGTCTGTTCCTTTTTCCTGAGGGTTAATTTGGTTAAACCCTCCCAATCTATTTTGAATAAAAGCCTCTTCCCATGAATCCATTCAAAAACATTGTACTCCAAGCCTGTTTGTTGGAACTGCCAGGTACTGCCATGTGGTGTTGAATCATTGAACTGGGATGAGTGTGGGCTTTGTTCTGGTCATCAGAAACCCAAGTAACTGTTGGGACTTGTGTGTTAGTAATGCCTTCAGATTGTCTGATTCAGAAGATTTTTACTGATTCTTTTTAAGATTAAATTAACCATGCAATGTTGCCTATTTTAAGACCAGGGTTAAGCGCCACTAATCTGGTCAATGGGTGGGGAAATTTGGGAGAATTAGCTTTGACTTGAAGGGGACAGACAAGTCATGCCTCGTAGACTTGGATTAGATTAGATTACTTACAGTGTGGAAACAGGCCCTTCGGCCCAACAAGTCCACACCGCCCCGCCGAAGCGCAACCCACCCATACCCCTACATTTACCCCTTGCCTAACACTACGGACAATTTAGCATGGCCAATTCACCTGACCTGCACATCTTTGGACTGTGGGAGGAAACCGGAGCTGTGAGGCAGCAGTGCTAACCACTGTGCCACCGTGCCGCCCACTTAATTGCTAAGTCACATTAGATATTGCTACTAAGTCGACCATGCAATCAACCATATCATAAGCCATTTTTGAGATTCATCAGTTGTTCTGTGTCAGCCAAATTGTCCTTTGCTTCCACATAAGAACAGGATTGTTGAAAGCATCCTTCTCGCAAATATCACAGTAGAAACTTTCTCAACAGAATGTAAACATTCCAGCAATTCATGTGGCTGTGTTCGGACAGGAGGGGAGCAGCTGACTTTCAGGCTCTATTAAAATTCCGACTTTGCTATTTAACCTCTCTCGAACCTCCTTTCACTCTGCCCATGAGGATTTAGTAAGCTGCCAGCAGGATTGCCTCATACCCACCATTTCGGTTTTGCCTTCATTTGATTTTGATCCTTCCCCTCCTGCAAGTGTCATGTGGTGGGAGGAATGACTGAGACTTGTTGCTTTTTTTTTTGCTTTCTTGTAATGAATTATTTACTATCCACCAGATAAGTATGCTCTCCCTCTTCCACCTGTAACACTGTGTGGTTGCCCATTCACTGGCACTTCCACACTCTCTGGAATACTGCAAGATGTTAGGAGACCAATGGGAGCTAGACATACATAAGGACCTGGGGGAAGGGCACTGATATAGGAGAGCCATTAAACTGTTAATACTCAATAGATCTTTACCAGAACATAATTTCAATGTTGATCTTCATTGGCTCACGTTTTGCAGGAAGAATAATATTTTGCCCCATAGTATTGAGAGAACTCTTAATTGCCTATTAGTCAGTTGTACAGCATAGAAACAGACCCTTTAGCCCAACTTGTCCATGTCAACCAGATATCCTAACCCAATCTAGTCACACCTGCCAGCACTGGGCCCATATCCCTCTAAACCCTTCCTATTCACATACCTATCCAGATGCCTTTTAAATGCTGTAATTGTACCAGCCTCCACCACTTCCTCTGGCAGCTCATTCCACACACGTACCACCCTCTGTGTGAAAAGATTGCCCCTTTGGACCTTGTTTTTTTAAATCTTTCCCCTCTCACATAAAACCTATGTCCTCTAGTTCTGGACACCACCAACCCCCACTCTTTCCCCCCCCCCCCCAGTGGGGGACAGTTTTCACACTGGTCTATTGGGATCTACATGTCCCTGCCCTAAAAGGGCCATGTAGGAAGGAACCCTTTAAGATGCACACTCCAAATATCAAAGTCTGAGTTAAGTGACTAGACTGGGGGGTGACTTGTCACCTGGTATGGGCCCAATGGGCTGAACAGCCTCCTCTGCTGCGACATTCTTAAGTCTTTCTCTCAGGTGAGAGCTCTACTGCACTCTGGGGAAAACTCTCATCCCCCAGTGTGGCGGTCTGAAAAGGAATACAGTGATTTTTTTTTTCCCTTTTTAAGAAAACTGCCTTCCTGTCCCTGTTTTTAAATGAAGTCACCTCCTGTCTTTGCATCTTTAGTTCTGTTCACAGCATTGACACGCTTCCATTGTGCTTAGGACTGTTGTTGAAACTTCCCTTGTCAGGTGAAGCTGATGAAGGAGCAGCACTCCAAAAGCTTGCGATTTCAAATAAACCTGTTGGACTAATAACTTGTTGTCGTGTGACTTCTGATTTTTGTCCACTTCAGTCCAACACCAGCGCCTGCACATTAAAGAATTTTGGACATGGCTTTCTGTGTGCACGTGCGCTCTGATCTGAAGCGTTGTGCATTTTAATCCTTTTTCTCCTGACCCTGTTAATGTGGTTTGCTAACAAAATGCTTCTTCAGTCTGTGCAGAGGTATGGTACATGGATCTGGGACTCCTGGCACAGAGTCGTTGATACTACCACTGTGCTGCAAAGTGTGGTGTCTCAACCATTTTTCGTTCTGCTGTGCATGAGTAGCAATGTTTATTGAGTCAGTTTCTTTCAGATGTAGTGCCTCCCTGCTGAATGAATGAATGCACACGTCACGGTTAAGTATCCTAAACTGTCAAAAGGCTGCCCTGTCACTAGCCAAGTGGCTGTCTCCTGTGCTGACAGGGACATGTTCTTTCTATCAGATGCCAGAGATGAGATGCTGTGTTCCCCCTGGATCCCAAGCACAGCTGTTAGATGCTGCAGAATGTTTTCTCTTTCCCCCTGCCTTTTGTAACTGTCCTAATGTGGTCTGCAAATACAGAAACTGGATCCAAGGCCTCTGCAGTAAACTAGGTAGAAGGAAGTTTCTTCAATTCTCCTTTTCTCATTTCTTCCACCCACCCACCCAAACCCAGCGATTGTGGGGGGTCAAATGAAGAGAGATTGAACAGTTTAGGCCTATACTCTCTGGAATTTAAAAGAATGAGGGGAGATCAAATGGAGGGATTCAAGCTGATTATGGATAAAATGGATGTGCAGTAGATGCTTCCTCTTGTGGGGCGTTCTAGGATGAGAGGTTATTAGTCTTAGGATAAGGAATAGTAAATTTAAGACAGTTGAGGAGAAACTACTACTCGCAAGGGGTTGTGAATCTGTGGAATTCGCTACCCCAAAGTGTGGTGGATGCTGGGACAGTGAGTAAATTTTGAGGAATTAAACAGATGTTTAATTGGTAATGGGTTAAAGGGATGTGGAGAGAAGGTAGGAAAATGGGGATGAAGGGCATACCAGCCAAGATTGCGTCTGCTCTAATTTCAGTGGTGGGGCGGGGCGGTGGGGAGGGGAGAAGGGTGGGTGGTAATGAAGTAAGGGTGATATGAGAAGAGCTTTTTTTTTTGCTCATAGTGTGGAAGCAGCCCATTTGGCCCATCAGGTCCACACTGTGACCCTCTGAAGAGCATCCCACCCAGACCCATTCCCTTACCTTATCCCTGTTACGCTGCATTTCCCACAGTCAATCCACTTAACCTGCACATCTTTGGACTCTAGGAGGAAACTGGGGCACCCAGAGGAAACCCACTCTGAGAATGTGCAAACTACACACAGACAGTTGCCAGAGAGCAAAATCGACCCCAGGTCCCTGGCGCTATGCGGCAGCAGTGCTAACTACTGAGCCACCCATTGGTGTTTTTATGTGCAGAACATCAAGTAGTTCAGGTCTAGAATGCATTGCACTGTCTGGAAATGGGATGGAGGCATTCAAGAGGAGCTTTGAATGGTGAATTGGATTGTAATTGAGTGCAGGGATATGGGGGAAAAGGCAGGAGGTTAGCACTAGGTGACTGCATGATGGGCTGAGTGGCGTCATTCTGCCCTGTAACAACTCTGAGGAGTTGAATCCACTATGATACCTCTGATCGGTTTACATTGAAAGCCAGTGGCATATTCTGCTCCCTGCCCAAGTTGCTTTTTACCTCTTCCAATTTTAAAGAAATTCTGTTAGCATGTGTTATCATTTGGACTGAGTTGTACTGAAACTGCTGAGCAGTTGTACCTCCCCCATGAACTATCAGCAGTAAGGGCCACATTGAGCAAAAGAGAGTCTCCAATCAGTCAGTGTGTTGTTAGCAGCTCTCTGGTTGCTTTGCCTGTTGTTGGCCAATTCAAACCAGAGCAGTAGTTGGACTTGTAGATTTTTGAGGTTGGGAGGTGGGGAGAGCAGCAACACATAATGCCTGATCTCCCATCACCTAGTAATGCCTGCCTGTATATGCAGGCATGAGGAGCTGATGGAGTTAGACCTGGTTCGGTTGCTATCCTTTCTCCTCTTCTTTGTAAAACAACTAAAGAATCAAGAGATATGTTTAGAACGTAGGAGTAGGCCTTTCAGCCCTTTTAAGTTGCTTCACCATTCAATTTGATCATGGCTGATCATCCAATTCAGTCCCCTGTTCCTGCTTTGTCCCCAGACCCTTGGATCGAACCCTTGATAAGATTTTTAACCCAGGACTCGGTCTGATTTAAGCTTTCACTGCACTCTCTCCATATCCAGAATAACACCTTCCCAGGAAAGGAGACCAAAAATGCTCAATACTCCAGGTGGAGTCTGACCAAGACCCTGTATAATTCCACAAGACGTCCCTGCTCCTGTTCATGAATCCTCCCACTATGAAGGCCAACACCATTTACCTTCACTGCCTGCTGTATCTGAATGCTTACTTTCAGAGATTGTCTAAGGACACCCAGGTCTCATTGCACCTCCTCCTTTCCCAATCTATCACCTTTCAGACAATGATCAGTCTTCCTGTTTTTGCTCCCAAAGTGCCTAAGCTCACATTTATCTGTTATACTGCATGTGCCAATTCGTGGTGCAATAGACATGTAGCAGTGACTCAGACTCATGTGTGAAGCGATATTTTGTGATTCATTGCTTTCTGAGAGAGAGAATTGGAAAGCCCTGCCTTTTTTGTGTGGCTTTTTTTTTTGACTACTTGTGTCACTGGTAGTGGGGGAATTTCCTTGCTCTTTCTACTGTTTTGAGCTCTTGATTTCAAAGAGTCTGGTGGGTTTTTTTTTATTTTGTTGCTTGAAGTGGGGGCTGTTTTCTGGCTCCCTTCCCCCTCCACCTTCTGGATGAAGGGCTTATGCCTGAGTGTGAACCCTCCTGCTCCTTGGATGCTGCCTGACATGCAATGGTGGCCCAAAGATGAATTTATTCGCCTCTGCGTTAAACTCTTCAAGGACTAAGCGCTGCCAGCAGTTTAAAGGTTTGGTCAGCGAGACGTAGGTGAGAAAGAGTGGCAGTGACTGGTATCTTTGTTTCCAAGGGTGGCAGAAGTGGGGACCATGAGTCAAGTCGAGGTCAAACTGCTGCCTGGTTTTGGGGCTGGGGAGAGAAGGAAGGTGAAAATGACTTCCTTTTATGTATTGCATAGCATGGTAGTTCTCCTTCAGTCTGCGCACTGCTGCAAGAGAGATAAGAAGCATTTTGATTGCTTTGAATTCTTGAAGGAGCAAGAGTTCAGATGTGTTACAATCCTTTTTTTGTGTTCCTCCACCCAGGTATTAATTGTTCCTCTTGGTTTTTCTCTCCTTTGTTCCAGGTCTCTGGCATTGCACTTATTGTGATTGGTATTCTGGTGCAGACCAAATTGAATGGCACCCTGCACATCACCAGTGTCACTGCTTCCGGAGCTCCTATTGTCATCATCATCGTTGGGGTGGTTATCAACTTTGTTGCCTTCTTCGGCTGCTGTGGTGCCTGGAAGGAGAACTACTGCATGGTGACTACGGTAAGTGGTTCTTCTGCACTGCTTAAACCATCCCCATCAACTGAAATTCCAAATGTAGTCGGCTATTCGCTGACCTGGAGGGCTTTCTAATCAAGAACATCCCTTCTGAGGAACGGTCACTCAACACTGATTTCTTTCCACGGATGCTACCAGACCTGCTGAGCTTTTCTAGCAGTTTCTGTTTTTGCATTACTTTTTTTTGGTCCTAACGATCCAAAAGCCACAATATGGTGCAGATTAGTACGTTTGCAGCTTTCTGTTTTTAACATATTTGATGTTTTTAATGTATGGGATTTGCAGTAACTGCTAGACACTGGTTAGTTGGATTGTGATCATTAGAGTTGTACAGCACAGAAACAGAGCCTTTGGTTCAACTCGTCCATGGCGACTGGATGTCCTAAATAAATCTAGTCCCATTTGGCCCATATCTCTCTCAACCCTTCCTATTCATATACCCATCCAGATGCTTTTTAAATGTTGTCATTGAATCAGCCTCCTCTGGCAGCTCAGTCCATACCTTTGCTTGAAAAAGTTGCCCCTTAGATGCCTTTTTTAAAATTTTTTTCACTCTTGCTATAAGTCTATGCCATCTAGTGTTCCAATGCCCTGCCGCCCCAAAACTACCTTGTCCATTTACCCTACTGCCTACGCTCCAGAGAAAACAGCCCCAGCCTGTTCAGCCTCCCCCTATAGCTCCAATCCTCCAACCCTGGCAATATCCTTATAAATCTTTTCTGAACCCTTTCAAGTTTCACAACATCTTTCCGATAGGAAGGAGACTAGAATTGTGTGCAGTATTCCAAAAATGACCTAACCAATTTCCTGTACAGCTGCAATATGACTTCCCAACGCCTGTGCTCAATGCTCTGACCAATAAAGGAAAGCATACCAAGTGCTGCCTTCACAATCCTATCTGTCTGTGACTCTGCTTTCAAGGAGCTATGAACCTGCACTCCAAGGTCTCTTTGTTCAGCAACACTTCCCAAGACCTTACCTATGTGTATAAGTCCTGCCCTGATTTGCCCTACCAAAATGGAACGCCTTGCATTTATCTAAATTAAACTCACTTGGAAGTTTCCACATTTCTCTGCCAGCATTTGGAAAGACTGGTTTGTGAGCTTCCATGTTAGCACTGCCACCCCATGCAGATTAAAGACGACAAAAAACTGCAGATGCTGGAATCCAAAGTAGTCAGGCAGGAGGCTGGAAGAACACAGCAAGCCAGGCAGCATCAGGAGGTGGAGAGGTCAACATTTTTGGTGTAACCCTTCTTTAGGACCCCTGTATTCTTCACTTCTCTTTAGGTTTGTATCTAGCTCTTAAGAGGAGTGTTAGAAGTGGAAGGAATGCATTCCTGTACATGTGAGCAATTTATCCTGGTAACCAGTTACTGTCCTGATATCCGATTTGAGCATTTTGCAATGTTAATCTACGAGTGGAAGAGGATTTCATTAAGTTCTGGTTCGTGTGTTTTTGTTTTTAAACATTTGCATGTGGACTGCAAATGTCACTAATAAGGCCAAAATTTATTACCCATTTAATTTTTTGGGAAGGTGTGGCAAGTTGTTGCTTTGAACTGCTATAGTCTGTTTGCTGCAGACAGCACTCTGTGCTGTCGGGGAAGGAGTTCCTTCACTTTCACAAGGTTAAAAGTCCTGAAACTGCAACAAGCTTTTAAGTCTGGATGGTGAGTGGCTTGGAGGGGCCTTCCTTTTTCAGGCAGTGGTGTTCCCGTCTATCTGCTGCCCTTGCCCTTCGAGAGTGTAGATGTCAACAGGTTTGGCAGGTGCTGTCTGAGGAAATTTGGCTAGCTGCTGTAGTTTTATCTTGTGGATTTGGTGTCCGGCAAGTGGGGAGTATTCCATCACACTCCTGACTTGTGCCTTGTCAATGATGGGCAGGCTTTAGGGAGTCGAGATGAGTCACTCCCTGTGGTATTTCTAACCTCTGACCTGCTCTAGTTGCCACTGTTTGTGGCAAGTCCTGTTGAGTTTCTGGCCAATAGTGGTAGGATTTGGCAATGGGTAATGACCATGAATGTCCCAGGCACGGTGGTTAGATTTTCTCTTGACTCAGGCAATGACCATCACAAACATGAGAAACTAGCAACACTAATGCAACACTTCAACCAAAGCCTGATATGTGAACATGTAGGGCTTTCTTTTTTTCCTTTTTTTTTTTTGTTGCAAGACCTGTACAGATGTGATGTCATAAATGGTGGTCTCATTATGACTCGCAATATGATACGGTATCATTTTAAACCCTATATTCCAACCCCCTGCCTTCCCTGCCTGCCCCCACCCAAACTGAGAAGAATAAGGAAGGATGGTTGAGTAGAGCAGGCATGAAATGCAAAGGCTAGTGACTAGTCAGGAGACTGTCCAGTGGTGAGCGGTAACTTGGTGACCAGCTTTAGTGGTCTGGAAGTGCTATCCTTCTGGCCCTCTGCCATCCGGGATTCTGAGCATTTGAAGAGGCTTTCAATTTTGACTTTTGACCCAATTGTGTTTTTGACCAACTTTCTAGAATGAAAAGTATTGTTTCTTGGATGTGATAAAAGAATTTTTTCTTTTTGGTGTAATTATTAGTTGGGTTGGAGGTGAGGAAGAGGGCATAGACCAATAGTGAATCACAACTGACTTAGTTGTCTCTGACTACAATGTTCCTTCTGTGCAGTCTATCTAATGTAATGGCAATCCTTTGTCTCCCCACAATTTTAGAAATTTAGCATTTAATTTAAGGAGCCAATTTCAAAAGTGTTTTGCTGGTGAAGCTAGCTCACTCTTTTCTGTTTTAGTTTGCAGTTCTGCTGATCCTGATTTTCATTGTAGAAATTGCTGCTGCCATTGCTGGTTACATCTTCAAGGATCAGGTGAGTAAAGCGTTGGCCCATCCCTTCCAAAGTGCATGGATGGTTCTTTTTGAAGTGGAGCTGTTCTTTTTGAGTGCGAAGCCAGATTGTGTGCCATCCATCTCCCTTGATGCTCTGTGCGGGTGAATGGATTTTCTTCAAGTTTTGTAAGTGCTTCCCCAAGATGATTCTGCTCCAAAGACACTTTTGACTTTTTTTGAAGTAATTGAGCACGACTTAATCAGACATTGCCAAATTATCACGAGGGTGCATTGGCCAACTCAAGGTTTTGACGGAATGACCAAGACTGATCAGCCTTTCCTCAGAGGGCCATTCTTCTATTGTCCGGTTTCACAATTGCTTTTTTTATTAAAACTGACTGCATGAGAAATGCATGTTTGTGTATTACTGTGTCCAGTTAGCTTGAATTCCATCTTGTTGCCTCCTTTTTTTGATGAAGACAGCAATGTTTGAAATTCCTCTTGCGATCTGGACACTAACAAGCCCACTTACGCTAAAAAGTTAATGTTGAACTTATTAATTGTTTGTTTGTAGTTTTGGGTTGGAGGAGGGGGTGAGATTGAAAACAAACGGGAGCTGATATAATTGACCTCTTCCATTTTTCTACTCCTTGTTACCACTTGCAGTATTGGGTAGCATCCCTGTCATGGAGTCTAAAGCTTAAGAGTTCAAATCTCATTCCAGGATGTGATGGCCAAATCAGTTGTAAATCCTTCTGACACACTGCTATGACAGGCAGTAGCAGTGAGAGAAATTCTTATTTAGCTATGTAATTGAAAAAAAAAATTGGTGCCTTTTATTGTCACCATCCATAGTTCTGGAATACAACATGCAGATAAATGTGTGTTGTCACAGTAACTTGGACTCCTTTTTTTTGTGTGGTGAAGTTCAGTTAGCTAGATGGGCAATCTAGATCAAATAGTAGTGTTCAATCCCCATTCCAGATGGAATGGATTTGGGAACTTCCTCCTTGCCCTACCTACATAGATCAAGACTCTGGGTTGGAACTGCCTTGTACGTGTTCCTACTTGAGTGAGTTTTCGTTCAAACTTGCCTCCCTCCCTCCAACTGGATAATGCAAGTTAAGAGAATCTAAACAGTCATGGGTTTTGATTTGTCTGCGTAACCTCCTAGTCAAAGTAGCTTCTACTTTTGAATGTTGTGAACACAAGCTGCCTTGTGAAAGATTTTCAGCTGAGTTTTGTAATTTGTTGCAGTGGTTGGCTGGTGTCGCTTTTTTCACATTCTGAAGTTCTGTGTGTGCGCCTCTTCTGTAATTTTAAGGCTTTTGATTTTATTAGCAACTTATTTTCCTTCACCAACAGATCCGTGAGGTCTTTGAGAAATCGTTTAACGATACTATGGCAAATTACAACAAAACAGGAAATGCTGTTAACATTGACGAGTTGCAGAAGCAGGTGAGCTTGAAACTCTTGATCCTTTTTTGAGTTTAAATTCCATTAAAAATGGAGGAGCCAATAGTGAAGCTTTTTTTGGGGGTTGGGGAAATGAAAAGCAAGTGTACCATGAATGTACTTTTTGGGCAGATTTCTTCATGTTCTCTCCCCACCCCCAAACCAGCCACCTTTTTTTTAAATTATTCCTCAATTTATAAACTCAACAGCCATTCCAGAGGTTTTCTTGCACTGTTCTTTGAATTGAGCAAAGAAGCAATTGAGTGAGCAAATCCAGTGGGGATATTCCCTATTGGGACTCCAGTGAAACTGCTATCTCGTTTTCTCCATGTTTAGCAAAGTTTGCTTTTCAGCAGTCCCTTTCTTTGCTGATTTCCTGCAGAAACGGCAACTCTTGTGATGCCGAAAAGTAGGAGTTCACTCATTTTTGAATGATTTTGAAGGGGACTGCAAGGGAAATCAAACCTGCACTTTATTACTGGACTGGGACTTTGCGATGCGATGCAGTGAGCTCAGCGACATTACTTCAAATTGCACTGACCACTTGGCAGCCCTCCAGAAACTCTGCTTGCCCCAGATTGGTGCATTTGAATTTGTACACATCCATGGTTATACCTCTGTAGCCCAATGCCCAGCTCCTCACTTGAAATTTTGTTCTTTTTCAGTTTCGTTGCTGTGGAAGTACCTCCTACAGAGATTGGCTTACAATATTGAACAACACCGTCCCAGATTCCTGTTGTAAAAATGAGACTCAAAACTGTGGGAAAACTCCTACTCCGAACAAGGTTTATGAAGAGGTGAGTACTAGTTTGTGACTCTTAATCTTTCAAGTCAGTGCCTGCTGGGAGTGGGAGGCATATGGAGGAGGATGCAAGTGCCCCAGCTCTGAATTTCTTATTCGACAGAGATTGGCCACAGCTTGGCAGCCTTTTGGGACAAACCTGGCTAACTTGCTCTCTTGGTTTGTTGCCATCGCTGCCATGCGGCAGCTTGACAGTTGATGGCACCAAATTTGGCAGCAAGAGGATCTTCATCAGAACATGCCTTGCTTCCACCTGGTCATTTATTTTTTTCATATGCATGTCTACATGCATGCTGTAAAATGGCAAAGATCCCCCTTCAGTTTCGGTCACAATAAGAAACCAATTGGGTGACCGATCAGAGTGAATACTTGGGCATTGAGGTGTATCTGGAACCTATGGATTCTCCTTAATCCTGTGTGTTGAAGCTATCTCATGTCCACTTTTTGCAATCCTGATTTCGCACTTAAATATACTCTTATTGCCTTTATACCCCTCTACAGATTCACTTGATCCCTGCTTTCTATACTTATGCCTTCTTTTTCTTGACCAGAACCTCAATTTCTCTCGTCATCCAGCATTCCCAACACTAACTAGCCTTGCCCTTCATCCTAACAGGAACATATGGTCTCTGAACTCATTCTGTCATTTTTTTTTTTAAAGCTTCCCACTTTCAGGCATCCCTTCACCTGTGATTATCTGCCCCCAATCAGCTTTTTGAAAGTTCTTGCCTAATACCATCAAAATTGGCCTTCCTCCAATTTAGAACTTTAACTTGTAGATCCAATGTATCCTATTCCATCACTATTTTAAAACTAATAGAATTATGGTTACTGGCCCCAAAGTGCTCCCCCACTGACACCTCAGTCACCTGCTCTGCCTTATTTCCTAAGAGTAGGTCAAGTTTTGCACCTTCTCTAGTAGGTACATCCACGTATTGAATCAGAACATTTTCTTGTACACACTTAACAAATTCCTCTCCATCCAAGCTCTTAACACAATGGCAGTCCCAGTCTGTGTTTGGAAAGTTTAAAATCTCCTACCATTACCACCCTATTATTCTTATAGATAACTGAGATTTCCTTACAAATTTTTCTCAATTTCTTGTTACTATCGGGGGTTTAATAATACAATCCCAATAAGGTAATCATCCCTTTCTTATTTCTCAGTTCCATCCAAATGACTTCCCTGGGCGTACTTCCAGGAATATCCTCCCTAAGTACAGCTGTAATGTTATCCCCCCTCAAATGTCACTCCCCCTCCTCTCTCACCCTCCTCTAAAGCCTGGAACATTAAGCTGCCAGTCCTGTCCATCTTTTAACCATGTCTCTGATTGCTATGATATACTGGTCCTATGTTACTAACCATGCTCTGAGGTAATTTGCCTTCCCTGTTAGGCCTCTTGCATTGGAAATAAGTATAGTTTAATCTATTGCTCCTACCTCGTTCTCTGTTTTGTTCCTGACTGACTGTGTCTGTTTTGACTGGCCTTTTTCTCAACTGCAGCAGCCTCTGACTGATCTTTCCTCACTATCTCTCTGGGCCCCAGCCCCCCTTACGAGTTTAAATCCTCCTGCGCAGCTCTTGCAAATCTCCCCACCAGTATATTAGTCTCACCTAATGCCCTTCCCTTCAGAAAGGGGAAACTGCTGTCCTTTTGCAGACAAACCTTCTTCCTTTCCTCCTCTCTTTCTTCCCCTCCCTCACGTCAAAGGGCAGCTCTGATACTGAGCCACTCCACTGCATCTGAGATACTGGGGCATGGGCATTTGAGATGCCAGCAATACCGACACCCTGAAGTTCTCAAAGTAGAGAAGGATGAAGACCCTTTTGGTGGACTTCCTCCCCTCTGTTTGTGTTCCAGAACTTCCTGTTCAGTCATTGCAGGCTCAGCCAGATCTGGTGTGAGCTAGTGGTGGGATAGCCTTCAGATTGAGCTGTGACTCTCCCTTGGCCTAAGTTTTAATATCTGTCTGGAGAGAGACAGTGCAACATGTGGAGTTGCACTCCTACTGTGGGCAGTACTACTATTGGGACTCTTTGAACGGGGTATTTTGTCTTGATGGGAAAGAAATCGTTTTTCCAAATTGCCCTTGTACCATGAGTCAATTCAGGTTCAGCTTGTGGTGTTACTTGTTCTGCAGTCTTGCTGTGAGCTTGGTAATTTCCCTGCTCTCTCTTTTAAGTAAGCTGTTGTTTCATGGTTTTTTTTTCTCCTTCTCTCTCTTCCTCCCTTTCTCCTCACCCCCCCCCGCCCCCCCCTCCCAAATCTTGTTTTCCACAGGGTTGTGTTAACGTCATTAACACGTGGCTCAAAAACAATATTGTGATTGTTGCAGGTGTGGCTCTTGGCATTGCCTTATTCCAGGTAAAAAAAAAAAAAGTAAATTCTATATAGTTGTGCTGTGGGCATGAAGTAAAATTAACAGGTGACATAAGCCATTTTCAGTCAGCTGCTTCATTTTGACTTGCGTGAGGCCAGCCAGCGGGCGCTCTCTCTCTCTCTCTCTCTCTCTCTCGCGCGCGCGCGCTCCATTTTGTCTTTGTTGAAATGCAGGTGTTCCCAGCGAGCCAAGTGAGAGCCTCCAAAAGGGTGCATATGAATGTACATGAGTAGACCACTCAGCCCTTCAAACTTATTCTGCCATCCAATAAGATCATGATTGATCTGATTCTAACCTCCAACCTTACATCCCCAAATATCTCCTCGCCCCCCCCCCCCCGTTTCCTGTTTGCTCTTGTGCTGTAATCCATTTTGTGATATAATTTAAACCAATCCTTCTCTAGAATTCAATCTTCTTTTGAAGCTACTGGAGTTGTTCCTAAGGCTAGGCCGTTTTCCTTTTTAAAGCGGCAAGTATCTTTTGGTTTCCCCTTGGGTTGGGAACCTCCTGTGCAGAGAGAAAATGGTATTGAGGCTTAAGATGAAACAAATTTGCAACGTTTCTTTAAAACTGTACAAAGCATTTTGATACAGCAAGCTTGGAGTGACTACCTCCTTTGGGAGAGCCAAGGGGGTCATCAACTCAAAAGTCATGAGGAGAGATGCGAGAAAGCTGTCTGCAATAGAGGGAGATGGAGGCTTGGAGAAGCAAACAAAAAGCATGATGAAATTTGATCTAAGACTGCTAACTAAAGGCCAAATGGCTGCTTGTTATAATTTCCAGGAGCCTAGTGATCTGAAGGCCTGAGTGGCTGTTGAGTATCCAATCCTGGCCTGGAATTAATTGCCACTGGCTGATTTCCAGAGGGCATACAGGATGGCTTGATCAATGACCTGGGTGTCTGGGAACAGCTACTTGTACATGTTTGGAGTGGGTAGTTTATTTTTAACAATACTCTTTTCCCAGCCATTACTTTTCTGGCAAGTGGCAACCAAGTTGGAGCTCGAACTCTGCCTCCAGTTCAGGAGGGCATAGACCTGTCAATAGAGTTATGAAGTGAGGGGCTCTGGTGGCACAGTGGTAGTGTCCCCACCTCTGAGCTAGGAGCCCCGGGTTCCATTCCCACGTACTCCAGAGGGGGGGTAATGGCGCACCAGAAATGTTTCTAGTTACTAAGATGTGAAATGATTAAATGAGCATGTGGCATCTCTATATTAGCATTGTCCAGCCGTAGTGGTGACGACCACAATTTTTGCACAGCCCAATCCTGCTGGCATTTCACTTGTCAATTTCCCCTGTTTGGGTTGAGAGTTTTTAAAATTTTGTAAAAGTCTTACCTCATGGTTGAGCTCAAAGTTTTGAGAAGACGTAAGAATGGGAGAACAAACTCTGACCAAACAGAAGTAATAGTTGTGCAGACCTTTTTGGATTTTGAGAATTGTCGGTACTTTACAGGAGGAAATCCCATTGTTTAGACAACTTGGGGAATTTAGTGTGGATAAGATGCTCGGAAAATTGTTCTCTGTGCATTCTCTTGTTCCTGTTGTTGATATTGTAAATGCCAGTGTAGGGTCTTGGGCGGCTCTCTTCCCAGCAAGATGCCCATTCTTGAATGGACAGTAAAGTTTGCATTTCATAATCATACTAATAGTAATGTTAATTTTATAATGGTCTCCAGTGAAAATTGCCTCTCAAAGCAACCATTCCCAGAACAGAATTCAGTTGTTTTTTAAAAAGATCTGCTATCTTAGTGCTTTCACAGCTAATACTTCAAAAGTGAAGTGGTGCTTTTTTTCCTTTCCTGATGGCATTGTTTCGGGCTAATGTCAATATTGAAATGGTGTGGGCAGAAATTTGGTTCAAGTACATTGAGTACCCTTGCAAGATGGCAGAGACTGGAAAATATACCCAACTGTAGGCAAAGGAGGTGGCCATTTTGTATGTACCGAGATCCCCCTCTTACTAATGAGAATGATGAGCTGTTCATTGTTTTGTTGTTTATAAAGTACCTCTTTGTTGTGTAGTCTTTTAAAATGTGTTCTTTTTTTTTTCCCCAGCTCCTGGGTATCATCTTTGCCTGTGTGCTGATGAAAGGCATCCGAAGTGGCTATGAAGTAATGTAGTCTCCATCTTTAAAGGCCAATTCTTGTCTGATTATATATTTTTGTCTGTATTTTTGCCACAACTGTGAATGTTAATTGCAATGAAAAATTATTTCCTTAAAAGGAAACAAATGTCTACCTTTTTTTTTCTATCCTGCTTTTGATTTTTGTTTTTAAATGTATAAATACTAAAATGTAAATGTATTGACTTGCCAAATGCAGCTCAAGTACAGCTCATTGCTGGTTTCTTTCAGGCACCTTCATTCCTCCTTTCAGAGGACGACAAAGATTTGGCACTCTCGCTCTTATATAAAATAACAACTTCTGTAGGGTAGTCATTTGGTGTAGGCCATGATTTTGGATGAGGCCTATTCCCTTGTTGGTGAATTTGACAGCATGTGGGTAAATGCTGTCTTTGAATTGAGGCAACCAGCTACTTGCGTTGTCCTTTTGAGTGGCTTCAGTGCTGACTGTTATTTTTGTGAGCACACGCCACACCTCCATATATGGCGGGAACTGTAGGCGCAAAGTGTGAAAGATTTTAAAACATTGCCACTGATTTAAGGTGTGGGGTCAAGAATGTCCCTCTGCCTCAGCTTTGGTAGCAGCCAAAGGAATTCAAGCAATCTCTTTTTTTTTTTTGGTCAAAATTTTGACTGGTTTTTATTCATCTATTAAAGGAGCTAGGTAATTGTGACATACTTGTGCATTTCAAATTGGCCCATGCCTGTGCCAACTACCAGCTTGTGCCCTCACCATCCTATTGGGGTTTTATGTCAATCAAGATTCTCGTTTCTTCCGAAAATATTGTGAAGGTGCAAACTTGAGTCTTTTTGTTTGGAAAGATTCTTGCCCTTGCAAAAGGGTTGTTCGGTGCCTCATTCAAGTGCTTGTGAAAATGCATGTTTTAAACCTGATTCTGATTCCTTTTTGTTCTTGGAATCCTTGTTTATTTCTCTCTGTGCAGCTTGCAAGCTTCTTGAACCTTTTAAAACTTTCAGCGCATTTACACACACATTCACTTCTCCAGTATCCGGGGTAAGGATAGGAATATCCCCTCTGGCTTTGTACTGTGAGCCCTGGTAAGATTTGTTAACTACATTGGTGGAAGACAGTGCACCATAAAGGGATATGTAAGATTCCTCCGATAGTGTTGTGTGTGCACATGTGTATTAATCAGACTCCACTGTGCAAGCTCCTGGACTGTGTTTTTGGGTCAATTGCTTGTGTTGTTGCTGTAGCATGTAGCACTCTAAGCTCTTTTGAAGATTTGCCTGTGCTGAGATGTATCATCTGGTTAACTGCAAAGTGCCCAATCTTGCATGTCCTGGTGTCACAGTAGGACCTCTTCCAAAACATGGCCTGTTCAATCTTAACAGAAAATAACTAACTATTTCTTCCTGTGCTCCTCCTTCCCCCTACCTTGAGCTGATGGGTACCTCTGTTGGAGGGGGAGGGGGTGGGGGGGGGCTGCAGTGGCGATTGTCAGTAGAGACTTGAAAGCTTTGTGAGAATGAAGGGGGCTGCCTGATTTCCTTCCGGAGATCACTGTCTCTAAGATAAGAATCTGACTTTTGGTCTGTTGCCGTCTCAAGTCTTCAGGCTGCATTTCCTCCAAATACTTCAGGAAAATTCTAGAACTTGGGAGTACATGATGCAAGGGCTCACTCTTGCTGCCACCTCCTCCCTCACAAATAAATGTGATGATCTTGTTCAGAATATTTGGCTCGAACAGAATGAAGGGTGGAACTTACCAAGCGTGAAGTGTTGGGGTGGAAGGGGAGGAGTGGGTGGGGGGGGGGGGAAGCAGTTTTGGAGGTTTATCAACCTCTCCCATGGATTATGTCTGCAACAGCTGCTCTAACTTTGTAACTCTGTACAATAATGGAGAATTGGAGACCTCTTGGTAGAATTTTGAAGTTTGTATTTTTCTTTTCCTTTTTACAATCTCTTTAGCATGTAAAACGTGACCGCATGCTATTTTCAATATGGCTTCTCATATATTCAAGTGTAGAGAGATTTTTTTGGTGTTCTCATGTGGCAAAATAAACATTTTCTAAGTTGTGCGCCATCTCAATGTCTGTTTTTATTTGTCTTTATTTTCTACCATTATCACCACTTGATGCCGAATGGTTTTAGGGGCAGCCATTTATTTTGATGGGTTTTGGTGAGGAGCTGGTGGACAAAGGGAAATTTCTCTGATTTGACACAGTCCTGTGTCCTAAAGCACTGATTTGTTCACGACTGGTGTACAAGCCATTTCTGCTCTAACTTAGCCCTTGCATTGTTTCTCTGATTTGTGATTGAGATCCTTCATATCTATAAGAGTAGGCCACTCAGCCCTTTGAGCCTGTTCCGCCATTCTATAAGATCTGATTTTAACCTCATCGCCACATTCCTGCATATCCCCCAATAATCTTTCATCCCCTTGGCCATCAAGAATCTATCTCTTTCTGCCTTAAACATATTCTGAAGGGAATTTGTAAAGACTCTCTACTCTGAGAGAAAATGTTTCCTCCTCTTTGTTTTAAATGGGTGCCCTTCATTTTAAACGATGACCCTTTTTAGATTAGATTACTTTACATTAGAAGTAACCCTTTTTAGATTAGATTACTTTACAGTGTGGAAACAGGCCCTTCGGCCCAACAAGTCCACACCGACCCGCCGAAGCACAACCCACCCATACCCCTACATTTACCCCTTACCTAACATTACGGACAATTTAACATGGCCAATTCACCTAACCTGCACATCTTTGTGACTGTGGGAGGAAACCGGAGCTCCCGGAGGAAACCCACGCAGACACGGGAAGAACGTGCAAACTCCACACAGTCAGTCGCCTGAGGCGGGAATTGAACCCGGGTCTCTGGCGCTGCGAGGCAGCAGTGCTAACCACTGTGCCACCGTGCCGCCCACTGCCACCGTGCCGCCCACGGTGATCTAGATTCTCCTGCAAGAGAAAGGATCCTTTTCCATATCCACCCAGTCAAGTCCCCTCAGGATTTTATCTGCTTCAACTAAGCAATCTCTGACTCCCCTCAACTCCACAGGACACCAGGTCTAGCCTGTCCAGCCTTTGCTCACAAGGCAATCCACTTGTTGCAGGGATTAGTTCAGTGAATTTTGAGAAGATTAGTTCAGTAAACCTTCTCTGAACTGCTTCTAATCCATTAACATCTTTCTGCACAGTACTGGTCACTGTACTTGCACTACTCCAGATGTGATCTCTCGAATGCCCTGTAATCAGTCTGTTCAGGGATAGTATGACGCACCTCTAGTTTAGGTGAGACAGGAATGTATGCCTCCTGGCTGAGAGGTAGGGACAATACCACCTTTTGTAAACCATCCTCCCACCGCCATCTCCATGATGTGATTCTCCCCAGCTCTGTGGAGTTACCTTGTTTTAGTTAAATCTGGAAATAGATTCCTGAGCCTTTTAGACTGGAAATTAGTCCTGAATGTGAAGAAACTCATTCATTGTTCTGCTGCAAGTTGTTGTAAAGATGGCCTCTGTCTTGTGCCTGCTTTCCAATTCCAGATGAAAGGTGTAGAGAAGCATATGGATGTCCCACTATTAACTAACAAGCTTTTCTGTACGTACACAAACTAAATCAGCCCAATGTACAGTGCTGCTATTGGGAGAAGTCGCTGCCAATTGTTCTGCAATTTTCCTTTCTCTGGATGGCAAATAGCTGATTTGCTTGCCCATCTCTTCTGCTAAGATGGGGCTTTGCAAGTGGAGGGTTGAGGGGAGATTTCAGGGTCACAAACTCTGAGCCTGTTTCCAGATTGAAAACTTGGTCTCTCACCCAGGAGTAAGTGAGGACTGCAGATGATGGAGATCAGAGTTGAAGAGTGTGGTGCTGGAAAAGCATAGCTGGTCAGGCAGCATCTGAGGAGCAGGAGAATAGACATTTCAAGCATATACTCTTCATCCTAACTATTCTGGGGTTCTTTCCTCTACTTGGAATGCAAGGATAATAGAGTTTGAACCATGTCCCTGAAAATAAGCCTGGGGTTCTAAATTGCTAGTCCATGGATATTCCTGGAAATACATCCAGGGAAGTTATTTGGGTGGAACTGAGAAATAAGAATGGGGTGATCACCTTAATGGGGTTGTATCATAGACTCCCTAATAGCAAATTTAAAATTAAACCCCGATTAGTCAACAAGAAATTGAGAAGCAAATTTGTAAGGGGGATCTGTTATCTGTAAGAATAATAGGGTGGTTATGGAGGGGATTTTAACTTTCCAAACATAGACTGGAACTGCTATACTGTTAAGGGTTTAGATGGAGAGGAATTTATTCAGTGTACAAGAAAATTTTCTGATTCCATATGTGGATGTACCTACGAGAGAAGATGCAAACCTTGACCTATTCTTGGGAAATAAAGCTGGGCAGGTGACTGAGGTGTCAGTGGGCGAGCACTTTGGGGCCAGTGACTATAATTCTGTTAGTTTTAAAGTAGTGATGGAAAAGGATAGACCAGATCTAAAAATTGAAGTTCTAAATTGGAGAAAGGCCAATTTGGACAGTATTAGGCAAGAACTTTCAAAAGCTGATTGGAGGCAAATGTTTGCAGGTAAAGGGATGTCTGGAAAATGGGAAGCCTTCAGAAATGAGATAATGAGAGTCCAGAGAAAGTACATTCCTGTTAGGGTGAAAGGGAAGGCTGGTAGGTATAGGGAATGCTGCATGACTAAGAAATTGAGGGTTTGGTTCAGAAAAAGAAGGAAGCATAGGTCAGGTATAGACAGGAAAGATCAAGTGAATCCTCAGTATAAAGGCACTAGGAGTTCACTTAAGAGGGAAATCAGGAGGGCAAAAAGTGGACATGAGATAGTTTTGGCAAATAGAGTTAAGGAGAATCCAAAGGGTTTTACAAATACGTTAAGGCCAAATGGGTAACGAGGCAGAGAATAGGGCCCCTCGAAGATCAGAGCTGAAAATGTGTTGCTGGAAAAGGGCAGCAGGTCCGGCACCCCCTCGAAGTTCAGCAAGGCAGTCTTTATGTGGAGCCACAGGAGATGGGGGAGCTACTAAACAAGTATTTTGCATCAGTATTTACTGTGGTAAAGGACATTGAAGATATAGAATGTATGGGAATAAATGGTGACATCTTGAAAAATGTCTATATTACAGAGGAGGAGGTGCTTGATGTCTTGAAACACAAAACTGGATAAATCCCAAGGACCTGATCAGGTGTACCCTAGAACTCTGTGGGAAGCCAGGGCAGTGATTGCTGGGCCCCTTGCTGAGATATTTGTATCATCAATAGCCATCCTCCACCTCACCTGTGACTAACGTGGTGCCACTGTTTAAGAAGGGCAGTAAAGACAAGCCAGGGAACTATGGACCAGTGAGCCTGACCTCGGTGGTGGGCAAGTTGTTGGAGGGAATCCTGAGGGACAGGATGTACATGTATTTGGAAAGGCAAGGACTGATTAGGGGTAGTTAACGTGACTTTGTGTGTGGGGTGTCCAGAACTAGAGGGCATAGGTTTAGGGTGAGAGGGGAAAGATATAAAAGGGACCTAAGGGGCAACTTTTTCACGCAGAGGGTGGTACGTGTATGGAATGAGCTGCCAGAGGAAGTGGTGGAGTCTGGTACAATTACAACATTTAAAAGGCATCTGGATGGGTATAGGAATAGGAAGGGTTTGGAGGGATATGGACCAGGTCCTGGCAGGTGGGACTAGATTGGGTTGGGATATCTGGTTGATGGATGAGATGGACCGAAGGGTCTGTTTCCGTGCTGTACATCTCTATGACTCCAGTAACATACTCACCACGCCAACCTCCCTTACCCCAACCCGCCCCTGATCTTGGCTGTTCAGGTCGCTACAGCCATTTGACCTTGGAGTGATGTAGCCTAGCAATGTGAATTTTGTACATGTGTACACAGTGGTCTTAGTGGTGATATTGCCCTGAAACATAGCCTAAAATGATGTACCATCGCCTAATTCAAAATTGAGGCACTACCATGGGTTCAAGATTAACTCCTCCAGAGTTAAGATTCTATGTTTAACTCCCACTCCCAGATACTTGAGCCTGTGCCAGTACCATGTTAAGGGCACTGTCTCGGGTGCCATCTTTCAGCATGAGGCATTAAATTGAGGTGCCATCTCTTCCCCCTCAGCTGGGTATAGAATTGCTTTTGGCTCATCTGTATCCCTCCAACATCACTCAACAAAAAAAAACCCTGATAATCTGGTATTGACCTCCTTGCTGTCTGTGGGAACTTACTATGTGCAGGTTTGCCACACGTCCCTCTTTTGATAGTGGTTGTATTTTTGAGATGGGGCTGTGTGGTGGTGGAGAGTAATGGTCATGTCACTGGATAGTAATCGAGGCAAATACTCAAGGAACATGGGTTCGAGTCCCACTGATGGTGACATTCCTTCTGACCGAAGGAGATCTGTCCTTGCCTGGTCTGGCCTACATGTGACTCCAGACCCACAGCAATGTCATTGCCTCTTAACCTCCCCCTGAAATGGCTGAGCAAGACACACTCTTTGAGTGGCAATTAGGGATAGGCAATAAATGTTGGCCAAGCCGCTGATGCCCATGTTCTGAGAACACAAAGCACTTTCTTTTAAAAAAAAGTGTTCTGTGGTGCCATATAAATGCACATCTTGGTGTTATTGCCAAATCATCTGAATTTCCTTAACAGTTGTGTGTGTGTGTGTCACTCTCTTTTTGTCTCATCAATTAAACTTATCCGCTATCTGCAGATTTTTTTTAATCTTGCCTCTTACATGGTTTTCTTCACCCTGACCTTTTTAAGGCTGGTCTGCTTCTCTCATGTCTCTTGGCCAAGAGTTCTCGACAAACACTCGTCTTTTACCCCCTCCTTCCTGCCAGTTAGTTTGCTCCTGAAACCTCGTGTGGGTTTTTTTTTGTTTTGCTCGAAGGCCTCTTGGCCTGGCTTTTGTTAAATTGGTTTCAGTGTCACATTTTCTGATCAGCCAAGAAGTGAGATATCAGCTTCTCTCACACTTTGCTTACATTATCGTCGTACTTTAAAGAGCGCTGACAAGATGAACACTCGTCTCGGTAATTCAAGTCCGTGTGAGTGGCAGACACCATTGAACTGAGTAATGGTTCTCCATTATTGCCTCTTCACAAAGCCATTCTGCATTCAGGCCAAATAATGCAATTAAGATTGGTACGCCTTCCAAAATGGCAGCAGAGTGGCCTCCTAAACTGAAGCTCGTCTGCTCGATCTGTTTATTTTCGTTTTTCCTCTTTTTGCTTTTTCTTTTCTTTGCTTTTTTTCTCTCTACTTCCCTCCATTCCTCAGATGGTATTGATGGTGGAGACTCCTGGCCTCGAGGTGCGGCCCAGCATGAACTCCTGGTCTTGAGATGAGGGATAGCACGGACTCCCAGCCTTAAGGAAGCCTAGAATGGCGTCGGAAATGGGGATATTGTACGACCTTTCACTGTATCCGTGCATCCCTGTGCTTGAGTACACATGACAATGAATTCTACATTGGCCAGCCGCGTGGGAACTGTTTACAATATGTCAGATAGCTCTCAAAATCAGCATTCAATATCGTGATGACAAAATAACCTCGAATTACTCTTAATTTGAAACTTCTTCATAAAGATGTGCTTTTCTTTTGTCTTGATTAATACCAGGATGAATTTCCATTGGCCTATCTGAAATTTAGTTTTTCTCCAAACAGTATCCCTTCAATTCCCACGGTGACTTGCCAATGCAACGATGTGTAGAAGCATCTAAAGTCAATTGGCAGTTTGCCCACAGCACCCACTGGCCTTTGCTTCAAGCATTTGCCAGTTCTTGAGCCACATGCACATTGAGAGAGCCTGCATTTATGTAGCACCTTTCGTGACCTTCGCAGTGTGGTCACTGTGCTTAAAGCAGGGGCTTGGGGAAGTGATTAGATTAGAATTCCTACAGTGTGGAAACAGGCCCTTCGGCCCAACAAGTCCACACCAACCCTCCAAAGAGTAACCCATCCAGACCCATTCCCCTACTCTATATTTTTCCCTGACTAATTCACCTAACACCATGGGCAATTTAGCACGGCCAATTCACCTGACCTGCACATCTATGGACTGTGGGAGGAAACCAGAGCACCCGGAGGAAACCCACACAGACACAGGGAGAATGTGCCAACTCCACACAGACAGTCACCCGAGGCAGGAATTGAACCCTGGTCCCTGGCGCTGTGAGACAGCAGTGCTAACCAGTGAGCCACTGTGCCACCCCATGTCATGGTAATGTTACTGGGCCAACAATTCCAAAGCCTGTATTAGTGGGCCACACAAGAGTGGGCCACTCGGCCCTTCTAGCCTGTTCCACCATTCAATAACACCGGGGCTGATCAGATTTTAACCTCATCTCTACATTCCTGCATATCCCCCCAATAATCTTTCATCCCGTTGATCACCAAGACTCTACCTCCCTCTGCCTTCAGCATATTGAAAGGCTCTGCATCGTCCCTTCTGAGGAAGGGTGTAGATGTGAATCCAAAGCCTCCCCTTGGCTGCTGGGCAATTTAAAATCTGCTCCTTTTTAGAGATATTTTATTAAACTTTTCTTTCTTTACAAAACCATAGAGAAAAGGAAAATAAATTATAACATCAGCAAACATTATTCTATATACATATAACAACAAAAAAAGAGGGAAAAAGGGCAACCGATACAACAGTACAACCAAAACACAACTATACCCATGTGTAAAACAGACAAATCAAACACATCAATATCTGTTTTTTAACCGTCACTGTCACCATTGGCTGCCCCTCAGTTTGAGGATGATGCCAGCACTCAATAAGGGGTTGCCCATTGAAGACAGAGATGAGGAGGAATTTCTTCTCTAAGGGGAGTGAATCTGTGGGGTCCTTTCCTGCAGAGAGCTGTCCAGACCACTTTTGGAATACTGTGTGCAATTCTGGTCTCCCTTCTATAGGAAGGATGTTGTGAAACTTGAAAGGGCTCAGAAAAGATTTACAAGGATGTTGCCAGGGTTGGAGGATTTGAGCTATAGGGAGAGGCTGAACAGGCTGGGGCTGTTTTCCCTGGAGCGTCGGAGGCTGAGGGGTGACCTTATAGAGGCTTATATAACCATGAGGGGCAGAGATAAGGTAAATAGACAAGGTCTTTATTCCCAAGGTAGGGGAGTCCAGAACGAGAGGGCATAGGTTTGAGGTGAGAGGAGAAAGATTTAAAAGGGACCTAAGGGGCTACATTTTCACACAGAGGGTGGTGCGTGTACGGAATGAGCTGCCAGAGGAAGTGGTGGAGGCTGGTACAATTACAGCATTTAAAAGGCATATGGATGGGTCTATGAATAGGAAGGGTTTGGAGGGATATGGGCCAAGTGCTGGCAAATGGAGCTAGATTAATTTAGAATATCTGGTCAGCATGGACGATTTGGACTGAAGGGTCTGTTTCCGTGTTATATAACTGACTCTGAACTGCCCTTTGGAATAGCCAAACAAGCAATTCAGTTCAAGGGGCAATTAGGGGTGGGGAACAAATGCTGGCCCATCTCCTATGTACAAAGCAGAAAGAATGATAATATATATCAGAAGCTAAAGGGGGTCTATCATAAAATCTATACGTTTAATTCCAAGTAATAGGAGGCTTTTTAACTTCTGTACTTTAAAACGCAGGCACGAATAGGGTACAGAGATGAGTTTATCATGGGTAGGATGAGTGGGCATCTTGCAGTCTTGCCATGTGTAAGATGCAAACTTAGAATATAGCAGCAAAAAATGGAAGCTCCTGGTCCACTCTGGTGTACACAGCTCTAAGGCTAATTACTCCCAAAGCAAACCAACCAGTCAATTAAACTCTTCAAAGTCATGTTGCCATGCCTCCCAGAGTGATTGATGGCTTTCTAAATGAGCTGTGAGACTTCATGCCAAGTCATTTATGGTCACACATGAGACGCTCCAGTACACACAGCCAGTGCTCCCGGCCTGGGCTGATCATCTTTATGTTTCTGTAAGTAGCATAGTAATTCTGAGCTGTTTCTGCATCAATTGGTTCGTTTAGTTTTCCGTTCTCAAATCCAAACTGAAAAAGTAGCATTTTCTGCAGGGCGATGTGAAAATGGCTGGGTGGCTGGCTAGGTGATTGGTTAAGAATGGACAATCAAATGACCCTCTTCCCAGCATCCTCTCTGTCCACGTGGGTTGATGAGTGCAGTGGGAAGACTGTATTGCGTCTCCCTGTCGAACGTGCTGGTGAGACACATGGTTGACTACCTCCTCTCCATGTTATACAGTTACATCACCCTGTCCCATTGACTAGTATCATGGAGGTCTACAACACAGAAAAAGGCTATTTGGCCCAGCAAGTCTGTGCTGGTCAAAAACAGCTGCCTAACTATTCTGATCCCCATTTCCAGCACTTGGCCCATAGCCCTAATGCCTTGGCATTGCAAAGGCACATCTAAATCCTTTTTCAATGTGATGAGGGCTTCTGCCTCTCTCATCCTGACTGGCGGTGAGTTCCAGATTCCCATCATCCCTCTGGGTAAAAATAAACTCCTCACATCTCTTCCAAACCTCCTGTCCATTATCTTAAATCTATGTCCGCCGGTCATTGGTCCCTCCATCAAGGGGAAAGGTTTCTTCCTGTCTACCCTGTCTATACCCTCATCGTTTTGTCTATCTCAATCATGTCCCCCCTCTCAATTCCCTCTGCTTCAAGGAAAACAACCCCAGTCTCTCCAATCTCTCTCCATCACCGAAACTCTCCAGCCCCTGGACAACTTGCCGGTAAATCTTCTTCTGCCTCCTCTCCAGTGCTAACCCATCGCTCCTATAATGTGGATCCCAGAACTGCACACAGTACCATTGCTGTGTGGCCTAACCATTGTCTATACAGCCGCTGTGGAGGACCCTGGCAATTTCAGTGTGTCAATGGATCTTGAGGCACCCACCAACATGGATCTCCCAGGAGCTCACATATAACAAGGGCATGCTGCACTCTGCGCCAGATGGGGCTCCGGAACAGAAGAGAATAGGCATCGGAAGATGGCGATGATGGTGCCACTTCCTCAGAGCCGGGGGTGGGCATAGTAACAATGAATGGTGCCATCCAGAACTCCCACTGATGTTTGTGCCCGTTGATCTGCATGGTAGAGAAAGCCAAGGTGCTGTCATCCAATCAAGGTTTATTTCATGGGATGTGAGGATCGCTGGCTGGGCCCAGCATTTATTGCCCATCTCTAGCTGCCCCTTGAGAAGGTGGGGGTGAGTTGCCTTCTTGAACCACTGTAGTCCATGTTGACCCACAATGCCCTTTATGGAGGGAATTCCAGGATTTTGACCCAGTGACACTGAAGGAACGGAGATATATTTCCAAGTCAGGATGGTGAGTGGCTTGGAGGGGAACTTGCAGGGGGTGGTGTTCCCATGTATCTGCTGCCCTTGTCCATCGACGGAGTGGAGGTCAGGAGTTTGGAAAGTGCTGTTGAAGGAGCCATCTTGAGCTGTTGTAGTGCACCTTATAGCTGATCCATCCAGCTGCCACTATGTGTTGATGGAGGAAGGAAATATTTAACCAGATGGGTGGGATGCCAACAAAGTGGGCTGCTTTGTCCTGGATGGTGTTGAGCTTCCTGTTGGTGGAGCTGCACCCATTCGGGCAAATGAGGAGAGAGAGAGGGCAGAAGGGATTTACCAGAATGGTTCCAGGGTTGAGAAACTTCAGTGAGGAGGAGTGATTGAAGACATTGGGACTGTTCTCCTTGGAGAGAAGGAGGCTGAGAGGGAGATCTGAGAGAGGGTTTCAACATCATGGGGGGAGGGGGCTGGACAGAGTAGATCGGGACAAGCTGTTCTCACATGGAAAAGGGACAGGAACGAGAGGGACAGAGATTGAAAGGGATGAAGTGAGGGACCTAGGTTTGATTCCAGCCTCGGGTGACTGTCGGTGTGGAGTTTGCACATTCTCCTCCTATCTGCGTGGGTTTCCTCCAGGTGCTCTAGTTTCCTCTCACAGTCCAAAGATGTGCAGGTCAGGTAGATTGGCCATTCTAAATTGCCCATAATGTTAGGTGCATTAGTCAGAGGGGAAATGGGTCTGGGTGGGTTGCTCTTCGGAGGGTCGGTGTGGACTTGTTGGGCCGAAGGGCCTGTTTCCACACTGTAAGGAATCTAATCTAATCTAACCTCAATTTTGTTTTGTCTCATTTCTACATTTCACCAAAGGAGTCAGCATTCTTCTTCCTACCCAACAGGAGACAGAGAGGCTGCAAGATCCATTTGGACATTCAGTGTTTGCATATCAGTTTAAAAGTCTTAAAGTAAAAAGGAGAGGGGCAGAGATTGAAAGTGATGAAGCCAGGGTGATGTGAGGAAAATCTTTCTCCCCCAGCGAGTAGTTAGGGTCTGGAATGTAATGCCTGGGAATGTAGGGGAGGCAGGTTCCATTGAGGCATTCAAGAGGGGCATTGGATGGTTATTGGCATAGAAATAGTGAGCAAGGAAAAGGCAGGAGATTGGCATGAGCAGATGGAACCAACGCAGACACAATGGGCTAAATGGCCTCCTTCTGTTCAGTGATTTTCTGATTCAGTGGCTAATTTTCTGCTGAACTATAGAATAAGGATTGGAGGGTTTGAGTTAGGAGGGGCTGGGACTTTTTTTTCCCTGGAGTGTAGGAAGCCGAGGGTTACCTTATAGGATGAGAGATTTCAAAACTAGGGGGCACATTTTTAACGTGAGAGGATATGAGGGGCATTTTTTACACAGACAGTGGTTTGTGTATGGAATGAACTGCCAGAGGAAGTGGTGAATGTGGGCACAGTTACAATGGATGTAGGTTTGCTCGCTGAGCTGGAAGGTTCATTTTCAGATGTTTCATCACCCTACTAGGTAACATCTTCAGTGAGCCTCCGAATGAAGCACTGGTGGTGTCGTCCGCTTTCTATTTACATGTTTGAATTTCCTTGGGTTAGTGATGTCATTTCCTGTGGTGGTGTCATTTCATGTGGTGATGTCATTTCCAGTTCTTTTTCTCAGGTAAATGGGATCCAAGTCAATGTGTTTGCTGATAGAGTTTGGTTGGAATATCATTCTTCTAGGAATTCTTGTGTGTGTCTCTGTTTGGCTTGTCCTAGAATGGATGTGTTGTCCCAGTCAAAGTGGTGTCCTTCCTCATCCCTATGTAAGGATACTAGTGAGAGTGGGTCATGTCTTTTTGTGGCTAGTTGATGTTCATGTATCTGGGTGGTTTTCTGCCTGTTTTGTCCAATGTAGTGTTTGTTACAGTTCTTGCATGATATTTTGTAAATGACATACAAGAGGCATGTGGAAAATGTAGTCAATCTTTGTGGAAACGCAAGATGAATATTGATGGTAAGTTGAGAACCATTCATGGAGATCATGTGGACCCAGCATGGGATGAACCAAAACAAGAACACAATCTATGTTTTGATCATGAGCTCACACCCATCATGTGGACCGAGTCAGATTTCAGTGTCTGACATCTTTGAGAAACCTTTTGTGAACCGAAGCCAAAACCTGACTGTACACCAAATTACGCAGGGAGTTAAAAAGGCGTTGTAAGTCAGTTACCAACTTGCTTTGTAAATGTGGTTCAGAAAAGAACAGGGTTAGTGTCATTTGTGCACATTTACCAAGTGTTGTACATTTGCTTTTCCCTGTTGATGCTGTATAGTGAGTGAAACAGAAAATAGTTACATTTAAACAAAAAAACATTTAAAAGGAGGGAAGCAATGTAATGTATTCATAGACAATGAGCATGCATAGCGTGCAAAGATGCTGTTAAATGTGTGAACTGACCATCGGGTCTGTGAAGTTTTATGTAACCTGTACAATAAATCAGCATTTTAAAAACCTACATTCTGGACACATGGAATGGGGGTGGTGGCTGAACTGAAAAGCAGAGGATGAGACTGAAATTATAGGCAATAACTGGACTACACCAGGCTAGCTAAGTAAATACCAACTAGGCCCCACAGCCGAGACCAGCACCAGGACGAAGAGGGCAGGATGTAGGAAACCCTGAAAACTGGCCCCACATCCGGAAGCCCCATTCCCTCCACCACCAACACTTAGCAGCAGTAGCAGCAGTGTGCACCACCTCCAAGATCCCCTGCAGAAATTCACCACTGATCCTCCGACAGCACCTTCCAAACCCACAACCACTTCCACCTGGAAGGACAAGGGCAGCAGATACAAGGGAACACCACCCCCTGCAAGTTCCCCTCCAAGCCACTCACCATCCTGACTTGGAATTATATTGTAGTTCCTTCAGTGTCACTGGGTCAAACTCCTGGAATTCCCTCCGTAAGGGCATTGTGGGCCAACCCACATGGACCTGTCATGAATGGATTACAAAACAACTGATACATATCAAAATGTATCTAGTGACTGTTTTAAAGCTACAGTAAAGCAGGCCAACCAAAATGGCAGCTATCATCACGGGGACTGAGCAATAACCTTCAGGAACCTTCTCTAAAGTCGATGTCACCCAGGAAGCTTGGTCACTTGACTCCCAGCGTGTGGAATCCCACTGTTTTTTTCAATTGGACAGTTTTGAAATAGCAGACAGATTCGGGGGTCAGTGCTGCTCCAAACCACATCTACTGACAATATTAACAGCACTAACTCTGGGTGAGAAGTGAAAAGCCTATGGCCCGTAAAAGGTAGCCACAAACCTGCACTCTGCAAGCACAAACAAACTTGCTTTTGTCAAATCAATGAAGCAGAAGTTGCATTGCAGCAAAGTTTCCTCAGAATGCTTTGAAAGCGAGAACCTAAAACACTTCAACTGCTTGTTGTTAGCCAATCCTCCCGTCCTCCAGCAAGGAATTCTGGAATGCTAACTGCATCTTTGGACACCATCTTAAGAGCAAGCACATTGATAAGCTGGTATCCCACAGTTGTTTTGTACTTAAGTCTTTACTTATTGAATTGTCTCTACATCTCCTTGTGGGTTTGGAACTGTGCTTGTCTTGTGGGTGTCCCCCAGAGAAACAAACCAACTCTGCTTTTTAACTTGACCATTGTGTCGTTGTGGTCCGTGCAAAGTCAGAGCCCACAAGTAGAGGGAGTGCGGGAAATATGGCCCACTGTGTTTTTCTAACATGTTGAGAACTAAATAATCATCTGCTTATGGACAGGTGATGAGAAGAGGGAGAGAGATTTGTTTTATAACCCTCAGTCTGTCTGCAATTACAACAGTTGGCCATGACCTTCTCGAGGGCAGTAGATGCCAGCTTAGCCAACATGCCCACATCTAACAAATAAATCAAAACTCCTCTTGTGCAATATTACAGGAGCTCCCATCCTCTGCCTGAGAAATTATAGGAAGGATGTTGTGAAACTGGGAAAGGTACAGAAAAGATTTACAAGGATGTTGTAAGGTTATAAAGAGAGGCTGGATTGATTGGGACTTTTTTCCCTGGAACGTTGGAGGCTGAGGGGTGACCATATAGAGGTGCATAAAATCATGAGGGGCATGGATAGGATAAATAGACAAGGTCTTTTCCCTAGGTTGGGGTGTCTAAAACTAAAGGGCATAAGGTGAGAGGGGAAAGATATAAAAGGGACCTAAGGGGAAACATTTTCACGCAGAGGGTGTTGCATGTATGGAATGAACTGCCAGAGGAAGTGGTGGAGTTTGGTACAATTATAACATTCAAAAGGCATCTGGATGGGTCTATGAATAGGAAGGGTTTAGAGGGATATGGGCCAGGTGCTTGCAAATAAGACTAGATTAATTTAGGATATCTGGTCGGCATGAACAAGTTGGACCGAAGGGTCTGTTTCCGTGCTGTACATTTCTATGACTGCATGACCCATGTCTCTATGACCCTAGCTAACAGCTCGACAGCACATGGAACTGTATATAAAGTCAGAGTTGACGCAGTGCTGAGCATAGAGATTGTTTAAAGATGGACTGCATGGGTAAATATTGCAATTGAACAAACAAATGTAGGTGCAAAACAAAAGATTAGGAGGAGGAAGAAGTTTAAACATCACTGTGAGAAACAATAATACCTTGCTGAATGCAAAAGTGCGATGTTTCTACTCTACGCCCACAAACTTTAAAACAGAACCGACGATGTGCACTATTCTTAGATAAGCTGTTTGTGAAAACTCTACAGGTGTCCCATCCAAGTCTGGGGACTGTTTAGGCTGGGTGTAAAAGCCTTTGAGCCACTTGGCTGTAATTGCTGTTTGTCGGAGGGTCGTTTTGAGGAACAGAGCGTTGCAGTAACTCAAAGGAAACCTATGTTCCCTCTGAGTCTCCCAGCTCACATCACGGTGCAGCTAAAGCTGAGACAGGACATTTGGAAGGGACGTAGTTAAGGAGTCAATGGCGCCAACCTTGTTGCCATCGAGACAGAAAGATGCAACAGTAAGTCTGCACAGTGATGCTGAGGTGAAGTGAGACTCGGAACAAGTGAGCCCCAACATCAGTCCAGTCAGTGGGGGATTCAGGACCCCATTCAACTCAAACTGGGCCATGCCACTTCTGAACCAGTCAGGGTTAGCTCAATCTGGATCAAATCGCCAATAAAAGCCAAGTACTGAAGGTGCTGGAGATATGAAAGGAAAATGGAAAGTGCTGGAGAAGCTCAGCAGGTCTGTGGAGAGAAAAGCCAAGTTAATGTTTCGAGTCCAGTGACTGTTCTTCAGAGTCTGCGTCTTGAGGATGTAAGGGGCTATCTGGTTTCATAGATGGAATCCCACTGCTGCCCTCAATAGCCTGTCTGTCAGAATATGGTTCCACACAAGGGTATGTCAAGCATTGAAATGTAAAATAAGGAGCAGGAAGAGGCCATTCAGCCCTTCAATCCTGCTCGCCCATTCAATCTGATCATGGCTGATCATTCAACTCAGTCCCCTGTTCCCGCTTTCTCCCCATATCTTTTGATTCCTTTCTTCCTAAGAAAATCCTTAACTCCTTGAAAACATTCAATATTTTGGTCTCAACTTCTTTCTGTTGCAGAAAATTCCCAGCCTCTGACCTGCTCTTGCAGCCACTGTGTTCATGTGGTGAGTCCAGTTCAGTTTCTGCTCAATGGTAACCCCCAGAATGTTGTTAGTCGGTTGGGGGGGGGGGGGGGTTCAGTGATGGTAACGCCATTGAACGTCAAGGGAGCGATGGTTCGCCCAAACATGTTTCGATTCTATCCAAAAATCATTTCTCAATTCAGAGGGGCAACACAATAACAGTGCGAAAGGAGGGAGGATTCAGGGGCGAGGCTGAAGCGAGAACCTCTGGAAGGCCCTGGAGTAAGTGGAGGGGTGGGTTGGGAGGGGCACAGAGACCTGTTACTGGGGGTGCGGCAGGCAGTGGAGAAGGGGAATGCAAGTTTTGCGCTACTGACTCATGTGAGGCTACATTTTCCAAGCGATTTCGCGCCAACAGGAGATCCTATGTGAAAAGGAAACAGTCGGGGGCTTTTGATTAAATTGCACAATAAATTATCATCGAACAGTGAGGAATGAGCAGCTGCAAGAGCGGGGATTAATGTTTAATGTAGCGCGGCGATGAGCATCCTGTATCACAAATGGAAAATGAGTTGAACCTATGTCCTCGGGTCAGACGACTGCTGCTGCCGGGAATGGCTGTATTTCTTCAGAGATCTCGAAGGCCACTTGACTTCGAACCCCAAGTCGCGCTGTGGCTGCGGGAAGTAACAGAATGAGCTTTGATTCTGAAAGAAGCAAAATGGTGTGTAGCCTGCCCCATCAATCTTCAAAGCTAGTTGCCGCTCACAAGCAGAGCCACGTTGCCATGGAAACAACAAGCTGCAGGTCATCCAGGCCTACACCACTCTTCATGTGCACTCATCTTGAAAGGAGATGTTGATGACAATTTAAATGATATAATCAGACCCACTTTGCGTGGTTATACAGAGAGGAGTGTTGCTCTCAATTGATAATTAGATAGTGCGCGAGCAATTACAATTTGCTTTTAATCTGTTTATCCAGAGCAGTGTTCAATTAGACAGTAATGAACTGGAAAGGCTGGAGGATAATGAAATTAAAACTGGTACATCAAATGGCACCAGCAGGCATGTTAACCCATTCAGCGCAAGCTGGTACAATACATGCGTGTTGGAACCTGGCAGCAGTGGCTGGATACTCATTCATTCTAGATCATGGCTAATCTTCCACCACAAGGTATCATCCTGAGTTATCCCTATCTCACTTGCTGCCTTTAATCTCTAGAATTCTCCATCTTAAAAGTAAGGTATCATAGTCCCGCTCTCTCATGAGAGGGAGCTGACTCTTAGTGGGTTTAACCTGAGGGTCACCACAGCTCAGGAGAGATTCAGAAGGAGAGCCCTCCATGATATTCTCAGCTGGTGTGGCAAATGAACCCAAGTTGTTGGCATCACTCTGCGTTGCAAAGCAGTTGTCCAGCTAATCAGCTCTCTCCTATAGGCGATGACTGAACACCCACTTCCCTCCAGGGCAGAAAATTCCACAAAGATTCACCTCCATCTGAGTGGAGAAAGTGAGGCCTGCAGATGCTGGAGTTCAGAGCTGAAAATTGTGTTGCTGGAAAAGCGCAGCAGGTCAGGCAGCATCCAAGGAGCAGGAGGATCGACATTTCGGGCATAAGCCCTTCATCAGGAATCCATCTGAGTGAAAAGGAATTCTTCTCCTGTCTGTTTCAAACTAGGACTGAAAGGAGCCATCAGTCCAAGCATGGTTTCAGTTCCAACAGCAAGTTGAATCTTTTTCTTGCAATGAGCTAATGTAACAGAGTGCCGGAGAATACGAGGGACTGCAATGTGAAGTGTCATTTTGTATCGAGGAGTTGATGCGACATGAGGGCAGTGTTTTAACTGAGTTCCAATCGAGTGTATCTCTGAGCAGGCTCTGATCTGCTCCATGTTACAACATTGCAGCGTGGGCCATCAGTCACACTAATGGAACTATCGACATGTAGCCTGTCCTGGCAATTACGTCTTCAAATACACTGCACCTCTCAGTAGACAGTGCCAAACCAAATAACCCGGAGCCTCACTGCACACTGTGTGTCGGATGTACCTTCAGCTGCCGACCTCAGCTGTTCAATTCCTTCCCTACAGCTCCCTGTCTGCTGCTGGCAACCTGCCTCAGTTTGACCGAGTGTTCCGACTTGCTCGCCTGTCCTCCTATCACCTTCGATGTCAAGCTTTGGTCCCAGCAAGTTCCAGTGGAAGAAAAGGTGCTACATCAATGCAAGTTGGCATTGCTCTCCAGCTGCCAGTACTCTTTCAGACCTTGGTACTTGTGGTGACGTGGAACCCGCATTCAAATTCTTGCCAGCATTCATCGCCCGTCTCCTTGCTGCCCAGGAACTGAGCAGCTTGCTCAGCCATTTCAGGGGCCAGTCACGATTCAACCCCATTGCTGTGTGGGTCTGCAGTCGTGTGGAGGCCAGCCTGGGTAAGGGTGGCAGTTTCCTTCCCTAAAGGGCTTTGGTGAACCCGATGGGGTTTCTGCAACAATCCATGATAATTGGCATGGTCACTGTTGCTGAGACTAGTTTATATTCCGCATTTAGCAAGACCAAAAGACAATGGGAGCCAAAATAGGCCATTCAGCCCATCAAGCCTGCTGAATGAGATCATCCTCAACCCCACTTTCCTGCCTTTTCCCCACACACCCTTCATTCCCTTCCCTGATTAAAAATCTCTGTCTCTGCCTTGAATATACTGAATGACCCAGCCTCGATAGCCCTCTGTAGTAAAGAATTCCACACATTCACTCTCCTCTGGGTGAAGAAATTCCTCATCTCGGTCTTGAGTATGCGACCACTTACTCTGAGATGATACTCTCTGGTCCCAGACTCTCCCACAAGGGGAAACAACCATTCCATATCTCCCCTGTCAAGTCCCTCTAATAATCTAATAATCAGGTCACCGCTCATTCTTCTAAGCTTCAATGAGTACAGGCCCAACCTACTCAACCTCTCCTCATAAGACAGTCCCTCCATCCCCAGGATCGGCCTGGCTTTAGTTGAATTTGAAGTCCACCAGATGCCGAGGTGGGGATTCGAACCCATGTCCCTGGAGCATTGGGCTGGCTTCCGGATTGCGAGCCATTCTCCCATCCCCACCAGACTTGCTCGATATCCACTCCTACGCAGAGCTGGAAGGCTGTCTGCTCTGGCTGTGTGCCTATCCCGATCTGCTCCACACTGCCTTCCGATTGGCTTCAGGCAGAGGGAAATCCAGGAAAAGCTGGGTCATGGAGCACCCTCCTGTGGCTGATTGTGCTGAGGAAGTGATGTCACAGACGCAGTACCCATTGTGGTTCCCCGCTCAATCGTGGCATTGCAGGAGGAATAGGTCTCTTGGGCTCAACTGGGCATCAGTGTGTTCAGGGAAAACCCAACCACGTCCTGGGACCTTGTGTTATCATCAGACAATCCAGTGCAAGATCACTGAGATGGAAGTGACTGGTGCAAATAAGTTGTCAGCTCCATCTTCAGCGAGTCCCATCACTTTCTCCTTTCTCCTGTGACAGGAATTGCACTGGCTCACCACATTCTGGGCACTCTCCTACAGAGGAACCTAGGAACAGGAGAGGCCATAGAGTCTGTCCTGCCATTCAATGGCTTATCTGTGGCCTAATTCTATATACCAGCCTTTGACCCACATCCCTTAATAGCTTTTGCTGAACAAAAATGTATCTATCTCAGGTTTGTGGAAGGGGTTTCGGGCAAAAGCCCTTCATCAGGGCTTCAGCATTCCTGATAAAGGGCTTTTGCCCGAAACATCGATTTTCCTGCTCCTCGGATGCTGCCTGATTTGCTGTGCTTTTCCAGCACCATACTCTTGACTCTAACCAGGGTTTAGTCTAACTGCAGCATAACCTCTGCATCCTTATACTCTGGTCCTCTCAATATAAGAGACAAGCATTCTCTTTGCTTTCTTGAATATTTCCTGCACCTGTTCGAGGTATTTTGAAGATCTATGTGCCCGAACTTCCAAGTCTGTCTGGACATCCACTGTATTTAACTCCATCTAGAAAGTACCTTGATCTTCCTTTGTCCAAAATGGCTAACCTACAAACATCTCCCTCAATTAATCTAGTCAGCAAGAGGCAACTTCACTCAAGGAGGCAATCTCTGGCTAGCCAGATGTCTCCAACTGTAATCCTTTCTGCTTGTCTCAGCCTTAAGCTCTGTCATTGTCTCTCTAAAGCAATCCGCCACTCTGTCTATCTCCCTCCTTTCAAACTTATCACTTTGACTGAGTTGTTGATCACCTATGATATCACCTCATGTCACTCACGTGAAGCATCCTGGGATGTTTTTTAATTTGATTTATTATTGTCTCATGTACCTAGGTACAGTGAAAAGTTTTGTTTTGCGTGCAGTCCAGGCAGACCATACAAAGTGCATTAGGGTTATAGAACAGAGCGAGGAATACAATATTACTGCTGCAGAGAAGCTGCACAAAGAGTGAGGTCAATATTAAATGTAAAATTTGAGAGGTCCAGTCAGAAGTCTGATTACAACAGGGAAGAAGCTGTTCTTGAATCTGGTGGACTGTCTGTTTAAGCTTTTGTATCTTCTGCCCAATGGACGAGGTTGGAAGAGATGATAACTGGGGTGGGGAGGGGTCTTTGATGATGTTGGCTGCCTTCCCGAGGCAGTGGGAAGTGTAGATGGAGCCAATGGATGGAAGGTTGGTTTGGGTGATGGACTGGGTTGTGTTCACAACTCTCTGTAGTTTCTTACGGTCCTGGGCAGAGCAGTTGCTGTAGCAAGCTGTGATGCGCCCTGATAGAATGTTTTCAATGGTGCATCTACAAAAATTGGTAAGTATCACTGTGGACACGCTGAATTTGCTTAGCCTCCTGAGAGAGTAGAGACATTGTTGTGCTTTATTGACCGTCACATCAACATGGGTGGACCAGGACAGATTGTTGGTGATCGTCACTCCCAGGGACTTGATGCTGTCGACCCTCTCCATCTCAGCTCCACTGATACAGACTGGGGTGTGCCCTCCACTCCCCTTCCTGAAGTTGATGACCAGCTCCTTGGTTTTGCTGACGTTGAGGGAGAGATTGTTGTCTTTACACCACACCACCAAGCACTCCATCTCTTTCCTGTACTCTGTCTTATCGTTGTTTGAGACCCAGCCTACAACGGTGGTGTTGTGTCATATTACGCAGGAAATAGAAGCACGGGGCTAGGCCTTTCGGCCGCGCAAGTCTGCTCTGTTGATCTTCTAACTGCATCATCATCCTGTGTCATCCCCATATCAATCCCGTATCCCTTGATATCATTAATATCGAGAAATCTCGGTCTTGAACATACTCAATAATTACTGCAAATGCTGGAATCTGTACTGAAGCCAACAAATGCTGGAGATCACAGTGGATCAGATAGCATCCATGGAAAGAGAGCGAGCTAATGTTTCAAGTCTAGATGACTCGTTATCAGAGCTGAAGAGATGTCAGTAATTCCCTTCCCCCACTGGGATATAACCTCCACATGTCCACCTGACCCCTAGTATCTCCCCCTTGTCCTCAATATAAGCCCAGCCATGTTTTTAAAATTCATTCATAGGACATGGGTGTCACTGGCCAGCCCAGCATTTATGGCCCATCCCTAATCACCCAGAGGGCAGATGGGAGTCATTGCTGTGGGTCTGGAGTCACATGTAGGCCAGACCAGGTAAGGATGGTAGTTTCCTTCCCTGAAGGGCATTAGTGAACCAGATGGGGTTTTCCCCAAAATGATTGAAGTTTTAATGAATTCAAACTCCACCACCTGGCATGGCATGATTTGAACTGGGATCCTGGGAGTAGTAACTGGGTCTCTGGATTAATAGTCCCGTGATAATACTACCAGGTCATCACCACCTAGTGGGGCTAGAGGGTGCTGCAGCCAGCTTCAATGCCGTGTTCACTGCTGTCCACTTGGCTCATGACTGAGAGCGACACGCTCTCTCTGGGTCATTCCAAACCTCTGCTGCTCATGTCCGAACTATCAGTAAGCCTTAAGTCCCCTCTCACCCCTGTGCTCACTGACCTATATTAGCTCCCTGTTCCACAACATTTTGATTTTAAAATTCTCCTTCTTGTTCCCAAATCCCTCCATGGCCTTGCTCCCCACTCCCTACCTCTGTAGTCTCCTCCAGCCCTCCATGAGCCTCAGATCTCCGTGCTCCCTGAATTCTGGCCTCCTGAGTATCTGTGATTTGAATCGCTCCATCATCAGCGGCCTTCAGTTGCCTAGGCCCCAGCTTCGGGATTCCTGCTTCATCCTCTCTGCCTCACCCTCCCTCGGTCCTCATTTGCAATGGAATAGAATGCTCTCTGTGGAGTAAAGGACATTGAGGGCAAATTGAACAGAGGTGATTATGATTGAGGTGACAGGTTTATGATTGGGTTTAGATGTGGGAGATAAAGAAAAGCTGTTCCCATGAGCTGATGGTACAAGGATTCGGCCACACATATTGAAGGTTTTGGGCAAGAGGTGCAGGGGATAAATATCAGGACCAACTCTTTCATTGTGAGTTCGCAATGATACAGAATTTTCTGCCTATAAAGTGATGACACTGAACAATCTCAAACAGAGATTGGAGCTACCCTTTGAGGGAAATAGACCACCGTGGACAGAATGGGTAATTGGATTGCCCCATGGAAACCCAGCATGGGTCTGATGGCTCGAATAGCCTCGTGGGACTACCTCCCTGGCTAAATGAAGGAAAAGATGTTTCTGGGTTATTAGGGGTTATGCTGGGAATTAGCCCCTCAGACAATGAAGCTTGCTGCACTGGAGTATAACCCACACAATAAATTCATGGTTCAATGGCCTTCCCGTCATTTTGCACAGCTAAGCCATATTTGTCAATTTGTTCCATTTGGTAACTTCACTGTCTAGCAGAGTAGAAGTGTTAGAGGAAGTACAATAAGTGATTATATTGCCCAATATTTCTTCCTCAATTGCCTGGCTCTGCAGGTCTTCACAATTCCCTTGAGCAACATATTGGGTAATCAGTGAATGATAATCTAATCAGTCACTGGCTTTTTACAAAAGTTGTGACATCCCTTCTCAGGGAAGTGGGTGTTGTCCATCCCACAATGCCATTAGAGAGGGTGTTCCAGGACTTTGACTCAGCGACAGTAAAGGAACTGCGATACATTTCCAAATCAGGATGGTGTATGGCTTGGAGGGGAACTTGCATGTGGTAGTGTTCCCATGTATCTGTTGCCCTCATCCTTCTCAGGATATATGAAAGGCAATAGAATGTAATGTATTGTGAGGGGAACTGAATGCAAGACCAGAGAGGGTACACTTTAGTTATACAGGACATTGGAAAGATGGCACCTGGAGTACTGTGTACAGTAGTGGATTCTGTACTGATGGAGGGGTGTTAATGCATTGGAAGCAATTCAGAGAAGGTTTGCTAGACTAATCCCTGGAACAGGTGGATTGCCTTATGAGGAAAGGCTAGACAGGCTAGGCCTCTAGCCTCTGGGGTTTAGAGGAGTCAGAGGTGACTTAATTGAAACAGATAAAATCCTGAGGGGACTTGACTGGGTAGATGTGGAAAGGATGTTTCCTCTAGTGGGAGAATCTAGAATTAGGGGTCATTGTTTTAAAATAAGTAGTTGCCCATTTAGGACGGAGATGAGGAAACATTTTTTTTCCTCTCTGAGGGTCGAGAGTCTTTGGAATTCCCTTCCTCAAAAGGCAATGGATGCAGAATCTTTCAATATGTTGAAGGCAGAGAGAAGTAGATTCTTGATGACCAAGGGGGATGAAAGATTATCGGGGGATATGCAGGAATGTAGAGATGAGGTTAAGATCAGATCTTATTGAATGGCAGAACAGGCTCAAAGGGCCGAGTGGTCTACTCTTGTTCCTTGTTGGTATGTTCATAGTGGGTGTGTGTTTGGAAGCTGCTGTCTGTGTGGTGAGTTTCTGTAGGGCATCTTGTAGATGGTACACACTGCTGCTACTGAGCGTCGGTGGGGGAGGGAGTGGGTGTTTGTGGATGTGGGGCCAATCAAGTGGGGGCTGCTTTGTCCTGGCTGGTGTCAAGCTTCTTGAGTGTTGTTGGAGCTGCCCCCATCCAGGCAAGTGGGGAGTATTCCATCACACCCATGACTCGTGCCTTGTCGATGGTGGAGAGGCTGTGGGGAGTCAGGAGGGGAGTTATTCGCTGAATGTTTGGCAACGAGTCTAGTCTGTGCAATAATTCACAACGTTGGCACCAATCTCCAAGTGTGGGTGAGGAGGACTTTGAAGTGTTGAATGGGCTAGAGTGTCCTGTCGTAAGCCAATATTGGGCTGTGGCCAAGTGGTCAGCCTTTATACTCTTGCTATACAAATTCAGAAGGCAGTTAAGAATCGTCACATTGCACTGGAGTCACATGTAGATCCCAGCCTGGGCAGGCTGAGAGCTTTCCTTCCCGAAATGACATTGTTTCTTTTCAATTATTCATTGTCAGCTTGGGAGCTGCTGTCCTGACGTCAGCCTTCTATTTCCTGATCTGAAATTAAAAAGGGAATTGAAATTTCTCAGACGTGTACACAATCAAACCTCATTGTCGGGGGCTGTCTCCGAGAAAGAAGTGCCATATCATTCCAGTTCCGGAATGCCAAGTCATAATTCTTTAAAGCTAGAGGAGGTTTGAAGCACTGAATAGGTTGGTAGCAGGAACCACAGGGTCAGTATGGCACAGGCAGAGATCCTTCAGCCCATCTAGTCTATGATGACCCTCTGTGCAGCAATCCATTCCCCCACTCTATCCAAATCCCTGACCACTCTGCTTCTCTCAGTTACCCATCCGATTTCTTGTCGGAATTATTCATCACCTCCCCCTTCCCCCGTCGTAGGCAGCCATTATCGGTAACACTGAAAAATCGCTCTTCTTCACCCACACCCCCCGCCCCACCTTCACTCTCACCCAAACCTTTACATCTGTGTCCCCTAGTCCTTGCCCCATCAACCACTTCTTTTTGTTTGCCTTATCCCAACCTGGCAGTGTCCACCACGATCAAATCCCCCCTCGATCTCCTTCGCTTAAAGGAGAACACGCCCAGTTTCTCCAGCCTTCACCTTGTCATTACAACCCCCCCTGCCCCTGTCCCTGGGAAATCTCCTCTGCACCCTCTCGATGATCCGCACGCCCTTCCTGAAGTGTGCTGACCAGAACTGGATGCAATATTCCAGCTGAGGCCCATAGCCAATGCTTGATAAAAGTGGGATGGAACCAGCCTGCATTTGTTCTCCCGTGCTTCTACTGGTGAAGCCCAGGATTTCAAGCAGGTCAGAAAGCACAGACAGACTCGAGCCGTGGTCTATTGAGAATCTCCATGAAGGTGAAAGTGTACATAATGCTGTCTCTCTGATATTCACAGATGCTGAGAAGAGCGATGGAATAGCCTTGACTACAGAGCTATGAGATAGCAAGTATAGTACAGGGTGGAGTTTCATGAACAATACCGTGTGAATAAAAGAGTTTGTTGCAACTCCCAAGACTCAGACAGCATTCCTAGCTGAGGGCGGCTCAGTGGTTAGCACTGCTGCCTCACAGTGCCAGAGACTTGGGCTCGATTCCACCCTTGGCGACTACAAGACCTTAAGACATAGGAGCAGAAATTAGGCCATTCAGCCCATCAGGTCTGCTCTGCCATTCAATCATGGCTGATAAGTTTCTCATCCCCATTCTCCTGCTTTCCCCTGGTAACCCTTGATACTCAAGAACCTATCTATCTCAGTCTTAAATACACTCACTGACCTGGCCTCCACAGCCTTCTGTGGCAGTGAATTCCATCGATACCCCACTCTCTGGCTGAAGAGGTTTCTCCTTATCTCCATTCTAAAAGGTCTCCCCTTTACTCTAAGACTATGCCCTCAGGTCCTAGTCTCTCCTACCATTGGAAACATATTCCCAACATCCACTCTGTCCAGGCCATTCAGTTTTCTGTATGTTTCAATTAGATCCCCCCTCCATTGAGTACAAACCCAGAGTCCTCAAACATTCCTCGTATGTTACGCTTTTCATTCCTGGGACCATTCTTGTGAACCTCCTCTGGCTCCAGGGCCAGTACATCCTTCCTGAGATTATGGGGCCCAAAACTGCACACAACACTCCAAATGTGATCTGACCAGGGCATTAAAGAGCCTCAGAAGTATATCCCTGCTTTTATATTCAAGCCCTCTCAAAATAAATGCCATCATTGCATTTGCCTTCCTAACTACTGACTCAACTTGCATGTTTACCTTGCACGTATCCTGGACTAGAACTCCCAAGTCTCTTTGCACTTCAGATTTCTGAATTTTCTCCTCATTTAGAAAGTAGTCCATGCATCTATTTTCCTACCAAAGTGCATGACCTCACTTTCCCATGTTCTACTCCATCTGCCACTTCTTTACCCATTCTCCCAACCTGTACAAATCCTTCTGCAGCCTCCCCGCCACCTCAATGCTACCTGTCCCTCTACCTGTCTTTGTATTGTCTGCAAACTTAGCCAGAACATCCTCAGTCCCTTCATCTCGATCGTTAATATATAAAATGAAAAGTTGTGGTCCCAACACTGAGCCTTGTGGAACACCACTTATCACCAGCTGCCATCCTGAGAAGGACCCTTTTATCCCCACTCTCTGCTTTCTGCCAGACAGCCAAGCTTCTATCCATGCCAGCACCTTGCTTATGACACCAAGGGCCCTTATCTTACTCTGTAGCCTCCTGTGTGGCACCTTGTCAAAGGCCTTCTTAAAGTCTGGGTAGATAACGTGCATTGGCTCTGCTTGGTTTAACCTGCTTGTTACTTCATCAAAGAATTCTAGCAGATTTGTAAGGCATGACCTCCCCTTGATGAAACCAGGCGGACTTAGCCCTATTTTACCATACGCTTCCAAGCATTCAGAAATCTCATCCTTCACAATGGATTCCAGAATCTTACCCGTGACTGAGGTTAGGCTAATTGATCTGTAGTTTTCCATCTTTTGCCTTACTCCCTTTTTAAACAGGGATGACACATTAACAATTTTCCAGTCCTCTGGTACCCTCCCTGATTGTAGCGATTCCTGAAAGATCACCACTAACGCCTCCACTATCACTTCATCTATGTCCCTTAGAACTCTGGGGTGTAGTCCATCTGGTTCAGGAGATTTATCCACCTTCAGGCCATTCAGTATTTCTCGCACCTTCTCCTTGGTGATGGCCACCAAACTCAGCTGTGCCCCCTCACTCCCTTGAATTTTTTGGGATATTACTCGTGTCTTCCACCATGAAGACTGCCCCAAAGTAATTATTCAGTTCCTCAGCCATTTCCTTGTTCCCCGTTACTATCTCTCCAGTGTCATTTTCCAGTGGCCCAGTGTCCACTTTTGCTACTGTTTTGCCCTTTATATATCTAAAGAAACTCGTACAGTCTTCCTTTATATTACTGGCTCGCTTATCCTCAGATTAATCTTCTCCCTCCTTATTTCTTTTATCGTTGCCCTCTGTTGGTCTTTGTAAGCTTCCCAATCCTCTAGTTTCCCACTGTTCTTCCCCACATTATATGCTTTCTCTTTTGCTTTTATACTACCCCTGACTTCCCTCGTCAGCCATGGATGGTTGCCTCACCCTCCCTGTACCATGCTTCCTTTTTCTCGGCATGAATCTCTGTGTCTCCTGAATTACTCCCAGAAACTCCAGCCATTGCTGTTCCACTGTCTTTCCTGCTGGGCTCTCCTCCCAATCAATTCTACCCAGCTCCTCCCTCTTGCCTCTGTAGTTGCCTTTATTCAGCTATAATCCGGTTACCTGATTCTATCTTCTCCCTCTCAAACTGCAGAGTAAATTCAATCATATTATGATTACTGCCTCCTAAGTGTTCCTTCACTTTAAGCTTCCTTATCAAGTCTGCCTCATTGCACAACACTAAATCCAGTGTTGCCTGTTCCCAGTGGGCTCCACCACAAGCTGCTCCAAAAAGCCATCTCATAGACATTCCACAGATTCCTTTTCTTGCAAACCATTACCAACCTGATTTTCCCAGTCCACCTGCATATTGAAATCCCCCAAGATCACTGTAACATTGCATTGGACTGTCTGTGTGGAGTTTGCATGTTCTTCCTGTGTCTATGTGGGTTTCCTCCGGGTGCTCCGGTTTCCTCCCATTGTCCAAAGATGTGCAGGTTGGGTGGATACCCGTGTTAGATTGCCCGTAGTGTCCAGAGATGTGCAGGCTAGGTGCGTAGCCATGGAAAATGTAGGGAGGGGGTGGATCTGGGTGGGATGCCCTTCAGAGAGTCAGTGTGGACTTGTTGGGCTAAATGACCTGTCTCCGCGCTGTCAGGATTCAATGGAACAAAAACGCTGAAGGAACAGGCTCGAGGGGATGAATGGCCTCCTTTTCTTCCAATGTTGCTCCAACATCCTGACAATTCTCACCGTTACAAAAGAGGTGAAATCCTTCAGAGTAAATTTACGGTCCATTTACCCTGTCACCAAATTCACCTGGAGAAATTTATTAGCTTCAAATGCACTTTCTCGTGAATAAATGTTTAATTTCTGAAGGCGAGCAACAGCTGGAAGATGAATGAAATCATTGTTTTTGTTTGCTAAGAGGAAAACCCTTTGGGAACTGCAGCACCTCAATCTTCGTGGAATTACTTTGAACTCCCATTATGTGCAAAAGAAATAAAACCAATGGTTTTGGCTGGAGTGCCGATTGTCAACAATTAAGATTACTTGGTTGATTGGATGATTTTAGGCCATTAGAAAGGAACTTAAAATTAGAAGGAAGTCATTGTCCCTCAGGGCTGTTCCTCTGTCCAATTAGATCACAGTGAATCTCGACCTCAGTTCCATCTCGGTCCCACCTGTTAATACTCTTGCCTTACTAAATTCTGTCAGTCTCATTTCTTCATTTCTCACTTTAACTCCATCAGCTTGCTCGGAGGAAGCCACTGGCCTTTGTATACCTCCTGCTACATTGAATAGACAACCAGCAGCAGCAACAGGCCCTCGGGCCTGCTACACCATGAATAGGGTGGCTCAGTGGTTAGCACTGTGGCCTTACAGCGCCAGGGACCTGGGCTCAATTTTACCTTTGGGTGACTGTTTGTGGGGAGTTTGTACATTCTCCCAGTGTCTGTGTGGGTTTCCTCTAGGTGCTCCGGTTTCCTCCCACAGTCCAGGGATGTGCAGGTTAGGTGGATTGGCCGTGGGAAATGCAGGGCTACAGGGATGGGAATGGCTGGACTGCTGATTGAAGGGTTGATGCTGACATGGAGAGAATGTGCAAACTCCACACAGACAGCCACTCCGAGGGTGGAATCGAATCGGGGTCCCTGGCACTGTGAGGTAGCAGTGCTAACCACTGAGATATCTAAATGCAGAAAACACACCCAATTTGTACGGAGCGAGCTCCCACAATCAGCAGCATCACTATGGCTTATGCTTTTGTGGTGTTGGTGAAAGTGATAAATATTGGCCAGGGTGAACTGCCCTGGTATGGTTTGCTTGGAAGACAGTGCCTGATAGCACAGCGCTCCCTCAGTCTAGACGAGTTGGGGAAGACCGGACTTGAACCAACAACCTTCACAGCAGGGGTGAGTGTGCGACCTCTGAGCCTGGGGACACATCAGCAAAGGAGGCACTGAGTTTGCTCTGAGCCCAAGGTAGACCGAATGCGTTTGTCTAGTCCGCCGCCCCCACTCTCTCTCTCGCTCCTCAACCTCCACAGTTTCTGAAATGGTTATCTTCGCAATCGGAGATTTTTTTCATCAGAACTGCTATGCCTTTATCTACTAGCTCTGTTACAAGTGAGTTCTGATCGCCAGATTAGTGCATCAGACAAGACCATCTGGAACTGGTGTGAGAAAAATAAAATTACTCAGCTCGCTAAGTTTACTGTGTGATCCACGTGGGCATCTATTTGTTGATGAGCAAAACTAGGTCTGCTGCTTTAATTTCCCGCATTTCAAACAACTCACATTCCTTCAAACAGGAATTGAGATGAATTTCAGATTGGGAACTTTGCAACTAAATGCATGAAGCGGGGACTCTGACAGCAAACCAGTAAATGCCGGGGAAGCTGCACAATATGGTTTCAGAGCTATTGGACCAAAGATTGTATGATCTGGGAGCAGAAGGAGGCCATTCAGCCCATTGAACCTGCTCTGCCACTTAATACTATCTTATCTCACCTCCACTTTCCTGCCTGCTCTCCATAACGCTGCAACCCATTATTAATTTAAAATCTGTCTATCTCCCCCTCATGTTTACTCAATGACCCAGTGTCCACCATACTCCAGGGGGATTGAATTTCACAGGTACACAACACTTTGAGAGAAGCCATTTCTACTGAATTCTGTCTTAAATCTGTGACCCTTATCTTAAAGCAATGACCTCTCATTCTGGATTGCCCTACGTGAGAAAACATCCTCTCCACATCTACTGTGTCAATCCCCTTTAGCATCTTAAATTCCTCAATTAGATCTCCTGTCATCCTTCTCAGAGTTGCTTGAAGACAGAGGATTCCCACTAAAAGACCAGGGCTCAAACAATGCGAAGGGTGTACAGACCCTGTAAAGTTCTGAGATGTTTTAATGTACTGTAAGTAAGAAGTTAAAACAGATGTCACCACAGCATTGCTCTGGGATAATTCATTTAAGATAAACAGCAAATACACGACAGCAAACTACCTGAACGGTGTTATTCTGTCCAGTCACATTGCGATCGCCAAAACAATTGCTTTCACAACTGCATGAAATCCATTGGTGATCTAAAGCACGCAGTACAGAGCATGGAGAAGAGACTTGGGCAACTGTCGATATATATACATGATTAAAATAACCGTGACATACACGGTCAGGAAGACAAATGGAGTGCTGGCCGTTATATACAGAGGTTCACCAGATTGATCCCAGAGATGAGGGGTTTGTTGTATGAAGAGAGATTGAACAGTTTAGGCCTATAACTGTCTGGAATTTAGAAGAATGAGAGGAGATCAAATGGAGGGCTTATTAAAGGTGGGGATAAAATGGATGTGCAGTGGATGCTTCCTCTTATGGGGGGTTCTAGGATGACAGGGCAAGGGGTAGAACAGGGTGGAGGAGAAACTACTCGTCCCAAAGGGTTGTGGAATCTGTGGAATTTGTTCCCCCAAAGTGCAGTGGACAGTGAGCAAATTCAAGGAGTGAGACAGATTTTTAATTCGTAATGGGGAGGGGGCAGGAAAATGGGGGTGAGGAGCACGTCAGCCATGATCGAATGGCGGAGCAGACTCGATGGACTGAATGGCCTAAGTCTGCTCTTATGACATTATAATGTGGGGAAGGGGTGCAGCATTTAAGAGGGTCAAAGTCCTTCCTCAGCTGGTTAGAGACATCTGGAAAAGGACAAAAAACCAAAGTGCAGATGCTGGAATCCAAAGTAGACAGGCAGGAGGCTGGAAGGACACAGCACGCCAGGCTTGTAACCCTTCTTCACCTGACACACTGACTTCTCCACCTCCTGATGCTGCCTGCCTTGCTGTGTTCTTCCAGCCTCCTGCCTGTCCCTCCTGATGCTGCCTGCCTTGCTGTGTTCTTCCAGCCTCCTGCATGTGCCTCCTGATGCTGCCTGGCTTGCTGTGTTCCCCCAGCCTCCTGCCTGTCCCTCCTGATGCTGCCTGGCTTGCTGTGTTCCCCCAGCCCCCTGCCTGTCCCTCCTGATGCTGCCTGCCTTGCTGTGTTCCCACAGCCTCCTGCCTGTCCATCCAGATTCTGCCTGGCTTTCTGTGTTCTCCCAGCCTCCTGCCTGTCCCTCCTGATGCTGCCTGCCTTGCTGTGTTCCCCCAGCCTCCTGCCTGTCCCTCCTGATGCTGCCTGGCTTGCTGTGTTCCCCCAGCCTCCTGCCTGTCCCTCCTGATGCTGCCTGCCTTGCTGTGTTCTTCCAGCCTCCTGCCTGTCCCTCCTGATGCTGCCTGGCTTGCTGTGTTCCCCCAACCTCCTGCCTGTCCCTCCTGATTCTGCCTGGCTTGCTGTGTTCTCCCAGCCTCCTGCCTGTCCCTCCTGATGCTGCCTGGCTTGCTGTGTTCCCCCAACCTCCTGCCTGTCCACCCTGATGCTGCCTGGCTTGCTGTGTTCCCCCAGCCTCCTGCCTGTCCACCCTGATGCTGCCTGCCTTGCTGTGTTCCCCCAGCCTCCTGCCTGTCCCTCCTGATGCTGCCTGCCTTGCTCTGTTCTTCCAGCCTCCTGCCTGTCCCTCCTGATGCTGCCTGCCTTGCTCTGTTCTTCCAGCCTCCTGCCTGTTCCTCCTGATGCTTCCTGGCTTACTCTGTTCCCCCAGCCTCCTGCCTATCCCTTTATGTGGACACACTGGTTACAAAGGCCCAACAACGTCTCTTCTTCCTCAGGCAGCTGAGGAAATTTGACATGATGGTGAATACCCTTGCCAACTTTTATAGGTGTGCCATAGAGAGCATTCTGTCTGGATGTATCACTACCTGGTGTGGCAACAGTACCATTCAAGATCAGAGACGGTTACAGAGAGTGGTGAACCCGGCCCAGACAATCACAAAGGCCAATCTCCCATCTATAGAATCCATCTACCAGGCCCGCTGTCAAGGAAAGGCCGCCAGCATTCTCAAAGATCCATCCCACCCTGGCAATGTTTTTCTACAACCTCTACCATCGGGGAGAAGGTACAGAAGCCTGAACACACGCACCAGCCGGTTTCGAAACAGTTACTACCCTACTGTTGTTAGAATACTGAATGGACACTCAAACTTTTAACATTCACCTGTACCTGTGTTTTGGTTTTTGCCGCTGTTTACCTATTATTTACTTATCTATGCTACTTAACTCTGTGATCTGCCTGTATTGCTCTCAAGACAAAAGCTTTTCACTATGTGTCGGTACACGTGACAGTAAATTCAATTCAATTCAACTTTAATTCAATAATTTAAAAAAATTAACAGTCATGAATCCATTGTCGGAAAAACCCATCTGGTTCAGTAATGCCCTTTCGGGAAGGAAACTGCCATCCTTTTTTTAATTCATTTATGGGACTTGGGCATCACTGGCTGGGCCCAGTAATTATTGCCCCTGTCCCTAGTTGCCCCTTGAGAAAGTGGGGGTGAGCTGCCTTCTTGAACCACTGCAGTCCATGTGCTGTGGGTTGACCCACAATGCCCTGAGGGAGGGAATTCCAGGATTTTGATCCAACGACTGTGAAGGAAGAGCGATATATTTCCAAGTCAGGATGGTGAGTGGCTTGGAGGGGAACTTGCAGGGGGTGGTGTTCCCATGTATCTGCTGCCCTTGTCCTTCTAAGGTGGAAGTGGTCGCACTGTCTAAGGATCTTTGGTGAATGTCTGCAGTGCATCTTGTAGATAGTACACACTGACGCTACTGGGCAGCAGTGGCACCACATCTACACACAACCAAGTGAATTGCTTTGTCCTGGTGGGGTTGTTCTTGAGTGTTGTTGGACAGTGCAGTGGTCACTTTTACCGACACTGTCACGGAGAGATGTACCTGCAGCCGGCAGATTAGTAAGGACGAGGTCAAGTATTTTTTTCCCTCTTGTTGGTTCCTTCACCATCTGCTGTAGACCCAGTCTAGACATTCGATCCTTTAGGATCTGACCAGCTTGATCTGTAGTGCTGCTGCCCAGCCACTCTTGATGGTGGACATTGAAATCCCCCACCCAGAATACAGCTTGTACCCTTGCCAGCCCCAGTGCTTCCTCTAAGTGTTGTTAAACATGGAGAAGTACTGATTCATCAGCCGAAGGAGGACGGTATGTGGTAACCAGAAAGAAGTTTCTCTGCCAATGTTTAACCTGAAGCCATGACACTTCATGGGGTCCGGAGTCGATGTCAAGGACTCCCAGGGCGACTCCCTCCCAACTGTATCCCACTATGCCACCACCTCTACTGGGTCTGTCCTGCCGGTGGGACAGGACATATCCAGGGATGGTAATGGTGGTGTCTGGGGTGTTATCTGTAAGGTCTGATTCCGTAAGAATGACTATGTCAGGCTGTTGCTTGACTAGTCTGTGAGACAGTCTCCCAATTTCGGCACTCGCCCCCAGACGGTGGGAAGGAAGACTTTGCATGGTCGACAGGGCTGATTGTACTGCGGTCTTTTCCGGTTCCAAGGTCGAAGCCAGCAGTTTGTCCGGTTTCATTTCTTTATTGTGACTTTCTAGTGATTGATACAACCGAGTGGCTTGGTCGGCCATTTCAGGGAGCAGCTGAGAGCCAACCACATTGCTGTGGCTCTGGAGTCACACGTCACCCAGACCAGGTAAGGATGGAGTCCTTGCCTGGTCTGGATCTACATGTGACTCCAGACCCATAGCAATGTGGTTGACTCTTAACAATTGGGAAGTAAATGCTGACCAAGCCAGCGATGCCCTTACCCAGTGAATGAATGCTTTCAAAAGAAAACTCTCTGCCCCCAGAACTCCAGCTGTTATAAATGTGAAATTCAACACCCCACCATGTGAAATTCCAAGAGGCTGGAAAGAGGCCAGTTTCCAGACTGATGACGAGCATTAATTGATTACATGGAGGATCGATGCTGGTCAGGGCTGATTAAATCCTACTCAGTCCCCACACTCAGCCCCTGCTCCATCTAACAGGTTATCATTCACTTTCTTGCCTGAAGTAACTCTTTTAAGCAATTCTTCAGCATCCCTTTCCCCAGGTTTCAAACTGACGCAGACATGATGGCCACCATTACCTCCTCTGTGTCATTTATTTTCTTCGCTTCAAAATAACAACTTGAGTGTTTTCGGTGATGCTCCATTGGAGTGTTCTAAAATCCATCCAACACGCAGACTATGTGAGAATCCCTTCACCAGGAGTTAAAACCAAGACCCCGACAGGCGCTGACTGGCACCGACAGACACCATCTGATGCCAACAGGCATTGGCAGATGCCAGCAGACACTGACAGGAATTGGCAACCTTTTGTCAGGTACCGAACTATTCAGTTGTCTGAAACCTGGCCCCAAACCAATTTCCACGGCAACTGGGTATTCATCTGCCTGCTACTGCGCCAGAGGGGCAGCGTGCTTTGACCATCAGAAAATGGCCTCCAATGGAGGCATCTGATGGTGTAGTGCTATTGACACTGGGCTAATAATCCAGACACCCAGGTAATGTTCTGGGGACTTGGGTACAAATCTCACCATGGCAGATGCCAGTCTCCGCTGATACTGAGGCAATCCATGTTCAAATACACCAAGATCTGGACAATATCCAGGCTGGGGCTGTTACTGGCAGATAACATTCATGCCACACAAATGCCAGGCAACGACTATCTCTAGTAAGAGACAGTCTAACCACCACCCCTTGTCATTCAATGGTGTTACCATTGTTGAATGCCCCACTATCATCCTGGGATTACCAAGGACCAGAAACTGAACTGGACTCACCACATAAATACAGTGGCTACAAGGGCAGGTCAGAGATCAGGAATACTGCAGCGAGCGACTCACCCCAAAGCACAAGTCAGGAGTGTGATGGAATACCCCCCCCCCCTTTGCCTGGATGGGTGCAGCTCCAACACTCAAGAAGCTTGACACTATCCAGAAAAAGCAGTCTGCTTGATTGGCCCTACATCCACAAGCATCTACTCCCAGCACCACCCACACCTACATCAAATATCATCAGTACCTACAACACAAGGACTGCAGTGGTTCAAGAAGGCAGCTCACCACCACCTTCTCAATGAGAGATGGGCAATGAATGCTGGCCTGGCCAGCGACACCCACATCCTGTGAAAGAATGAAACTAGATACTTGCTGAGCTGCATAAAGCAAGGGTACCCACCCAGGCACTAGGGCTCAAGGCTGAATTTACAAGGGTTTACTTATGTTTACACAAGTGGACCAGCCTTCTATATCAATAGATCCTGAAAGCAGATGGGAGATTTCTTCAAATGTTAGTCTGTTCACAATATGAACACTGTAAATACATGCAAATAGTATAAAACATTACAATCAGCTTGTGACATAGTTATGACAGCTTTGCAAGTCAGCTTTACAAAGTTCAAAGACAATAAAAGGCTCCTGTTCCATTATTTTGTTCATTATTTCTTAAGGTGCTGTCCAGTCAATGATGCTTTCCAGTCCAAAGATGTGCAAGTTAGGTAAATTGGTCATGCTAAATTGCCCGTAGAGTTAGGTGCATTAGTTAGGGGGAATGAGTCTGGGTGGGTTACTCTTCGAAGGGTTGGTGTGGACTAGTTGGGCCGAAGGGCCTGTTTCCACACTGTAGGGAATCTAATCTAATCTAATCAAATACTTTTGTTTTTAAGTGCAGTCACCTTTTGTCATACAGGAAATTGGGCAGCCAATTTGTGCACAGCATGATCCTACACACAGCAACAGAAACAAAAACAACCAGGTTCCCTCAGCAGGTCAGAGAGTCAGAGTCACGCAGACCCTTCAGTCTCATCAGTCCATGCCGACCATAATCCCAAACTAACCGAGTCCCACCTGCCTGCTCCTAGCCCATATCCCTCCAAACCTTTCCTCTTCATGCATTTATCCAAATATCTTTTAAATGTTGTAACTGCACCTTCATCCACCACTTCCTCAGGAAGTTCATTCCACACATAGTCATAGAGTCACAAAGATGTACAGCACAGAAACAGACCCTCTGGTCCAACTCATCCATGCCAACCAGATATCCTAAATTAATCTAGTCCCATTTGCCAGCACCCGGCCCATAACCCTCCTATTCATGTCCCCATCCAGATGCCTTTTAAATATTGTAATTGCACCAGCCTCCACCACTTCCTCTGGCAGCTCATTCCATACACATACCACCCTCTGCTTGAAAATTTTGCCCCTTAGGTCTCTTTTATATCTTTCCCCTCGCACTCTAAACCTATGCCCTCTAGTTCTGGACACCCCACCCCAGGGAAAAGACTTTGTCTATTTATCCTATCCATGCCCCTCATAATTTTGTAAACCTCTATAAGGTCACCCCTCAGCCTCCAAAGCTCCAAGGAAAACAGCCCCAGCCTGTTCAGCCTCTCCCTATAACTCAAACCCTCCAACCCTGGCAACATCCTTGTAAATCTTTTCTGAACCCTTTCAAGTTTCACAACATCTTTCCGATAGGAAGGAGACCAGAATTGCACACAATATTCCAAAATTAAACTCCATCTGCCACTTCTCAGTCCATTGGCCCATCTGGTCCAGATCCTGTTGTAATCTGAGGTAACCTTCTTCACTGTCCACTACACCTCCAATGTTGGTGCCATCTGCAAACTTACTAACTGTATATCTTATGCTCGCATCCAAATCATTTATATAAATGGTGAAAACTAGTGGACCTAGCACCGATCCTTGTGGCACCTCTTGTGTAAAACATTTGTCCCTCATGTCGTTTTAAAATCTCTCTCCTCTCACCTTAAAAAGTGCCCCCCAGTCTTGAAATCCCATCCTAGAGAAAAGATATTTACCATGATCTATGTCCCTCATGATTTTATAAATTTCTATCAGATCAACTCCCAACCTCCTAAACTCCAGTGAAAAAAAGGTCCTAGCCTTTCTCTCTAACTCAAACCTTCCATACTTGGCAACATCCTGGTAAATCTCTTCGGAACCCTCTCCAGCTGAATAATATCCTTCCTATAACAGGGTGACCAGACCTGGACACAGTATTCCATTAGAGGCCTCACCACTGTCCTGTACAACCTCAACAACACGTCCCACCTCCTATACTCAAAGGACTGAGCAATAAAGGCAAGCGTGCTAAACATCTTCCTAACCACCCTGTTTAGAGGTGATGCAAACTTCAAAGAATTATGTACCTGAACCCCTAGGTCTCTCTGTTCTACAACACTATCCAGGGCTCTTACCACTAATTGTATAAGCCGTACCCTTGCTTGTTCTACCAAAATACAATACCTCATATAGAGTCACAGAGAGGTACAGCATGGAAACAGACCCTTCAGTCCAACCTGTCCATGCCGACCAGATATCCCAACCCAATCTAGTCCCACCTGCCAGCACCCGGCCCATCTCCCTCCAAATCTTTTCTATTCGTATACCCATCCAAATGCCTTTTAAATGTTGCAATTGTACCAGCCTCCACCACTTCCTCTGGCAGCTCATTCCATACATGTTTACCTAGATTGAACTCCATCTCAACTCTGCCCAGACCTACTCACAATTGTACAGCAATGTTGGCATGATCTTGGTGGGCCATAACGCCTCCTCCTATTGCTGGGGTACACACATCTCTGTGATTCTAAGACTAACTTACTAAGTCACAGATTTAGCTCCTTGACACTGTGGATTGGGCTGAGAGAGGGAGGACCAGAGCTTATATCCAACGGTGAGGAGGTCACATGAGGAATGCGAGGAGGAGGAGGAGGTCACATGAGGAATGCGAGGAGGAGGAGGAGGTCACATGAGGAATGCGAGGAGGAAGAGGAGGTCACATGAGGAATGCGAGGAAGTAGAGGAGGAGGTCGAGGAGGAGGTCGAGGAGGAGGTCGAGGAGGAGGGAGGTCGAGGAGGAGGTCGAGGAGGAAGGAGGAAGGAGGAAGGAGGAAGGAGGAGGAGGAGGAATAATCACCTGCTTATGCAAACCTTCTTATGTGTCAGGATAGCTCAAGGTACTTTGCATACAATGCGTGACTTTGAGATACACTGACTGTTGTAACTTAAGTCATTAAGGGAAAAATAACAAGCCCATGTTATTTCAGCAGTCTCTAGATCCTACAGTTTGCATAACAGCTTATTGCATTTCTGAAGCGGGAGATCACAGACCAATTTATACAGAAGCTGCTGTCAAAGTGATAACCCCAGATTCCAGAGATCTGTCCTTTGATGATTGCCTAGCCATTACTTTGCAAAGGAAACTCAGCTCCAGTGACTGCAGTGCCACGTCAAAGATGGGCTGCGAAGATATTGTTCTGTCCTTTCATATTTGACCCGTTATGTCCTCAGACGGAGTGCTGCTTTCTGTTCAAGAGAAATACACAGAGTGGGTCCCTACAAAGAACTGCAAACACAAGCTCTCACCCCCTATGGGGGTGGGGTTGGGGATGAACTCTGGTTTAAACTGTCTCATTGCTTGGGGAGGGGGGTGGGGGTGGTTGCTTGCCACGTAGAGAGAAAGACGGACTTGCATTCTGATAGCACCTTTCATTTCATCACATCCCAAGGAGATTACCAGCCATTGGCGTCCTTGCGAAGTGCTGTCACTGTTGGGATGCAGGGTGATTTGTGCATCCAGCAATGGCGTGAGTGAGTAACGTCTCATGATTGCAGCCAGGTTGATTGAAGTGTAAATAATGGCTCCCAGGACATTGGGATTAACTCCCAAGCTCCTCATCCAACAGATCATTGGTGCCACCAACAAGAGCAAATGGCGGTGTGGTAGCCTCTCACTGGGTGAGGAATGCTCTGAGGGTGTGATCAAATCTCACCATGACAGCTTATAGAACGTTCAACTCCAGTTACTAAATCTGGAGTTGAAGTGATGGCGATTATAAAGGTACCATTCATTGTTGGAAAACACCTATCTTGTTCACTAATGTCCATAAAAGGAATGACAAAGTGGCCATTTTGGCTGTATCTCGAGGATATGCTGATGATAAAGTAACTACACAGAGCTTGGGCAGAGGGAACGCAGGCTGCTCCCAGCTGATATTCCCACCCTGGGTACACACTGCTGAACCGGACACTCAGCTCATTGGTGTTTGACTTGGCTTAGGTTCAAAACAAATGCTAGTGAATTCATAGTTTGCAGAGAGGTCCTGGTTGTTCCTGAAGCATGACGAAGGTGTCACATAAACAGAAGAGCAGGCTCTTATGTGTGACTGCACCTCTTTCAGACCTGCACACCTTCCTGTCTCTCAGGCACATCTCATATCCCCATGCAGTCTGAACAGCTTTCACTCACTCGCTCACTTTCTTTTTTTTATATATAGATATTTTGATTGAAAATTTAACATGTTTTTACACATTTACAAAAGAAAAGTATTAAAAAACCCCAAGTTTAAACATTGATATACAGTTAAATCTTAAATAAATAATAACCAAAATCTATCAAACAAGATAAAAAAGAAATACCAAGAGAAAATAAACTCAACTAACTACTCATCTAACCTACAACTAACCAGAGGGTATGATTAAAACTCTTACACTATTCAAGAGAAAAAAAAAACCCAATTGGTAACATAGAAATTGAGTATTGATATACATGCTCGGACTGTGTTAACATCAGATCACAACAAAACCCGTATTCGTGCAGGATTCCTCTCCTAAGGGACCCCGGACCAGCCAGGTTCACCCTCTCAATTAAACAAAGGCCCTTGTTAGGATAACTGAGATATCTGTATTTGTGTAATTCAAGAAGGGCTGCCATATTTTCTGGAGTAATTCGTTTTTTCTCTCAGTGCACCATATTTGTAAGGAAGTCAGGGGGAGTATATCCCATAATTATTCTGTGCCAACTCGAAAGTCCATGAGGGCCCTCAGCCACCCAGTTTACCAAAATGTTTTTCCTTGCACAGAAAGAGAGAATCTCTTCCCTGTCATAATTTCAGGTGTTCTTTAATCAATAAATGTGTCTCCTATAGGAGAGCTATATCGATCCTTTCTTTCTTGGGATTTGATAATATTCTCCTTCTTTTGATTGGTGAATTACTCCCCATGACATTCCAGGTGCACCATTTAATCAACCCGATCACCCATAATCACTGGGCAAGTCCAAGACCCCCCGGCAGAAGAAACCCTATCCAAAACATCCCGAGCATAGAGCATATAAAACTCACAAAAATAAAAGCTCTTTAATACATTCAGATCAATATAATATAAAACTATTTCTAAATAAAAAAATATAAAACGCATTTAAACAGAGATCTTCCCCCTTATTCCCAGGGGGCATCACTTCCTTTCCAAAAAACCCATCATAACCTCTCCCAACCAGTGCCCCACCCTTGGCCCAGGCACCCCACGATAGGATAAAGAAAATTCAAGTATACTACTGAGCTAGAACTAACAGGGAGTACCCTATCCCCCACCCACACCAACACCTGGGTATATTTGGTAATATTAATACCATATATGAACATATGACTATAAAATTACAGTCTCAGCAAATAATAATTAAATATAGCAATACAAAATAACAGGGGAAAACAACCCCGCTCCTAAGGACAAAGATAAAATAGGATAAGGTAACCACCTTCCCCCCATCTACATTAACTAGACCCCCTGGCCTATATATAAAAAAAAGGGGGAGAAAACCGCTAAGTGAAGAATAAATAAATAAACCCATCTTCCCACCCCCCGGAGATAATATTAAATAGTAAGTTAATGAAAGGAAACAAAAAAAGGGGGTACACCGGGGTGGGGGGAGGGCAAAACAACATCAATTAACTCTTATAAATTTATCTAAGAGAGTCCAAAAGTTCCTTGGCCTTCTCCGGTGATCCGAAGTTATACACGGACCCTTCATGGCTGAAGCGTAGTGTAGCTTGGTAGCGCAAGGAGTACTGAATGTTTAAGTCCCTTAAACGCCTCTTCGCTTCATCAAATGCCTTCCTCTTTCGGACTAAAGCTAGGAAAAAGTCCTGAAATAACATAATCTTGGATCCTTTATAAATCACGGCTTGGGGATCTTTCCCAAGATTTCTGGAAGCTTCCAAGAGCATCTGCCTCTCCTTGTAGCTCTGCAGCCAGAACAGGACCGGGCGGGGACGCTGGTTCGAGCTGGGCCTGCGTATTGCGACCCGGTAGGACCATTCCACCCTTACCTGGCCTGATCCAGCCTCCAGATTTAAAAGCTGTGGAAGCTACTGCTTGAGGAACACTAAGCTGGTCTTCCTCTTCCCGTTCGGGAAGGCCCAGCAAACAAATATTGTTTCAACAGCCTCGAGAATCGAGGTCGTCAGTGTGATTCTCTAAGGTCCGGACTTGCTGTTCAAGAGTCCGGACCCGATCCACGGCCGATTCTGCTATGATCTCAGAGGACGTGGCCTTTAGCTCTGCCCCTCCGACTCAGCGCTCAATTTCTTCGATGTCTCAGCCTTGCTTTTGTAGCGCGGCCGAGAGAGAGTCCCATCGGCTTTGGGACTCTTCAATGAAAGCATCGATCTTCGCATCGAGTTTAGAGATGATTTCCACAAGGCTCGTCGCTGTAGGTACGTCCCCCGGGGCGGCTGTGGACACCTCTGCTGCAGCTGGGGAGGGGTTCCTGCCTGCTGAGAACTGCGGGCTCCTTTCCCCCTAGTCATTTTTATAGGAGACTAGACTGTTTAAATTTAAAACTATTTTAAATGATTTGGTGAGTGTGGTGGAGGTGGGTGGCCCACTTTGCCCAGGTCTTGGGAGGAGCACTATAGACACAGACGTAAAACAAAGGCAGAAGAACAAAGAAAAAACAGTTCCCAACTTAACAAGAAGGGCTGTAAAGTGGTCCGCCATGGGCCTGGGGGCCAGGCGTGCGCCCCCTTCACTGTGCCACTGCTGTGGAACAAAAGTTGCCACTCTTTGGCACCATCTTACCTCCACTGATACTGTCGCCACTAAGTCCTCACTGGACTATGCCAATGCAGATGCCACCGTTGCTGCCAGGTACATGATACTCTATGCCACTTTGGGCCTACCTTGTCAATGCAGCCACTGGCAAAGGACCAGGGATCATTGCACAAAGGTTAGAGGTCAGCAGTTCCTTCACTTCCCAGAGAATGGCGGACTGAGGAAGCTGGCTGTCACCATGACTATTTCATCACATGCAGTTCCTGGCTAGGGTGGAGATAATTGGATATAAAAGATGGGTGGAACAATAAATAAGATAAATTTGTGGTCAGTTCTTCTGTCCTCAAGATTTCGATTACTCAAGTGGGTGGAGTGGAATTTTCTCAATGAAGCAAGTGTATCCCATCACATTCTTGACTTGGGCCTTGTTGATGGTGGACAGGCTTAAGGGAGGCTGCAGGATTCCCAGCCTCTGACCTGCTCTCGCAGCCACATAGCGAAAAAAACCAAAAGAACGGCGGATGCGGGAAATCAGAAACAACAGAAATTGCTGAAGAAACTCAGCAGGTCTGGCAGCATCTGTGGAGAGAAAGCAAAGTTAACGTTTCAGGTCCAGTGACCTTTCCTCAAAACTGATGGTCGCTGGGAAAAGTTTGGTACATATGCAGAAGATCAGCTGGGGAATAAACAAGAGGCGGAGATAGAGCCCAAAGAGAGAGGAGGCAGGCAGACAAAGGAGTGGGTAAAGGTCAGTCTGGGGGCTATTAGTGGCTGACAATGGTTTATGTTTAGTAGTAGCCCATGTGATGACAAGGTCTGCTGTGTGGGGGTGGGGCCTGAGACAGATGTTGGCCAGGGAACAAGGTGGGGTGTTGAAGGGGCAGGTAACTGGAAGCTCAGGGCCTGTTTTTCAGGCAGAGTTCCACAAAATGGTCACCGAGTCCGCACTACAGCAGATCACCACATTGATATGGTGAGTCCAGTTCAGTTTCTGGTCAATGCTAACCCCCAGGATGTTGATAGTTGGTTTTGGGGGAGGGTCTTCCATGATGGTAGTGCCATTGAATATCAAGGAGAGATGGTACAGAGATGGCCATTGCCTGACACTTACAGACTGCGAATATTACTTGTCAGGATTAGAGGGGTGCTGGAAAAGGGCTTATGCCCGAAACGTCGATTCTCCTGTTCCCTGGATGCTGCCTGACCTGCTGCGCTTTTCCAGCAACACATTTTCAGCTGCTGGAAAAGCACAGGTCAGGCAGCATCCAAGGAGCAGGAAAATCGAGGTATCAGGCTCTCCATGACTACCTGGTCAGGTCCACACCCCCCAACAACCCACCCTTCCGTCCTGGCACCTTCCCCTGCCACTGCAGGAATTGCAAAGCCTGCGCCCACACCTCCTCCCTCACCTCCATCCAAGGCCCCAAAGGAGCCTTCCACATCCAAAGTTTCACCTGCACTTCCACACGTCATTTACTGTATCCGTTGCTCCTGATGCGGTTTCCTCTACAGTGGGGAGACCGGACACCTTCTCGCAGAGCACTTCAGAGTACATCTCCGGGACACCCACACCAATCAACCCCACCGCTCTGTGGCCAAACATTTCAACTCCCTCTCCCATTCTGACGAGGACATGCAGGTCCTGGGCCTCCTCCACCGCCACTCCCTCACCACCCGACGCCTGGAGGAAGAATGCCTCAGCCTCTGAAGATCTCTACCCTTGGGAGGGGTGTCTCTGTTCCGCGATCGGTCAAATAATCAACGGGAATGCAGACTGCTTCGGCAAGATTTCACAGTTTATTTCGACACTGGGCACAGGTTTGTCCAGCAACACAGACGTTAACAGCTTCTTTGGAGAAGCTGCAACTTCACTTGGAACAAAGGCAAGTTTTATATGTTTCTTAAGGAATAGTACAGCCTTAATTGCAGAGTAAATCCAATAAAGTGTAATAAAAATGACATTAGACAGCAGGTTAATCCAATGATATTTCCTGGGAAACAAAGTTGTTTACCACCTATTATCTCTCCGCACCTGCATTTCAAGGTTTACTGGGATAGTTAGTAATATCCTATCTAGCTTAGTTAATTCCATACTGGGAAGGCTCCAATGTCTGCTTTATCTTTTGATTCAGTTAGCTCAGCAAGGCAGGAATGCAGCTTTAAGCAGGGTGAGAAGCCATTTTAAACAGTGTTAATTTACAGCCTGGAGCCATTTTTTTATGTTACCTTGCATTGAGAAGCCATTTTGCGGTTAATAAAAGCATGCACAAAATGGTCACTCCTGACAACAGCCTAAATCCAGATTTTAGATCCTCAGCTAGAGACCCTCCAACCCCATGGTATCAATGTGGACTTCACCATTTTCCTCATTTCCCCTCCCCCCACCTCACCCCAGTTCCAACCTGACCTACTGTGCTTTTCCAGCACCACTCTAATCTTGACTCTAATCTCCAGCATCTGCGATCCCACTTCTGCCTACATTACTTGTCAGCCCAAGCCTGGATATTGCCTAGACCTTGTTGCATTTGGACATGAGCTGCTTCAGTATCTGAGTCATTAATGATGCTGAACATTGTTCACCGAAGATATTGTACATGCTCACTTCTGACCTTATGATGGAGGGAAGGTCATTGAAGCAGCTGAAGATAATTGGACTATTATACATTTCTGACGAGCTGGAAGTTTAGAGGTGGTCATGGGCTGCTTGAGAACCGCTCTCTAATGCGCTGAGTTCATCTGCAATGTCTTCTTATATAGTGGACGGGTCTGCCAATACTCATTGTTTGCACAGGAACAGGTGGTGTCCATTCAGCCCCTTGAGCCTGCTCAGCCAATCAACAAGACCATGGCTGCTCTGTGACCTGACTCCACATCAACAATGACAGTTTTGAGAAGATTTGTAGCTCAGGTTGAGGTTCTGGTTGTAGGTTTGCTCGCTGAGCTGGAAGGTTCATTTCCAGATGTTTCGTCACCATACTAGGTAACATACTAGTGGGCCTCTGGGCAAAGCACTGCTGATGATTCCTGCTTTCTATTTATATGTTTGGGTTTCTTCGGGTTGGTGATGTCATTTCCTGTTCTTTTTCTCAGGGTGTGGTAGATAGGGTCTAACTCTATGTGTTTGTTGATAGAGTTCCAATTGGAATGCCATGCTGCATTGGCACCGAATTACTGTATTGGTAAGGGAAAGTAATGTCTGTGGCACTGTCATCATGCAGGAATTGGCACCTTAAGTACAAGAGGGGAGAAAGCGTGTTATTTGCAACAAGGGAGAGCAGAAGAGGTGTGGGGGAAGAACAAGAATATCCCCATCAAAACTGTCTCTTATAGGTGTCTCATTGCTGGCTACTTAATGCAGTCCATGATCTGAACCACTGATGTACGATAATACCAGTATAGGCACGACGGACTGAATAGACTCCTCGAAACCCAGTGGGATTGATTGTGACAGTTCTCCAGAGTGCGCAGGCAGACAGAATGTAGCAACCATACTCCCAGTTACATGTTGCATGATGTGCCATTCAGTACTTTACTCCTAACACGATTTCCTTCTACTTGCAGGAACATTGCTATAAACCTTCCCTCGAAGCCACAGGAACACCAGCATCACTGATCTGCCTCAATGTCTATTTCTCATCGCACTCTCTCAACAACGCCCTCGATTCCTTTCTGCTCTGTGTGTTTATCTCACCTCCACTTGAGTACATCTGTCCTATTCACCTCAGCCCACTCAGTGCCATTGATTTCAGTCACTTACAGCACCGATTGAGGCCATTCGCTCCATCCTATCCTTCCTGGCTCTCTGAAGAGGGATCCAGTCAGTCTTAATTCCCCCACCATAGTGCTGGTGTAGTGGAGGAGACCACATGGGATAGAATCACACCACAACAAATTTTAATGGAACAAAAGTCTGAAATTGAAAACTAGTCTCAGTGATGGTGTCCATGATAAGTACCATCAATGATTATATAAAACCTACCTGGTTCACTCATGTCCTTTCAGGAGGGAAATCTGCCATCCTTACCTGGTCTGGCCTACACGTGACTCCAGTCACGCAGAAAGGTGGCTGACTCTTAACTGTCCTCTGAAATGGTTGAGCCAGAGTCTTACAGCACGGAAACAGCTCTTTTGGTCCAACACGTCCATACTGACCAGATATCCTAAACTAACCGAGTCCCATTTGCCAGCATTTAGCCTATATCCCTCCAAACCCATCCTATTCATATACCCATCCAGATACCTTTTAAATGCTGTCGTTATACCAGCCTCCACCGCTTCCTCCGGCAGCTCAGTCCATACACGCACCACCTTCTGCGTGAAACTGTTGCCCCTTGGGTCCCTTTTATATCTTTCCCCCCTCATCCTAAACCTATGCCCTCTCGTTCTGGACTCCCCCCACCCCAGGGGGAAAAGACCTTGTCATTTTACCTTATCCATGCCCCTCATGATTTTATAAACCTCTATAAGGTCACCCCTTAGCCTCCAACGCTCCAGGGAAAACAGCCCCCAGTCTGTTCAGCCTCTCCCTATAGCTCAGTCCCTCCAACCCTGGCAACATCCTTGTAAACCTTTTCTGAACCCTTTCAAGTTTTCCCTGGAGCATTTGGAGGCTGAGGGGTGACCTTAAAGAGGTTTGTAAAATCATGAGGGGCATGGATAGGATAAATAGATAAAGTCTTTTTCCTGGGGTGGGGGAGTCCAGAACTAGAGGGCATAGGTTTAGGGTGAGAGGGGAAAGATATAAAAGAGACCCAAGGGGGAACCTCCTCACACAGAGGGTGGTACGTGTATGGAATGAGCTGCCAGAGGAAGTGGTGGAGGCTGGTACAATTGCAACATTTAAAAGGCATGTGGATGGTTATATGAATAGGAAGGGTTTGGAGGGATATGGGCTGGGTGCTGGCAGGTGGGACTAGATTGGGTTGGGATATCTGGTCGGCATGGACGAGTTGGACCAAAGGGTCTGTTTCCATGCTGTACAGTTCTATGAGTCTAAGTCACTCAGTTCAAGGGACAACTAGGAATGGGTGACAAGTGGTGGTTCTGTAAGTGATTCCCATGCCTCATGCAAGAATCAGGATGAAAACTCGCCCATTCTTTCCCTTCACTTCCTGAAAGTCTATTTCCCTCAGCGCCCCAACTAATTTCACGTTTTTAAAAAAAAAAATCAGCTGTCATTTCCATTTCTTGCCCATGTTGTGGGTGGTGAGGTTTTCACTGGGGCCATCTACTATGTAAAGGTATCTACCTCATATCCCTTTACATTTCACCTTAAATCTGCATCTCCTAACCCTTGTACCACTGATTAAGAGAGACGGCCTCTCTGTGTCTACCTCATCTCGACTTGTCATAGTCATGTATGTTCGAATAAAAAGGCAAAATCCTGCAGATGCTGGAAATCTGAACTAAAAACAGAAAGTGCTGGAGAAACTCAGCAGGTCTGGCAATATCAGTGGAGAGAGAAGAATTAATGTTTTGCATCTGGTAGAAGTCTTCTTCAGAACAATTTTCAGAGTCTTCAGTTAAGAGTCACAGCATTACCCCAGTTTCATTCTCCACAGATACTGCCAGACCAGCTGAGTGTCTCCATAATTCTTGGTTTTCACCTCAATCAAATCTCCCCTCTGCTCCTAGAGATACAATCCCAGCTTCTCGGACTTAATCTCCGGGTTAAAATGCCCAGAGTTATTATTGACTATCTATCTCGGAAAAATAATCTCCAGGAAGTGATTTGAGGAAATGTCCTCTCTCACAATAATGCCATCCAATCAGGAAGTATGTTCCTCTTCTTTGGAGAAAACCCCTTGCTTCCTTGCCTTGCCCAAGTGGCCACTCCTGGCTATTTGACTGGGTGAGGCATCACAGCAGAATTCCAAAAAGCCACCTCCGCTCTGGCACCACAAGCCCAAGGAAGGCATCACTGTATTGCAGACAGAGCAAGGAGCCGTGACTAGTTCTATGTCCCACCCCTCCAAACTGAGGGCTAATTGCAGCCTGACACCAGGCACACCCACCCGAGATGGAGGAGACAGGAAGTTGGATTCACAATGAGATAATCCCAGACAAAATGTAACATGTCTCTCTCTCTGTGACTAACACACACTAATTACAGATGGAAATAAACTGCAGCAACATGCAATTTCCCAACACACTGCAGTTTTGGTCTCCTTACCTGAGGAAGGATGTTCTGGCAATGCAGGGAGTGCAGCTCGATTTCCCAGACTGATTCCTGGGAATAACAGGATTAATGTATGAAGAGAGACTACATTGATTAGGACTATATTCACTGGAGTTTGGAAAAATGGGGGAGGAGGGGAGGGGAGATTCTCAGAAACCAATAAAACTCGACAGGACTAGACAGGGTAAAAACAGAAAGGATGGACCGGGGAGTCCAGAACCAGGAGGTCACAGGCTAAGGATACTGGATAGACCATTTCACACTGAGATCAGGAGAAATGGCTTCACCCAGAGACTGGGGAGCCTGTGGAATTCTCTCTCACCAAAATCAATTGAGGCTAAAACGCTGAATGTTTTCAAGGAGGCATTTGGTACTGTTATAGAGTCATAGAAATGTACAGCATTGAAGACAGAGATTCCTGCAATACAGTATTGGCCGTCTTTCCTACCAGTGGCAGTGCTTACTGTGTCAACACTTCCCCCTGCTACGTTTTGGTCCCTGTACTTCCCAGACTGTTACCCAGGACTGGGGAAATCCTACCAATTCACTCAATTTCTCTCTCCACAATGTTGCCAGGCCAACTGTCTCTTTCCAGAATTTTCTACCTTTCAGATTTCCAGCAAAAGCAGGACAGACAAGGAACAAGAGTCGGTCACTCAGCCCTTTAAGCCTGTTCCGCCATTAAATAAGATCGCAGCTGATCTGATTTCAACCTCAACTCTACACTTCTGCATATCCCTCGATAATCTTTCATCCCCCTTGGTTATCAAGAATCTATCTCCCTCTGCCTTCAACATATTGAAAGATTCTGCATCCACTGCCTTTTGAGGAAGGGAATTCCAAAGACTCAACTCTCAGAGAGAAAAAGAAAATTTCCTCATCTGTTTTAAATGGGCAGCCACTTATTTTAAAACCATGACCCCTAGTTTCCTCATCTCCGTTTTAAATTTTAAAACAATGACTCTAGTTCTAGAATTCTCCCACAAGAGGAAACATCCTTTCCACACCCACCCGGTAAAGTCTCCTCAGGATTTTATATGTTTTAATTAAGTCACCTCTGACTCTTCTAAACTCCAGATGATACAGGCCCAGCTTGTCCAACCTTTCTTCATAAGGCAATCTGCATATTCCAGGGAATAGTTCAGTAAACCATCTCTTAATCGGTTCTAATGCAGCATACCACTCCATCAGTGACCAGTAGAGTCATAGTATCAAACAGCATGGAAACAGACCCTTCAGTCCAACCAGTCCATACCACCCATAATCCCAAACTAAACTAGTCCCACCTACCTGCTCCTGGCCCATATCCTTCCAAACCTTTCCTACTCATGTGCTTATCCACATGTCTTTTAAGCGTTATAACTGTACTCACATCCACCACTCACTCAGGAAGTTCATTCCACAGACAAACAAGTCAAAAGAATTTGCCCCTCATGTCTTTTTACCGATAACAGGGCAACCAGAACTGGACAAAGTATTCCAGAAGGGGCCTCACCAACGTCCTGGGCAACGGAAGTATACTTTGCTCTTGGAGATGAACTGAAGTATTGAAAATGAGCAGGCAGATTTTAACCTACTAATCATCAGCTGTACTGTATTATCGGAGGAATTCGCCAAAAGAAATCAAGCGTGTTAGACTTCATAAGCTTAGCTTTTATTTGTTTCTTATTAATGGCTTCTGGTAGTAAACCATAATTAGGCTTAATTCACACTTTTAAGCAAATGTGCTAAATTAATAAAGAGTCCAGAAGCCAGGTTAGTATATCAAGCTTAATTGAATGAAAAGTCTAACACTACAGAGCTTGGAAAGATGTAATAAATCCAGAACTATTCAGCCAGTAGCTGGGAAAGTTTCAAAGTTTCAGTGCATTAACCACTCCTCATTTTTTTAAACTGTCACCTTCTAAAAAGGTCTGCACTCATATAGCGTTTTTCAAATACCTCGAGACACTTCATGGTTTTTGAGATGTCGCCACTGGAATGCGCACAAGATCCCACGAACAGCAATACCATAACAAACCACAGAAACTCCCCCCCAGACCAGAAGCCGCCAGCTTCTCTTTGAAATTTTTCACACCACCTCCTCCCACTCCCTCCCAGGGCGTGCAGGCAGGTTTAACATCCCGAGACAGCACCGCCAACAGTCCAGCCGCAGTACTGCACGGACATACGGCCTTGGCGTTCTGTGCTCAAATTCCCAAGTGGCCCTGGTACCAGCCCCTTCTGAATCAGCTCTACTTGGATGTGCTGCTGGAGGTCTCACCAAATAAAACGCTCGCTTCTGCTGCCTCATCTCCAACCAGCTGCTGCTAACTGGAAGAAAGTGTACAGAAACCCACTGTTTAGTTTGTTGCCCCTCAGATTTTTGTCCTAAGTTTATTTGCAGCAGAGTTCCGGTGATTAACCTTTATTCCTGAAGGCACCAGGGCAACCCGGGAGAGTTGTCAACCTAATGTTTGCACTTCACACGCTTTTGACCTATGTATGTCTGTGGAAAGGTAAGGACACACATTGGATAGGTAACAGCAAACATTTAAAGAACACTGGGAGAAACTGCGACAATTGTTCATTGCAGTCTGGCACACAAATCAAAGGTAAAAAGTGGCTCAATTATGGCTAATTAAGGAAATTAGGAATCGCATTAGATCCAAGGTAGGGCCATACGAATTGGCCAAAACAAGATCAGCAGGCCTGAGGATTGGGAGCAGTTTAGATTTCAACAAAGGAGGACAAAGGGGTTGATTAAGAGAGGATGAATAGAGTATGATAGAAAGGTTGTAGGGAACACACAAACTGATTGGAAAAGCTTCTATAGATATGTGACGAGAAACCGATTAGTGAAGGTGGTGATCCCTTGCAGCCAGAAACAGGGGAAGTTATAATGGGGAACCAAGAGATGGCAGACCAATTAAATACATTTTTTGGTTCTGCCTTCACAAAGGCGAACACAAATAACATGTCAGAAACGTTGGGGAACACCAGGGTCTAGTGACAGGGAGGAACTGAAGGAAATCAGTATTAGTAGAGAAATGGTGTTTGGGGAAATTGATGGGACTAAAGGCAGATAAATCCCCAGGGCCTGATAATCTACAGCCCAGAGTGCAATAGGAAGCTGCCCTAGAAATAGTGCAGGCATAGGTAGTCATCGTTCAGGATTCAATAGACTCTGAACAGTTCCTATAGATTGGAGGGTCATTAATGGAAGCCCACTATTTAAAATAAAGGTGGTAGAGAGAAAACTAGGAATTATGGACTGGTTAGCTGAACATCAGTCATGGGGAAAATGCCACAGGCCATTATAAAAGCAGAGCCCCTGGTTTGTCCAGAAACTGAACTCAGATTTGACCTTCGAGTCTGCTCCCCCATTCAATATGATCATGGCTGATCATCCAACTCAGTCCCTGTTCCTGCTTTCTCCCCGTAACACTTTGATCCTTTTAGCCCTAAGAACTGTATCTAACATAGGGTCATAGAGATGTACAGCATGGAAACCCGTCCATGCTGACCAGATATCCCAACCCAATCTAGTCCCACCTGCCAGCACCTGGCCCATATCCCTCCAAACCCTTCCTATACATATACCCATCCACATGCCTTTTAAATGCTGTAATTGTACCAGCCTCCACCACTTCCTCTGGCAGCTCCCTCTGGCAGCTCATTCCATACATGTACCACCCTCTGTGTGAAAAGGTTGCCCCTCAGGTCTCTTTTTAAATCTTTCCCCTTTCACCCTAAACCTATGCCCTCTAGTTCTGGACTCCCCCACCCTGGGAGAAAGTCATTGTCTATTCACCCTATCCATGCCTCTCATGATTTTACAAACCTCTATAAGGTCACCCCTCAGCCTCCGATGCTCCAGGGAAAACACCCCAGCATGTTCAGCCTCTCCCTGTCTGAAAACTACAGTCAGAAAGCAGAATGATTGGAGAGGTGTGTCCCTGAGTCAGGATAGAGTGGGTGGCCTATCTGAGCTGTGGTGAAATATATTGTTGACAGGGCTGAACAAATTAGGGCAGGTGCTATCACTCAGTGCAATTCTTGAAGGAAGAGGCAATGAGGACAGAAAGATGTTCAGGGACCCTTTTGTCAGCATTCAACAGTGAAAACATTTCACACAAACATTTGCCCGGTCTAATGACACATTCTGATCCCATCCCTGCATTCCCACCTCCAGTAAGAACAGCAGGAAGCCATTCAACCTGTTTTCCCGTTTAATCAGATCATGGCGGACCCTTATCCGAACTGGATCCACTCACCTTGGTCCCCATAACGCTGGATTCCCTTTACCCAGCAATCCCAGAAATCAAGCAACCCATCCAGGGAACGCTATTCGTCTGGCGATAGGTGATGTCAGTGTTCTTCAGACTGAACTGGGAATTTTTTTTTGGTCGCGATTTCCATTTGGGCCTTTACTGGTTGTCATAGCCGCCAGGAATGTTCCTTTTGCAGAGCTGTTGGCTGACTCCGGTCGGCAAATGCCGAGTGGCCGCAGGTCTGGGATGGAATTCCAACCACCGCCCAATACTTCCGCACAAACCCGTGGCTTTACAAATCCTTGATGTTTCGGATCGACTTGGAGATATCACAACACACAGCTGGAACAGGCAGGACTTGAACTTGGGGAGCCTGAGCTCAGAGGCAGGGACACTCCCACTGTGAAAAAAGAGCCACTGTTCGCTGCAAGTTTGGTCCGTGCTGATTAGAGTCGGCCAGGTTTAATCCTGGTTGGTCCTGAGTTGGTTAATCTCAGCCAAGTAATGGGCTTGAACTGACCCCACACCTGCCAGCTGCAGACCCAATTCTGGACCATTGCCCCACTCTGCCCAGATGTGTACCAGGGGGCAGCTGTACCATTCAGCCCCTGAGTCTTTACCTCATTGCCCCATCTGACTGAATGCCAGGACAGGCTCAAGGAACTGAAAGGCTTCTTCCTGAGGATATTGGGCACCATCAGAAGGTGTCCTTAGAGTGGGAGGAAGCTTCACATAAACAGGGAATGGTGCCATGGCCAAATTACTGGGAGGAATTTGATGGCGTCTTCAATAAAGGGGTGGAGGGGGAAAGACAGCAGCAGAGGAGTTGGGCCGAAGGGCCTGTTTCCGTGCAGTATGACTCCATGACTTGGGGCATTGAGTTGGGATAAAACACCCCAGGTGCTACACACAAGGTAAAGGAAGGACAAGGATGTACGACTCGCCTGCTTATACAGAATCACGTTTGTCAAGTGGCTCTCTCTGTGCTACACATTCTGGTTATTCTGTGATTCACTGGTGGGATTTAAATTGCCTACTTTCCTTGCATTAATATGACTGAGACTTTATAAATGGAGCTGTCACTTAACAAGTGCTTAATACACATCACTTTGATCCCTGTACAAAGGCTGGGTTACACTTTACTCTTCAAGTGATGTCTACTTAATTAAAAAAACAGCACCCGTGTTTTGTGTCTTAATTACCTTTTAATCACACATTTCACAGCATTCTCATGTTTCTGTGTCAAACACAGACACCCACACACACACACGCTTGCATACAAATTTTCCAAGGGGCTGCAAATTTAGCTGATTAAACGTCTGGAAACTTCCAAAGAATTCTCGGCCTCTTTTCCTTTACATCGTCCCTCGAGCTGGTCCCTTTTCCCAAGTGACCACTACCTGTGCACCAGCTGGGGCAAGGCAGGCAGGATATTCGACATTGTTAGCATGATGCCAACGATCAATCCATGGGGTGTGACAGGACAGAGATGAGAAATTGGAGCTGGAAACCCAGAGGGGTTTGCTTTGCTCTCTACGGAGGGAATTCAACAGAGACTAAGGGATTCCTGCTGAACCGATGAAGGTAGTGCTGTCCAAAGCCAACACACTATCCACTGAGCAATGATGTGAGGAGGGTGTGATGTTGAGGGAAGCGTTTCACTCACTTCTATTTATAAATATTCCTTCTGTTGTCAGAGAGTCAGAGGGTCATACAGCATGGAAACAGACCCTTCGGTCCAACTCGTCCAGGTTTCCCAATCCAATCTAGTCCCACCTGCCAGCACCCGGCCCATATCCCTCCAAACCCTTCCTATTCATGTACCCATCCAAATGCCTCTTAAATGTTGCAATTGTACCAGCCTCCACCACGCACTCATCACCCTCTGTGTGAAAACGTTGCCCCTCAACTCCCTACTAAATCTTGCTCCTCTCACCTTAAACCTAGTTTTTAGATGGTTAAAACATAGAAGGATGCCATTTGGTCTTTTGTGTCTGTGCCTCTCCCCCAGCTGCTCCCTGCGCGTTCCTTCTTTTCCGGTAATTATCCGATTCCATTTGTGAAAGGTTCGATTGAACCAACCTCACCCAACCCTCTCAGACTGTGCACTCCTGATCCGAACCACCCACTTTGTGAAAAAAAAAGTTTCCTCTGCCAGTCCCCTTAAATCTGTGCCTCTCAATCCTTCCACCGACAGAAACAGTTCCCCCCCCCCCAGCACTCGGCCACCTGCCAGCGCCCGGCCCATATCCCTCCAAACCCTTCCTATTCATATACCCATCCAAATGCCTCTTAAAT
>NC_057752.1:1323952-1363762 GCF_004010195.1 Chiloscyllium plagiosum
ATAGGAAGGAGACCAGAATTGCATGCAATATTCCAACAGTGGCCTAACCAATGTCCTGTACAGCCGCAACATGACCTCCCAACTCCTGTACTCAATACTCTGACCAATAAAGGAAAGCATACCAAATGCCCTCTTCACTATCCTATCTACCTGCGACTCCACTTTCAAGGAGCTATGAACCTGCATTCCGAGTTCTATCCTGCATCCTTAGACTGTGACCATCTGGTTCTGGACTCCCCGGTCATTCGGATCATCATTCCTGTGTTTACTCTGTCCAATCCCGACAGAATTTTATAGATTTCTATAAGATCTTCCCTTCGTTCTTCGAAACTCTAGTGAATATAGTCCTAATCGATGTGGTTTGTCTGCACACGTCAGCCCTGCCATCCCAGGAATGAGTCTGGTAAACCTTTGTTGCATTCCCTCTATTGCCAGAACATCCTTGCTCAGGGAAGTAGACCCGGACTGCACACAATACTCCAGGGGTGGTCTCACTCTGTCCAATAGCAGTAAGACATCCCTGCTCCTGTACTCGAATCCTCTTGTTATGAAGGCCAACATACCATTTACCTTCTTCACTGCCTGCTGGACCTGCAATGCCCACTTTCTGCATTTCTGACAATCTTATGTTCTGGGCGGGGGGGAAATTAACAATAAATGTGCTTATTGTACTGCAGAGCAGGTTCGATGGGCTGAATGGCGTCTGTCCAGTCAAAGGGAACTATCATTCAGCAGTGCAGGGTTGAACTGTGAGATTGAAACCTAATGGCAATGAGCTATGTGTCAGTAATGACAGATCAGTAAATATCAGGGAGACCAGGGCTGGGCTTACAGGTGTCCATCGGAAGAGTGCCATGTGGTGAGTGTGTAAGGCAGTGTCCCTGAAACTAGGCCCTAGCAAGTAACAGTGCCTTCAGCAGAGGGGCAATAGGGAAATTAATTTGGTCCCAAAATACAAGGACGTTTTCACAAGGAGTTTCTCGAGTGTTCCACCTTGTGGCAGGTTTATGAACTGCACCCTTTCCCAGGCCTAGTGGGCAAAGACCAAGCCACATGCTGCAGATCACCCTGGGAAACCACACTGGAAACGAGGCCATGGATAGTAACTGAGCAATGCCTGGAAAAAAACATCTCACCCTCATTGCGAAAATAACCAAAACATTTTACAGGGCATTAGCAGAAGGACAAATAACAGAAGGTGGCAGATGTAGCTGAAATTACAGAAAGCAAAACAGAACTCTTATAAAGTAGCTTCCAGAAAAGTTATACAAACCTTAGCACACTGTCCATTTATATTTACAGTGTGTTTGCTACCGGTAACTTGGCACTGTAGGGTTTTAAAAGAGTTTAAAATGGCTATGAATATATTAGAGTCATAGAGCTGTACAGCATAGAAACAGACTCTTCGGTCCAATTCATCCATGTTGACCAGATATCCTAAATTAATCTAGTTCCACCTGCCAGCACTTGGCCCATATCCCTCTCAACCCTTCCTATTCATATAACCATCCAGATGCCTGTTAAATGTTGCAATTGTACCAGCTTCCACCACTTCCTCTGGCAGCTCATTCCATACATGCACCATCCTCTGCATGAAAAAGTTGCCTCTTAAGTCCCTTTTATTATCTTTCCCCTCTCACTTTAAACCTATGCCCTCTAGTTCTGGACTCCCCGACCCCAGGGAAAAGACTTTGTCTATTTATCCTATCTATGCCCCTCATGATTTTATAAATCTTTATAAGGTCACCCCTCAGCCTCCGATGCTCCAGGGAAAACAGCCCCAGCCTGTTCAGCCTCTCCCAGTAGCTCAAATCCTTCAACCCTGACAACATCCTTACAAAATCTTTTCTGAACCCTTGCAAGTTTCATGACATCCTTCCTGTAGCAGGGAGACCAGAATTGGACGCAATATTCCGAACGTTCTCTCTATGAGCTTGATATAACATGCTGAAAGCAGCAGAGCATCAATTCGATTTGCAATGGATTGTTCAGAGGAGTCACTCTGTGAAAGCTTGCTGTTTCGACATCTGCGTGGATCAATGTTACACACGATCACGTGGGATATACCGCACAGGAATAGGCCATTCAGCCCAACTAGTTGATGTCAGGCATTTTGCTTCACCCAAGTCTCCTTCTATCTCACTGACATCTACCACTCGATGCACTTCCCTCTAATACCTGTTAGCTTCCCTTGAAATCCATCCTTCCTCTTCACTTTAACCACTCCCTCTGGGAGTGGCTTCCATGTTCTTTCCATTCTCTGGGCAAATGGTACCATCTGAATTCTCCATGTCATAAGACAGTCCCTCCATACCAAGGATCAGCCAAGTGAATCTTCCCTGGGCTGCCTCCAATGTCACACTATTCCAGCTGTGGTCCAACTAGTGCCTTGTATAGTTTTAATAAGACTTCCCTACTTTTAGGCTCCATTCTTGGTGACTATCTTATGTTGCCAGTGCCCAGTGATAATGTCCCCAGCAACAGACACATCCTGTCCACTATTTTAAACTGAGAGTAAAGCTCCCTCCACACTGTCCCCCCATCAAATACTCTCAAGACAGGGACAGCACAGGGTTAGATACAGAGTAAAGCTCTCACTACACTGTCCCCCCATCAAAAACTCCCAGGGACAGCATGGGGTGAGATACAGAGTAAAGATCCCTCTACGCTGTCCCCTATCAAACACTCCCAGGGACAGCATGGGATTAGAGACAGAGTAAAGCTCCCTCTGCGCTGTCCCCCATCAACCACTTCCAGGGACAGGAATAACACAGGATTAGATACAGAGTAAAGCTCCCTCTACACTGTCCCCCATCAAATACTCCCAAGGACAGGGACAGCACAGGGTTAGGTACAGAGTATAAAGCTCCCTCTACACTGTCCCCATCAAACACTCCCAGGTCAGGGACAGCACAGGGTTAGATACAGAGTAAAGCTCCCTCTACACTGTTCCCCCATCAAGCACTCCCAGGACAGTGACAGCACTGGGTTAGATACAGAGTAAAGCTTCCTCTACACTGTCCCCCATCAAATACTCCCAGGGACATGGACAGCACAGGTTTAGAGACAGGGTAAAGCGTGTTACATGGAGTGGCACAGTGGCTCAGCAGTTAGCACTGCTACCTCACAGCGCCAGCGTCCTGGGTTTGATTCCAGCATTGGGTGACGATCTGTGTGGAGTTTGCACGTTCTCCCTGTGTCGAGAGTGTGGTGCTGGAAAAGCACAGCAGGTCAGACAGCATCTGAGCAGCAGGAGAATTGACATTTTGGGTATAAGCCCTTCATTAGGAATCCCCATGTCTGCATGGTTTTCCTCTGGGTGCTCCAGTTTCCTCCCACAGTCCAAAGATGTGCAATTCAGGTGAATTGGCCATGCTAAATTGCCCACAGTGTTCAGGGATGTGTAGGTTAGGTGCATTAGTCAAGGATAAATGGTAGGAGAATGGGGTTGGTGTGATCTTAATGGGCCGAAGGGCCTGTTTCCACACTATAGGCATCTTATGATTCTACAACGCACCTCTTTGGCCATCACACCCTGAGGTGGGACTTGATATCCTATCACTCTCCTTTCTGAGTACAATGTGAACTGCACACACTCCTCTCCAGCCAGGATCAGCCCCAGGCCTGAACGGTGTGGGGCCTGCTGGGAAATCCAGGAAAATCGTGCCAGGCCTTTTTTGTTGTCGGGAGCAATGGGTCACGTTTTCCATCAGAGTTCTGGTATTGAGGTGAGATTCTCACCAGTGAGCCATGAGAGGCTTATTGCTCATTGTTTACCCTCACTGTGACTGAATCTCACCTCAATGATACACAGACGGTGAGAATTCCTGACAGGTACCTGGTGACACCAACTCATCACGCACTCCTATGACCTTCCATCTTAGACTCCCTGCACCAACATCTCAAAATATACACCATGGGCAGTGACTGCCCACAGCCCACATCCATTGATGCTGCCCTCTGACACATGCGAAGCTCTGCACCATCTTGGCACATCTCCAATCCACTTTCACTCTGCTGCTGCACTGCCATCCTACAATTTGGAGTTCACCAGAAACTACCATTAAAATTTTTCCCAGAATGGACCAGGATAGCTCACTCACTCTCTTAGTGTAGACACACACACAGCACCGACCCACATGCTCACAGCGTTGCTGCCCTGACGCTCAGCATTGATGGTCTGTCCAGGGACAGCCACAGAGAAAGGGGTGGAGGGTGGGGGTGGAGAGGAGGGTGATACTGGTCTACAGCGGGTACTGGGAGAGGACTGGCACTAATTTAAGGAGGGCTGTGAGATGACGATGTGGCTACAGATAGATAAGCTATGCGCCCTGGTGTTTAAACCACGGTCCGTTGTGCAGTTACAGATGCAAAGAAGTGCCAGCCATGCCCGCTGTATGCCATGAGAGGCATTGGAAGGAAATGATGCTTGGCCAAAAAAGAGGGTGGCACATTGGGTCAGTGGCTAGCGCTGCTGCCTCACAGCGCCAGGGTCCCAGGTTTGATTCCAGCCTCGGGTGACTGTCTGTGTGGAGTTTGCACATTCTCCCCGTGTCTGTGTGGGTTTCCTCCGGGTGCTCCGGTTTCCTCCCACAGTCCAAAGATGTGCAAGCCAGGTGAATTGGCCATGCTAAATTGCCCATAGTGTTAGGTGTATTAGTCAAAGGGAAATGGGTCTGGGTGGGTTACTCTTCGGAGGGTCGGTGTGGACTTGTTGGGCCGAAGGGCCTGTTTCCACTCTGGAGGGAATCTAAAACAGAAGAAAATGGTAAGATTCAGCCCTTGGTGTGGACTAACCAGGGTTTAATATATGTTTGGCACAAGTTAACTCAACCCTTTGAGATAGAAAGACCAGCGCTTAGTTGGGTTATTTCTGTTCATGGCCTCGCCAACTTGGGGAGCTGGTGACAACCAAGAAGGTTCTAGAACATGCTTTATTGTTCATTTATTGCTGCTAGAACTTCCTCACGATTGCCATTCAAGAAATACCATCACCATGGGGACTGCAGCAGCTCAGGTAGGAGGCCTATCGGCCCCTTTCTCATACAAACTTGCCCACACCCTGGCAGCAAATGACAAGAGGCCAATCAACGAGGTGGCACAAATTAGATGGGTCAAATGACCCCCTCTTTGCCTTTGTCAAAAACTTTCTGGACACACAAATATCTGAAATAAATTCGGTCACGGTGCAATTTGCTGATCTCTGGCAGAGTGATGGGACTTTTTTTCATTCTTACACACCGACGAACACTTGAAGTGACCTCGTTATTTCTGCCATGTTACATCCAGGGCATCGTGCTCAGGATGATTCTGTAACCTGCACATCTTTGGATTGTGGGAGGAAACCAGAGCACCCGGAAGAAACCCACGCAGACATGGGGAGAATGTGCAAACTCCACACAGAGAGTCGCCCGAGGCTGGAATTGAACCTGGGTCCCTGGCGCTGTGAGGCCCCTTTCTGACCTTGACAGGTTGCTGCCCTGAGTCTCAATTGACGAAGTGATTGAGGAGGAGGGCAGGGTAAAAGGTCACCATTCCACTCCCTCTGGGTCCCCGCCCCCCTCAGCACCCACCCATCATGGCAGGGTCACTCTGGACTCACAGTGTAAACACAGTGGCTCCAAGAGCAAGTCAGAGACCAGGAATACTGCGGCGAGTAACTCACCTCCTGACTCCCCAAAGCCCGTCACCAAGGCCCAAGTCAGGAGTGTGATGGAATACTCCCCACTTGCCTGGATGGGGGCAGCTCCAACAACACTCAAGAAGCTCAACACCATCCAGGACAAAGCAACCCCCGCTTGATTGGCCCCACATCCACAAACACCCACCCCCTCCCCCACCGACACTCAGTAGCAGCAGTGTGTACCATCTACAAGGTGCACTGCAGAAATTCACCAGAGATCCTCAGACAGCACCTTCCAAACCCATGACCAATCCCACCTGGAAGGACAAGTGCAGCAGATACATGGAAACACCAACCCCTGCAAGTTCCCCTCTAAGCCACCACCATCACCGTTCCTTCAGTGTCGTTGGGTCAAAATCCTGGAATTCCTTCCCTAAGGTCATTGTGGGTCAACCTACAGCACATGGACTGCAGCAGTTCAAGAAGGCAGCTCACCCCCACCTTCTCAAGGGGGCAACTAGGGACAGGGCAATAAAAGCTGGGCCCAGCCAGTGACTCCCACGTCCCCAAGTGTGAACAATGAAAAAGCTCTGTCGATGAGGGAGGGGGGGGTTGGCATCAGCATGGCACTCATTCTCTGGATACTAGCTCATTGTCCATCCATCACTGCAAACTGTGTACACTGGGCTAGCTCAGGCTGAACACGCCAAAAAGGCTGAATTTATTCAGATATTTGTCTTCAAAAAGCTTTTGACAAAAGAAAAGAAGTGGGCGGGGGGGGGGGGGTTGTCATATTTTGGTCACCTCTTTGAATGAGCCCACAGCCCTGGCCTTTGCCCGTAGCCTGCAAACTCTTCCCCTCAGGTAGTTGATCTGGGTCACTCTCTGATAAAATCTGCTTTCACTCCAGGGAAAATTGCTGCATGAGAAAAAAACAACTCTCCTCATATCACCTCGAGACATTTTTACCACTTACCTTCAATCTCTGGTTCCTGGTTTTTCCACTCTCTGCCTCGCTTTATAAAAACCTCGACTTACTGAAGGCTAAAAGTACCTTTTCAACAGCTTTCACAACTTGACCTGTCAGTTTCAAAGACATTTCTGTACATTTCCAGTCTCAGACCTATTTATGTAGCACTGCATTAAACACTGGAATATGAGTGTAGTGGCTACACAGTTGGATGAGTAGTTACTGACTGACGTCAGTTCAGATCTAACCATAGCAGCTGAAGGGATTTAAATTCAATTTGTGAAATTAATGTAGAATTGGTCTCAGTGATAAACAGGAAACTATCGGACTGTCATTTTAAAAAACCAATCAATTTGATTTACTTAAGGCCATACCTGGTCTTGTCTGAATGTGACAGCAACGATTGTGGTCGATTCTGTTCCCTCAGTAAAATCCTGAGGACAGTGGAAATCTGAAATAAACACTGAGAATGCTGGAGAAACTCAGTAGGTCTGTACAAAGAGAGAGAGAGAGAGTTAATGGCTCAAGTCTGGTAGGACCCTTCTTTAGAATTTTGGGAAAGAGTCAAGCTGGACTTGAAACGTCTCTCTCCCCACACAGACACTGTCAGACCTGCTGAGTTTCTCCAGCAATTTCTGTTTTTGGTAAGTCACTCACCATCCTGACTTGGAAAGATATCACCGTTCCTTCAGGGTCACCAGGTCAAAATCCTGGAACTCCCTCCCTCAGAGCATTATGGGTCTACCTACAGCACATGGACTGCAGCGGTTCAAGATGGCAGCTCACTCCCACCTTCTCAAGGGCAACTAGGGACAGGGTGATAAATGCCAGCTTCGTGAGTGGATGCCCACGTTCAGAATCAAATAAAACAGGATGCTCTGTCAGAAGTTGTAGACAAGAAGGAGAGAAAGATTGGGGAATGGAGAGAAGTAGGGGCAAGGTGATTTGGAGGTCACCTGTTAATTATAGCGTCTAATGGTGGCCTGCAGATGAGGAGACAATGCTCACAGTATCATAATAACCTATCACGGCAAGGTATAAGGTGGCCAATCAGGTGAAAGGTTTACACTAAGAATTAAACTGGTGTGTGTTTGAGCAGAGGATGAGCAGGTTCACTTCAGCAGTGGTACCACCTCATTAGTAAGCACGGCTTCAGGTTGAACTGGCAGAGGGAACGCAGGGAGGGGCCTTGGAACGAGAGGCCATTTTGCACAAAATGTGAAGGAGGAAGGTCAAAAGGCCTCAAAATCTACCGGACAAGGTGACAAGGGCGCCTCACTGAGATACGGAAATTATTAAATGGCTAACTGATAATATTGCTTCAGGGTAAAACGAGGACGCAAGAGGATATGGAATTAAATAAGTTGAAATCAATTTCCAACAGATTTTAGGAATACTTTATTCAGTCAGATGACTGACTGGAGCTACACAACACAGTTATTTGAATGAAGCGAGTTAAAGGAGCAGAGAGCTGGGTTACACTGAGACAAGTTCACTGGTTCTTTCATTAAAAACAATGCTGTAATCTCGAGTGGAAACCTGAAGTGAATCATCCACTGTTGGTACCAGCCTCCCTAAAACTCCTGGCCTCTCCTTTCAAATACTCCTCAGCACCTTCCTCTTTGACTATCCCATGTGATTTGGTGTTGCCATCAGTCCCAATAATGTTCCTGGGAATTGTGTTTGGGACATGTACAGGATGTTGGTGAGGCCTCTTCTGGAATACTGTGCCCAGTTCTGGTCACCCTGTTCTAGGAAGGATATTATTCAGCTGGAGAGGGTTCAGATTAATTTACCAGGATGTTGCCGGGTCTGGAAGGCTTGAGTTATAAAGAAAGGCTGGATAGGCTGGGACCTCTTTCACTGGAGTGTAGGAGGTTGAGAGGTGACTTGAAGAAAGTTGATAAAATAATGAGGGGTATAGATGGGGTAAATGATAGTTGTCTTTTCCCTAGGGTAGGGGATTTCAAGATGAGGGGCCACAGTTTTAAGGTGAGGAGAGATTTTAAAAAGACATGGGGGCTAACTTTTTTTATGCAGAGGGTGGTTCACGTGTGGAATGAACTTCCTGAGGAAGTGGTGGATGTGTGGGCAATTGCAATGCTTAAAAGACAATTGGATAAGTACATGAGTAGGAAAGGTCTGGAGGGATATGGGCCAGGAGCAGGCAGGTGGGACTGGTTTAGTTTGGGATTATGGTCAGCATGGACTGGTTGGACCGAAGGGTCTGTTTCCGTGCTTTTGTGACTCTATGACTCTTAAGTTGTTGCTGTACAACAAACCAAGATAATGCTGCAGGACAGGAACAGAGCACCCAACTTACAAACTCCTCGAAGATTCTTAGCATCCAGTATGAGTGCTGTTCCCTTTCCCCCACCCACGGAAATATCCCCTTTATGTGGCCGGTAGCCTTTTGCTGCCCTCTAGTGGATATTGACATTCAAACACCTGCAAAGCTGCTGAAGTTGCCTGCCAATGTTCTGACTTAAGGGCACCAACTCTTGCAGGGACACATGATGCCCACTTACTGTCCCAGGTACCAGCCTATCATTAACTGATGCCATCTCACCTGCAATTCCATTCGGAGTGGCTGCCTAATGTGCTGCCCCAGAAGCGTTTCTGACAACAGGAACAAGGATTTTTCTCTCATGCCGTGCTGATCATGAGGAATAAATCCACAGCTAAGCCACCAATTCGGCGTCAGCGAACAAAACAGCACCCTGATGATCCAAGTAAGATTAGCATCGAGGGTTACAAGGACAGACGTCGATAGGATTACACTGTCTGCTGGTACCTCACAGATATTGGCAATTACACGTCAGAAACAGCATGCAGTGGGTGAAGCAGAAAGCTGCCTCACAGCACCAGGGACCTGGGTTCAGTTCTAGCCTCAGGCGACTGTGTGTGTGGAGTTTGCACATTCTCCCTGTGTCGACCCAGGTTTTGTCCGCGTGCTCTGGTTTCCTCCCACACTCCAAAGATGTGCAGGTTAGGGTGGATTGGCCGTGCTAAATTGTCCTGTAGTGCCCAGGGATGTGCAGGTCAGGGTGGATTGGCCATGATAAATTGTCCCATAGTGTCCTGGGATGTGCAGTTTAGGGTGGATTAGCCATGCTAAATTGTCCTGTTGTGTCCTGGAATATATGGTTCAGTGGATTGGCCATGGGCAATACAGGTTTACAGGGATACGGTAGGGGGGTGGGTTTGGATGGACCTTCAAAGGGTCAGTGTAGACTCAATGGGCCGAATGGCCTGCTTCCACATTGCAGGGACTCTATGAACCAATGGAGGTATATAAGATGCTAAAGGGGGCTTGACAAAGCAGATGTGGAGGGGATGTTTCCCCACGTGGAGCATTCTAGAACGAGAGGTCACAGCTTTCGGAAAAGGGGTAGCAGATGCAAAACACAGCTGAGGAGAAATTACTTTGCTCAAAGGGTCATGAATCTAAATTCACTCCCCCTAGAGTGCAGTGGATGCTGGGGCATTGCGTAACTTTAAGGAGGAGATGGACAGATTTTTAATTAGTGAAGGGTTACGGAGAGTGGGCAGGAAGTGGGGTCGAGGTCGAGATGAGATCAGCCATTATTGTTCGAGCGGCTGAAGGGCCTCCTCTTGCGCCCACTTTATAAGGTCAGTATCTCCTCTTTCTAAAGCACGCTGAGAAAACAGAGAGGCAGATCATTGCTGAGCCATCCTGCTCTCCATTTTAACGTCCAGCTCACCTTTCAAACCCGTTGGATCGTAGGTTTCACAATCCAACAGCTTGGAACCAACAGCTTGGTTGCAATCACACTGGTTGTGATGAATTTGAAGAAGTCATCTGACTGTTCACATGACGCAGTTACAAGGAACAGTGGGAAGTGAGGAAGGGTCACTGGACTCAAAAACTGGAACCCTGTGTTTCTCTCTCGCTATAGACCTGCTGAGAGTTCTTCTGGTTTGGTTAGAGGGAAGGGAAATCTTTTCTCAAGCTGCAGGGGGTGGGCAGCGGACACTGAAGAACTTCTGTCTAACACGCTTTGGATTTTAATGGATTTTTAACCTATTTTTAGCTTTTACTTTTTGTGATTTTCACCATTCACGTGGGTTCTCAGGAATGGAACTCTCGCAGGTACGGAGGATTTTTGTTGTGGACGTGTAGTAAATGTTTTGACATGGGGAAAGTTCACATTCAGCAAGGTGAGAATGGAGAGAGATCACAGACAATTGAATGGGCTGGTGCGTACATCCCAAAGGTGAAAGTGAGAACTGCAGATGCTGGAGATTAGAGTCAAGAATATGGTGCTGGAAAAGCACAGCAGGTCAGACAGCATCCGAGGAGCAGGAAATGATGAAGGGCTTTTGCCCGAGACGTCGATTTTTCCTGCTCCTCGGATGCTGCCTGACCTGCTGTGCTTTTCCAGTACCACACTCTGGACATAAATGACAAAGTTAAGATGCAGGCACAGCGAGCGATTAGGAAGGCAAATAGATTTGAATAAACATGTTGTAACATTTTGCTCCAGTGACACAGGGTATTGGCATGACCCAGATCCTGAATACCCTGCCATATCAGACTCAGAAGATTAACTCTGTTTCTCTCTCCACAGAAGTTGCTAGGGTTTCTGGAGCACTGTACACAATTTTGGTCTCCCTTTTTTAAAAAAAAGAGGATGTAAATGAATTAGCTCACATGGTTTATTCCTGGGATCGCATCTTGAGAAATAGGAATGATATTATTAAACTAGAGAAGGTTCAGAAAAGACTGACCAGAATGTGACTGGGAATGGGGAGTGTTGGGAGTTATAAAACTAGACTGGGACTTTTCTCATTGGAGCGTAGGAGTGAACTTACTGAGGTTTATAAAATCATAAGGGGCATGGATAAGGTGAATGACAAGTGACTTTTCCCAAGAGTGGGTGAGTTCAAACCTAGGGGGGAAATATTTTAAAGGTGAGAGGAGAAAGATTTAAAAAGGACAGGACTAGATTCCCTCTGAAGAGTAACCCACCCAGACTGATTTCCCTCTGACTAATGCACCTAACTCTCGGGGCAATTTAGCACAGCCAATCCACCCTAACCTGCATATCTTTGGACTGTGGGAGGAAACCCACGCAGACACAGGGAGAACGTGCAAACTCCACACAGACAGTCACTCGAGGGTGGAGTTGAACCCGGGTCCCTGGTGCTGTGAGGCAGCAGTGCTAACCATTGAGCCACTGTGCCACCCTGACATGAGAGGCAACGTTTTTATACAGAGGGTGGTTCACTTATGGAATGAACTTCCAGAGAAAGTGGTGGATGTGGGCACAGTTACAATGTTTAAAGGGTATTTGGACAAGTTCATGAATAAGAAACGTTTGGAAGGATATGGGCAGGTGGGTGGGACTAGTTTAGTTTGGGAACATGGTCGGCATGGACTGGTTGGACCAAAGAGGTTGTTTCCATGCTGTGTGACTCTAGGACTCTTAAGTTGGGCCTGTATCCATTGGAGTTTTGAATAATGAGAGGCAATTTGATTTAAGCTTATAAGACCTTGAGGAGTCTTGGTTGGCTGGATGCTGAGAGGGTGTTTCCCCTTGTGGAGAGACTAGAACACTGTTTAAAAACTGGATCGCTGTTTAAAAATAAGAGGTCTCCCATTTAAAGCAGAGATGAGGAGCATTTGTTGTCTCGCTGATGGTCGGTGGCCTGTAGACTTCTCTTGCCCAGAGCGTGGTCGAAGCTGGGAGGGAGGAGGAAGTGAAACCTGCTTCCCAGGCCCCACTGCACTCTGGGAAATTCTGTCCCGCTTGGCCGAAGATCTGCAGCTTGAGAATTGGCCTGCTGTGTCCCACAAAGACCCAGGGCAGCAGGTGCCACCCTCAAATCGAAGCATCGTTGATGACTCTTATGAGAATGACCAGATAATTTTATTTTTAATGACGTTTATCGAGGGAAACATATTGGCCAAAATATCAAGAAGAAAACCCTCTCCCCCCATCCCCTCCTGTTCTTTTGACATCCACTTGGGAGTTTTGATGGAGCCTCATCCAAAAGATGCCACCTCCCACAGTGGAAGTCTCCCTCAGTACGTGCTCCACTGGAGAGTCAGCGCAACCCGCAAGGTTGGGCCTTGGTCCCACTACCCTCTGACTCAGAGCTGTTACAATCGATCCACAGTGAGAGCATCAGGTAAAGGGGCCATACTCACAGAGAACCACAGGGCAGCTCTCTCCTTGAACAGAGGTAGCTGGGACTGGTTTAACCCGAGGGTCACTATGCCTCCAGGCAAGGGGAGAGGCTGAGGAGGAGGATCCTTCAGCCAGTGCGGGAATTGAACCCACGCTGTCAGCATCACTCGATACCACAAAGCAGCCATCTGGTAAACCGAGCCAACTGAACCCCGAGTTAACGGTATTACTGATTTTCAGAAAACATTTTAAGGCTACATGAGAAAGTGTGTGAGAGTTTGTGTTTGTGTGTGTGAGAGAGAGAGTGTAAGTGTAAAAGAGTGTGTGAGTGAGTGTGTGTGTGAGAGCATGTTTATGAGTATGTGTGTGTGAGGGTGTGTCTGTGTGTCAGTGTGAAAGTGTGAGTGAGAGTTTGTATGTGAGTGTGTCAGTATGTGTGTGAGAGAGTGGTGCTGTGGGAGGAAACCAGAGCACGCGGACAAAACCTGGGTCGACACGGGGAGAATGTGCAAACTCCACACACACAGTCGCCTGAGGCTAGAACTGAACCCAGGAATGAAGGGCTCCTGCCCAAAACGTCGATTCTCCTGCTCCTCGGATGCTGCCTGACCTGCTGTGCTTTTCCAGCACCACTCTAATCTAGACTCTGATCTCCAGCATCTGCAGTCCTTACTTTTGCCTTGTGAGAGAGTGTGTGTATGTGCGTGTGTATGCACAAGAGAAAGAGTGTGTATGTGGGAGAGAGTGCATGAGAGAGATTGTGTGAGCGTGAGAGAGAGCGTGTGTATGCATGTGTGTATCTATGCGTGCGTATGTGAGAAAGTGTGTGTAAGAGAGAGAGATTGTGTTTGTGTGTGTATGTGTGTGTGCGTGTAGGTGTGAGTGTGTTGCATTAATGTTAGCATGGAGTGTTTCTGTGCTGTAGAGAATGGGTAATTCTGTTGAAAAAAATAACGAGATGTCAAATTAAACAAGTGTTAGAAAATTTATTGCACCATCTATGTATTTCCACCTGGATTCGAATACAGTTAACTGAAATAATTCCTGACAATCAAGGAGCTCTGGAGCAGTGCTGGACCCCACCTTGCAGATCTTTGCCAGTTTCAGATGCTTCCTGCATAAGGGTCACCGGTTGGCATCGCTGGCCCGTTCACTGGGTGGGGATGTGAGATGTCAGCTTGAGCCTGACTGAATACGTGGCCCCCTCCCTGGTGGATTCTCCTCCTCCCTCCCACACCAGCTTCATGAGGTTCATTATCCTCCCTCTGCCATCGACTGATTCGGTAGATAGGATAGTGAAGAAGGCGTTTGGTATGCTTTCCTTTATTGGTCAGAGTATTGGGTACAGGAGTTGGGAGGTCATGTTGCGGCCATACAGGACATTGGTTAGGCCACTGTTGGAATATTGCATGCAATTCTGGTCTCCTTCCGAGTGAAAGATGTTGTGAAACTTGAAAGGGTTCAGAAAAGATTTACATGTATGTTGCCAGGGTTGGAGGATTTGAGCTACAGGGAGAGGCTGAACAGGCTGGGGCTGTTTTCCCTGGAGCGTAAGAGGCTGAGGGGTGACCTTATAGAGGTTTATAAAATCATGAGGGGCATGGATAGGATAAATAGGCAAAGTATTTTCCCTGGGGTCGTGGAGTCCAGAATTAGAGGACATACGTTCAGGGTGAGAGGGGAAAGATATAAAAGAGACCTAAGGGGCAACTTTTTCCTGCAGAGGGTGGTGCGTGTATGGAATGAGCTGCCAGAGGATGTGGCAGAGGCTGGTACAATTGTGACATTTAAGAGGCATTTGGATGGGTGTATGAATAGGAAGGGTTTGGAGGGATATGGGCCGGGTGCTGGCAGGTGGGACTAGATTGGGTTGGGATATCTGGTCAGCATGGACGGGTTGGACCGAAGGGTCTGTTTCTGTGCTGTACATCTCTATGACTCTATGATTCACCACAACTGAGAGATTCAATCCTGGGCACTTCCTCATCTTAATGGTTCATCCCAGAGCACCATCAAGTTAATTCCAAAGACGTTTGTGATATGAACTCACATAAATTATACAATCTAAAATCAGGGGGACAATTCTAAAGGGGATACAGGAGCAGAGGGAGCTGGGTGTATCTGTGCACAGATCATTGAAGGTGGCAGGACAGATGGCGAGAGCAGTTAATAAAGCACACAGTGTCCTCAGCTTTATTAATAGGGACATAGAGAACAAGAGCAGGGAGGTGATGTTGAACTTTTACAAGACCCTTGTTAGACCTCAGCTGGAGGGTTGTGTCCAGTTGTGGGTCCCACACTATAGGAACGATGTGAACACATTGGAGAGAGAGGGCAGGAGGGATTTACCAGAATGGTTCCAGAGATGAGAAACTTCAGTGAGGAGGAGAGATTGAAGACATTGGGACTGTTCTCCTTGGGGAGAAGGAGGCTGAGAGGGAGATCTGAGAGAGGGTTCCAACATCATGGGGGAGGGGGCTGGACAGAGTAGATCGGGACAAACTGTTCCCACATGGAAAAGGAACAGGAACGAGAGGGTCAGAGATTAAAAGGGATGAAGTGAGGGGGAGGTGAGGAAATTCTCACCGAGCGAGTCACCATTACTCACACAATCATGAACCGTTAAAACCTGTTTGGTTCACTCACTCCCTTATCCAATCTGGCCCATACGTGACTCCAGACCCACCGAAATGGAGTTGGCTCTCAACTTTGTTCTGGAATGGCCGAGCAAGTCAGTCAGCTTGGGGGCAATTAGGGAGGGTCAAAAAACAAGCTGGTGCCATCAGCTTGAATGACGGAGCAGCCTCGATGGGCCGAATGGCCTACCTTTATCTGGTTGACGGTCGCATCTGAAACAGGCAAATGCCTGGACTGGCTATGGCCACCAGGGATGGAGAGAGGGGATTGGGTAGGAGGTGGGGTCCTTGTGTTTTTGATCTGTTGACATGTCGTCCCAGCCAAGCGGTTGCCCCAGAAACCCAGTCCCTGATGGGGGAGGGGGGGGTGAACTGCAATGGCGACCAGCCTACCCTGCTCTTCATTGGACACTTTGCAAAGGCTTTGGCAGCAGAAGGGTGAGCAGGAAGTCGCTGAGACGGGTCGGCATGTAGGAGAGGGGTATCCAGAAGAGCTTGGCGTCCCATCCAGCAGCGTAGCGTGAGCGAGGGTGTCTGGCCACTAGAGCATGCTCCATACAGGTTGTGACTTTGGATAGGTCACCATCACATAACATATTCATGGAGAACTGCTGGGCCTTCATATCTGAAAAGGAAATGACACAGCAGCTAATAGAGTCGACCTCGCACTTACAGGAAGATATTCAACAACCATAAAATGACAGGCCCCCCCCTTGTTCCTTTCTAAACACTGCCCTGCCCCACCCTCCCCACCCCCATAGTACACATCAGTTCTGAGGTAGCTTGCAAGCAGAGGTGACAATGAGGTCCCCTCCTGGAATGAGCTCAAATCCGTGGAAAACAAGCAGTAAACAGCGATGATGCGAGGAGACCGTCTCTCAGTGGGTTACAACAACAACAACCAGCAATCAGAGAGAGACATTCTCAGCTACACAAACCTGGGGGAATCAACAATGCCTTCCAGCGCATCTCCTCCACTTCCTGCACCTTCACCCTTGAACCCCACCCCTCCAACCTCAACAAGGATAGAACCCCCCTGGTCCTCACCTTCCACTCCACTAATCTCTAGTCAGACCCCACCACCATTTCCCTCACCACCCCTATCTGCATTCTGCAGAGACCATTCCCTCTGTGACTCCTTCCTTAGGTCCATGCCCCACCAACCCTCCACTCCTGGCACCTTAACTTGCCGCTGCAAGAGGTGTAAAACCTGCGCCCACACCTCCCCCCTCACCTCCGTCCAAGCCCCAAAGGATCCTTCCACATCCAGCAGAGATTTTCCTGCACATCCAAACATCTCACCTACTGTATCCGTTGCTCTCAATGTGGTCTCCTCTACATTGGAGAGACAGGACACCAACTCACAAAACGTTTCAGAGAATATCTCTGGGATACATGACCAACCAATCCCACTACCCTACTTCAACTCCCCCTCCCACTCTGCCAAGGACATGTAAGTCCTGGGCCTCCTCAACCACCAAATCCAAGACACCCAACACCTGAATGAAGAACGCCTCATCTTCCACTTTGGGAACCTCCAACCGCACGGCATCAACATAGTCTTTACCAGTTTCCTCATCTCCTGTCCCCCAACTTCATCCCAGAACCAACCCTCTGACTCAGCACCACCCTCTTGAACTGTCCTACCTGTCCATCTTCCTACCCACCTATCCACTCCACCCTCCTCTCTGACCTATCACTATCGCTCCCCACTTGCATCTGCCTATCGCCTTCCCAGCTACTCTTCCCCCAGCCCCATTCCCACCCTCACCCTTTTATTTATCTCTCAGCCCCGCTTCCCACATTCCTGATGAAGAGCTTATGCCTGAAATGTCGACTCTCCTGCTCCTTGGATGCTGCCTGACCTGCTGTGCTTTTCCAGCGCCACACCACTTTGCGACTCAGTCCACCCACCAGTCAAGATGCCACAGTTGGTAAGGGCAGTGTGGCATTGAGCTGTACAAACATGGGTCAAGTCTTGCATTCAATGCCCTGCGTTGACTAATCTTAACCCTAACTGGCCTCACCCCAACTGGTGTTGTCCAGGGCTTCCAAGAATAAAGGTTAGGATGTTCAATCATTGACTGACCAGGGAGAGTACTAACCCAGAGTATGAGCAGAACACCCAACCTCTTTGTTACTCACATCATTTTGCATTCACCCACTGGGAGGATGCCCTCTCTCATGCCACTTGCTGAACTGTGCCCAATTTCTGACCCTCAGAACCAGAGCGGTGTTGGTACTGTCAGGCTGAATACCTACACTTTGCCAAGTAATTCTGTCCGTAACTCTCTCGGACCTCAGGAGAAAGTCTGTCCCAGAGACGCTGCAGGTCATTCTCGATGCCTGCCAGGTTCGTCACAGCTGTCTTAAAGAAGCCAGGCTCGATGATGCAAACCTGGATGCCAAAATGATGCATGTCCCGCCTAATAAAACACAATGGGAATGTAAGTGAGCAGGAAAACTCATAGAATGTTGTATTACAAGGGGACCTGAATGGAAGAGTAGGGAGATTACACTTAGGTTGTGTGTACAGTAGTGGACACCGTACTGATGGAAGGTTGTTAATGCGTTGGAAGCAGTTCAGAGAAGGCTTATGAGACTAATCCCTGGAACAAGTGGATTGCCTTATGAGGAAAGGCTGGACAGGCTAGGCCTGTGTCCTCTGGAGTTTAGAACAGTCAGAGGTGACTTAATTGAAACATATAAAATTCTGAGGGGGATTTGACCAGGTGGGTGTGGAAAGGTTGCTTCCTCTTGTGGGAGAATCGAGAACTAGGGTCATTGTTTTAAAATTTAAAACGGAGATGAGGAAACGTTTTTCTTCTCTCTCAGCAGACTGTTCTGAAAATCCTTTTATCGATTCATGTGCACTTTGGAACAGCTATTTGCACTTATATGGCACCTTTAAATGCAGTGCAAAGGTTCCAAGATGCTTCACATTCTGTGCTACTGGTCAGGTGACAGAGAGGTCAGTTTGCAGAAGGAAAGTTTTACTGGAGGGGGGGGCGCGATTCTGGAGAGGAGGGTCTCAGCAGCTGAAGGCGTGGCCGGGGCGGGGTGTGGGGGGGAGTGATAAACATCAGAGAGCCTCCAAGAGGCGTGAGCTGGTGCAGTGCGGAGATGCAACGCACCCCGCATATCACCACAGTCCTCATCGGAAACTTTACCCTGGCACCTCACTCAGTCCCGCAGTGTCGGCCCCAGTTTGGGCTCAATTCACCCAAAAGCAACTTGAGAACGCGACGTCCCGACAGAGCCGCATGAGAGGGGGACTGGACTGACACCATCCCAACTGTGACAACGGCCTTTACCCAATCAGCAGTAACAGGCAGAATATTTGACCGGTTTTAGTCATTCAGGAGATGTGGACATCCTTGGCATTTATTGCCCATCCCTAATTGCCCCAGATGGGTAGTTGAGACTCAGCCCTGTTGCTGTGGGTCTGGAGTCACATGTAGACCGGGTAAGGGTAGCTGATTTCCTTCCCTAAGGGATATCACTGAACCAGTTGGGTTTTTACTCCAATGGACACTGGTCACCTTTAGCCTTGATGTGGAGGGGCCGGTGTTGGACTGGGATGGACAACGTTAGAAATCACACAGCACAGTGGTATAGTGGTCAGCACTGCTGCCTCACAGCGTCAGAGACCCAGGTTCAATTCCCGCCTCAGGCGACTGACTGAGTGGAGTTTGCACATTCTCCCCAAGTCTGCGTGGATTTCCTCCGGGTGCTCCGGTTTCCTCCCACAGTCCAAAAATGTGCAGGTTAGGTGAATTGGCCATGCTAAATTACCCGTAGTGTTAGGTGAAGGGGTAAATGTAGGGGAGTGGGTTGCAGGTCGGTGTGGACTTGTTGGGCCAAAGGGCCCGTTTCCACACTGTAAGTAATCTAATCTAAAAACCACGTTATAGTCCAACAGGTTTATTTGGAAGCACGAGCTTTCAGAGCGCTGCTCCTTCATCAGGTAATTGTGGAGCAGGATCATAAAACACAGAATTTATACCAAAAGTGTCATGCAATTAAAACGATATATTGAATCCAGGTTTGTTCAATATATCATTTTAATTGCCTGACAATGTTATTTGTTTGCTATAAATTCTGTGTCCTATGATCCTGTCCCACTAGTTACTTGATGAAGGAGCAGCGCTCTGAAAGCTAGTGTTTCCAAATAAACCTGTTGGACTATAATGTGGTGTTGTGTGATTTTTAACTTTGTCCACCTTTAGCTGAGCTTTTTATTCCAGATTGCTATTGAATCACAAAGTGACCGTTCGCCTCAGAGGGATTTGTACCCAGTCCTGAGAACATTAGCGTGGGGCTTCTCAATTACTGGCCCCACCATGCCACGGCCCGAAACAAAACTGAAAGTGAACCATCATGACAACTCAGGTCCCTTGAAAGGTTTTGGTTTGTCGACATCGAGTACATGTAATGAGGCGGGTCAGGCTGCTTTTTTGATGAAAGTTTCTGCCCTTTGGTGTGGTTTAGGAATGACAGGCGTGCAAAGACTTTCTCGTCTGACTGCGCAAGACAGAAGTGAACAGGCGTGGAGAAGCTCACCTCAGACTGTCGGAGAAAGACTCCACACCACATTTGGAGAGGCAGTACCCACCCCCAGCAAGCGATATCCTGCCCAGAATACTAGCTACGTTCACGATCCGGCCCCTGGCCTTCTTCACCAGTGGGAGGAAGGTCAGCGTCACTTCCATCAATCCAAACAAATTCACATTCAGCACTTTTAAATAATCCTCCATCTTCATCCATTCTGTTGGACCAATGGGAATGGCTCTCCCGGCGTTGTTGACCAACCCCCATAGGCCTGTCAGGGAAAGGGGACAACATTTTGAGGAAACAGCAGGATTTGGAAATATAACGGAAGCAAAACATTGAGGGAGCTGGCGATCTGAATTACAAACAGAAGTTGCTGGAGAAACTCAGTCGGTCTGGTAGCATCTGTGAAGACAAAAAAGCCAGAGTTCACCTTTCGACTCCAAGATGACTTATTCAGAATGGAAATGTGGAGGAAGGATCATATTAGACTCAAAATGTTCTCTCTGTTTCTCTCTTGCTGCCAGACCTGTTGAGTTTCTCAGGTTTCGCAATGTACTCACTTGTCCCTTTTTCATCCTGTTATCAGCTCTGCTTCCCCAGCCCCTTGTCGCCAAATAACAAGCAACTCACACGGAATAGTGATTTGAACAAAGCTTTCGAGGTGTTAAGGATAACAGCCAGGGAAGATTGTCAAAAACTACTTCCAGAATTTGGACACTCTGGGACGAGGGGCTGCAGCCAGGCATTTCAGGAGCAGAATGAGGAGTTACTGATGAGGAGAACCATCTTCACTCAGGGAGCTGGGAGCCTGTGAAACTCTCTGCCACAGAAAGCAGTTGTGGCCAAACGAATAAATCTTTTCAAGGAGGAGTTCAATATTGTTCTTAGGGATAAAGGGATCAAAGGGTATGGGCAGAAAGTGGAAACAGGGGACTGAGTTGGATGATCAGCCATGATCAGATTGAATGGCAGTACAGGTTCGAAGGGCCGAATGGCCTACTCCTATTCCCAGTTTCTATGTTTCAATGTTTCCATCCAAGTGAGGTGGAAGTTTGGAACTCTCTTCAAAGAAATGATAGACGATCTGATTGAAACATACAAGATTCTGAGGGAGCTTGACAGGGGTGGGGTGGGGAGAGGTTGTTTCCCCTTGAGGGAGTCTAGGACCAGACGGCATCATCTCTGAATAAGGGGTCACATATTTCAGCAGAGATGAGGAGGAATGTCTTCTCCCAGAGGGGAGTGAATCTGTGGAATTCTTTACCACAGAGGGCTGTCGAGACTGGGTCATTCAGTATGTTCAAGGCGGAGACAGACAGATTTTTAATCAGGGAAGGGAATGAAGGGTGTGTGGGGGAAAGGCAGGAAAGTGGGTTTGAGGATGATTGGATCAGCCATGATCCCATTGAAGCTTTTTGCCAACTTGTTTCGCCTGTCAGTACCCCTCTGCAGACTCTCTGTGTCCATCCTCACCACTTGCCTTCCCACCTATTTTTGTCGTATCTACAAACGTGGCTACAGTACATTTACTTTCCTCATCCAAGTCATTAATATAGTTTGTAAATAACTGTGGCCCCAGCACTGATCCCTGTGGCACTCCACAAGTTACAGGTGTCATCCTCAGAAAGCACCCCACTGCCCCCCCCCCACCGGGCGGCACGGTGGCACAGTGGTTAGCACTGCTGCCTCACAGCGCCAGAGACCCGGGTTCAATTCCCGCCTCAGGCGACTGACTGTGTGGAGTTTGCACGTTCTCCCCGTGTCTGCGTGGGTTTCCTCCGGGTGCTCCGGTTTCCTCCCACCATCCAAAGATGTGCAGGGTTAGGTGAATTGGCCATACTAAATTGCCTGTAGTGTTAGGTAAGGGGTAAACGTAGGGGTATGGGTGGGTTTCGCTTCGGCGGGTCGGTGTGGACTTGTTGGGCCGAAGGGCCTGTTTCCACACTGTAATCTAATCTAAACCCCTTATCCAAACTCTCCGTCTTTTATTAGTTAGCCAATCCGCGATTTGAACAAAGCTTTCGAGGTGTTAAGGATAACAGCCAGGGAAGATTGTCAAAAACTACTTCCAGAGTTTGGACACTGGGACTAGGGGCTGCAGCCAGGCATTTCAGGAGCAGAATGAGGAGTTACTGATGAGGAGAACCGTCTTCACTCAGGCTAAAATACTACCCCAGCACCGTGGGCTCTGGCCTTATAAAGGAGCCTAATGTATTGTCCTTTACCTTCTGACAATCCAAATATGTTACATCCACTGCCTTCCCCCTTTACCTATCCTGTTTGGTAGCTCCCCAAAGAACCTGAATAATTTTCTCAGGCATTATAGAACATTCCAGCACAGTACAGGCCCTTCGGCCTTCAATGTTGCGCTGACCTGTGAAACCAATCTGCAGCCTATCTAACCTACACTATTCCATTTTCATCCATATGTCTATCCAATGACCATTGAAATGCCCTTAAAGTTTGCGAGTCTACTGCTGGCAGGGCTTTCCACGCCCCTACTACTCTCTGAGTCACTACCCTCTGACAGAAGAAACCTCTCCTCATCTCTGTCATGAAAGGGCAATCCCTTACTTGGAGACAATGTCCTCTGGTTGTACTCTCCTGCAATGGGAAACAACCTTTTTGCACTTACCCTGTCACGTTCCCTAAGAATCCTGTCCACACAGTTAACCTGCCTGTGTCCCTCTGCGGATCCCTTGTGTCAGGTCCCCAGTCCAGAAGCACAAGAATCTGTGATTAGAACACTTTATGATCCCATGCCAACTCTGCTTGATCTTACAATGTATTTCGAATGCTCTGCTGTTACAATAGACGTGAACATTTTCCCCGAGACCAGGCGTTAAGCTAACATCAACAAACATCTGGAATGCAAGAAAATGTCAAGTGGTTGTAACGTCCTGCTGTCCACGTGTGTCCTTTGAGCTGCAGTGCTCTGCAGGCTCTGGTAATTCCGATCATTTGGACGTTTGGAAAGCCCAGAGAAGATCCCCATTGACGACCTCAGTGGGCTTTCTACCAATGGTCGGGCAACGCTGAAGCCACCTCTTGTGGAAATCAGAGGAGATAGGAAGACCTCAAGTCACAGAGTCATGGAGATGTACAGCATGAAAACAGACCCGATTTCCTAACCTAAGCCAGTCCCATTTACCAGCACTTGGCCCATATCCCTCCAAACCCTTCCTATTCCTATTCCTATTAGGAGTGGCACGGTGGCTCAGTGGTTAGCACTGCTGCCTCACAGCACCTAGGATCCAGGTTCAATTCCAGCCTCGGGTGACTGTCTGTGTAAAGTTTGCATATTCTCCCTGTGTCTGTGTGGGTTTCCTCTGACTGCTCTGGTTTCCTCCCACAGTCCAAAGATGTGCAGGTTAGGGTGGATTGGCCATGTAAAATTACCCATAATGTTAGGTGCATTAGTCAGAGGGAAATGGGTCTGGATGGGTTACTCTTCAGAGGGTCTGCGTGGACTTGTTGGGTTGAAGGGCCTGTTTCCACACTGTGGGGAGTCTAATCTAATCTATTCATATCCCCATCCAGATGCCTTTAAAATACTGTCATTGTACCAGCCTCCACCACATCCTCTGGCTGCTCGTTCCATACACGTACCACCCTCTGTGTGAAAAAAGATGCCCCTTAGGTCTCTTTTAAATCTTTCCCCTCTCACCCTCAACCTATGCCCTCTAGTTCTGGACTCCATCCCAACCCTTTTTTTTCTAGAAAACCATTTTCTTGCCAACCCACCTCCAAACCTGCCCCCCACAAAGTGCTGGGGGAACTCCTCTGGGGAACATCAGGCAAGCCTCCGACTCCTGGTGATTGGAAGGCAAAGTGACCGAAGGGGGCTTTGCCTGTGGTCGCTCGCTGCAGCACCCCCCTGTGTTAAATGAACAGGCCTTCTCCTTGAAGGTTAACCTAAAAGTCCACACATTAAAAGTTGACGGGTAGAGCCCGAGTGTCTCTGGAGAAGGAGCACGCGGTGTCCACCGACACCCTGGAGTTGTTCAGGGAGAGGTGGGTGTCACAGGGAGTGGAGTGCATTATTTCCCCCTCCAATTCTATTTTGATTTAATCCCTGCCCTCCCCTTCACTGTTTGATCACACAGCATTGCCCTTTGATGTGAAGGGCACTGCTTGTCACTGGCCACTCGGGTGTTTCCTTTCTTTCTGATGGTGGGAATTGAATAAAGATTTGTGCACCTTGTGTCTCTCACACCTGAACAAAAAAAAGACAAGAGAGAAAAAAAATAATCAGGAGTGCCAGATATCCTGCTCACACTGAGAGCTGCCTCTGAGGGAGCTGGATCAGTGTGGAAGTGAAGGGCTCTGCTCTTTTCCCTATGCTAAAGAAAGGAGACAGGACTGATTCTCTGTCCTCGCATTAAGGAGGAGTTTATTTTGAAGAAGAAAAAATCAAAGCTGACAGGTACCTTTCTCTCCCACCTCTGCCTGAACCCAGTCCGCTGCCTTCTGTATGCTGCTACAGTCAGTCACATCCAGGAGGATGGCTTTCAGCATGGACGCGTTGCTGCTCTGGAGGCCGTCCACTCCTTTTTGGGTCAGGCAGCCAGCGAGGACGCGGAACCCTCGCCTCTCCAGGCGCTTTGCCAGGAGGTTGCCGAAGCCCGTGTCACAGCCGGTGATGAAGACAAACTTGTCTTTGACCTGCCCGACTTCCTGACGGTCTCGGTGGAGCCACCAAACGGTGAGCAGAGCAGCAGCAGCAGCAGCAGCAGCGAGGAGGTACACCCACATGGAGTCCGTTTGAAGAGGCTGAGGGGAAACAAGACCAGATCGTAAGGAAGAGGGACCCGCTCACAAGTTCACAGCACAAAATCACACTCGTTAGGCAAGGTGGGGTGGGGGGTGCCATTTTAAGGTTTCGAAGGCATTGAAGGAAAATGGCTCCCCCCCCCAGAGGGTGGTGGGGGTCTGGCTGGGTGGGAAAGTGCCAATATTCACTCATACATTCAAGGCCTTGGGCCTAATGCAACAAAGTGGTGTTAGTGTAGATTCTACAGTATGATTCTATCATCATTCTCCTTTTCCATGGAATACTCCATAGAAGCTGCCCCAAAAAGGCCTACTTGGCCAATGCACCCCTCAGCGTACCCCCTGAGACCTCCAAACCAGCAGAGGTCCCCAGATTGAGCCCTGCTCTGCCCCCAAGAAATGAAAAGCTCCCTCCGGTGTGGGAAGGCATCGGCATCTTGTGCGACTACAGTTTGCAAAAGCATTTGAACAGACTTCAAAGGCAAGCCGAAACATAGAAAACGTAGGGTCCAGCATAGATGGCAAAGATGCCTTAGATAGATCCCCATCTATCTAAGTATCACCTAACAGATGAACTAGGGAGGCCATGGTTAGTAATGTTACTGGCTCCAGTGCTTCAGAACTCCCAGGGGTGGCTCAGTCATTAGCACAGCTGCCTCACAGTGCCAGGGACCTGGGTTCAATCCCACCCTCAAGCAACTGTCTGTGTGGAGTTTGCACATTCTCACTGTGTTTATGTGGGTTCCCTCCCTCAGTCCAAAGATGTGCAGGTTAGGGGGGGATTAGCCATGGTATGACGTCCAGGGGTGTGCGGGCTAGGTGAGTTAGCCAAGGGAGATGCAGGGTTACTGGGATAGGGTGGGTCTGGGTGGGATGCTCTTCAGAGGGGTGGTGTGGGCTCAAATGGGCTGAATGCCCTGCTTCCACACAGTAGGGCATTCTATGATGATTCTAATGACCTGGGTTCAAATGGCCAGGAGAACATGAGGACTGGAGATCAGAGTGGAGAGTGTGGTGCTGGAAAAGCACAGCAGGTCAGGCAGCATCCGGGGAGCTGGAGGATTGACGTTTCGGGCATAAGCCCTTTATCAGGAATGCCTGAAATGTTGATTCTCCTGTTCCTCGGATGCTGCCTGACCCGCTGTGCTTTTACAGCGCCACACTCTCGCTTCAAATACCCACCGTGGCAGATGGCGAAAGTGAAATTCATTCCACCCCATCTGGGTTCACTAATGTCCTTCAGGGAAGGAAAGTGCTGTCCTCATCTGGTCTGGGCCTACTGTGTGAGTCCAGACCTACAGCAATGTGGTTGACTCTTAAAATGCCCCCTGGGCAATTAGGGATGGGCAATAAATACAGGCCTAGCAGCAATGTCAACATCCCATTAACAGCTTTAAAAAGAAGTGCTTTATTTTCCCCCAAAGTAAAGGTTGGGTAGCTGTTTCATTGAGCAGTGATTAAGATCCAGAATTGGCAGAAAATAGGATATAGGACATTCTTGTCTAGTTTAAATGCAGCTTCCGAGATTGGGATGAGTATATCCGGCAGACAGTGAAAGTGACATCAAAAAATCAAATCAGAGAGGTTCTGTATAAAATCATCCCAGACCCCATCTATCTAAGTATCACCTACAGTATGAACTTACATAATTGGTGTCTTGGAGAAACAAGATAAAACAGCAAAGATTGCAATTTTGATTTGATTTGATTTATTAATGTCACGAGTAGTTCAGCACAGTGAGAGGTGTTGTCTTATGTGCCTTACAAGCAGATGGTACTATACAAGTGTATCAGGATAACAGAACAGAGTGCAGGATACAGTGTTACAGCCAAAGAGAAGGTGCAGAGAGAGATCAACATCAGCATTTGAGCGATCCATTCTGATAACAGGGGGGGAAGAAGCTGTTCTTGAACCTGTTTGTACATGTGCACAAGAGAACGTACCAAGACAACACCAGATGCCTGAACAATCGTGAAAACGTGGGACGGTCGTCTGATTGTAGTTTGCCGAAAGAAAATCAAAGTAATTTAAAATGAGGTGAAAACATGCATCCTGTATTACAAGCTTTTGTTCTAGGATTTTGAATCAGAGGAAGCTCACTATTGTGTTTTCCATCCAGCTCTCCCATTCAGATTCTGCTCCTGTGAGGGGCCTCATTATTTCCAGCCTTTAGCCACTCGGCGCTTACTCTTGAGACTGTAAGGAGCTCATGACTTACTAATCTCCTTCTACGCAAGATTCTCAGCTGACTTACAATGTTCCAGAACTCTGCCTATAGGCTACAGGGCCCCTGGTAAGCTTTCAGGAAGCTCAAAGACTTTCTTTTTATGCATCTCATGTGACCCTTGAACATAGTGCATTGTGTGATCAAGTTTGGTCACATGCTGAGGAACTGGACCTGATTTCCAGAATTATTTAAGTCAAGGTTAAAGAGCTCGTAAATGGGCAGGACATGGTTGACTGCCAGTTTTGCCAACGATACTGGGTGGCACCAGCTGACACCTCAGTGAAACACGGATAAGGTGGACCGGGATGGGGAGAATTTTTCTCTGCAAGGGCCATTAATCTGTGGAACTCTCTTTCCCAGACAGCAATGGGAGCTGAACTGTCATGTATATTCACGACTGCGTTAGATAGAGTTTGGATCGACAAGGGAGTCAATGCTACAGGCAACAAACAGCAAAACGGGGTTGAGGCCACAGTTAGATCAGCCAGGATCAAAATGAATGACGGTGCAGGCTCAAGGGGCTGAATGGCCTCCTCCTTTTCCTAATTCATATGTTCTTATGGAGACCATTCAGCCCCATGTGATCATCCAGCTATACTATAATGACTCACATCCTCCCATTGAATATGGGACTCGCTGCCACAAGGAGTAGGTAAGCATTGGAACCCCTGCCCTGTTTCTCCCCCGCACCTCGAACGGGTGACTTTAAATAAAGCCCTCAGCCAGTTTAGGGCGAAAAGAAAATCCTTCCTCTCCCAAAGCCAGGAAATTGCAATGAACTGCGCAGTCCATGGAGCAGCAAAGCAGCCAGCTCAGCCAACTCCAGGAGAAGCTCAGTTTTAAATCTGCATCAAAAACATACCCACCTGGATTAGCCACAACCGAATGCACAGTTCTTTGAGTTTCAGAAAACTCCTCCCATCATTGAACCTGGTTCTGTGCTTATGTGATTTCTCTTCAACTTATCTATTTCAAGTTAAAATTTATGCAATTTCAATCATTTGTCCACACGCCCCTTTATGATTTTAAACATATAGAAGTTGGGAAGTTAGGCTGCAGCTGTACAGGACGTTGGTGAAGCCGCACCTGGAGTATTGTGTTCGGTTTGGTCACCTCGCTATAGGAAGGATGTTATCGAACGGATGCAGAGGTGCCGGTGTTGGACTGGGGTGGACAATGTTAAAAATCACAGGACACCAGGTTATAGTCCAACAGGTTTATTTGGAAGCACACTGGCTTTCAGAGCACTGCCCCTTCATCAGGAAGGGCTTTTGCCCAATATGTCAATTTTCCTGCTCCTCGGATGCTGCCTGACCTGCTGTGCTTTTCCAGCACCACTCTAATCTTGACTTAGAAGGAGATGGGCCAAGTGCAGGGAAGTTGGGTTAGCACAGATGAACATTTTGGTTGGCATGGACTAGTTTGGGTCGAAGGGCCTGTAGCACTCTATGATATAACCAAGTTTGTTCAAAGTCCTAAGGGTAAATAGGCCCAGCCCCTCACTTACATTAGCTAGGTGTTCTTAGGCTAGCCATAACTAGGGCCTCTATAGCTTCTACTGCTTGAGGGGCCAAAACTGGACACAATATTTAAATGGAGCCCCGTGAAGGCATTGTTCAGGGTCACTGTGTTTTGTATTTTACTTACAGCCGAATGCACTGGTTGCTTTCTCAATAGGACTTCATCACTGACCACGAACCTTCAGAGATCAGTACAATATTACATTCAAGTCCAGCATGGCATATATATGTTTGGCACTAGTCCAACCAATGTGTACCAAGCTACTTTCATCAATATTAAATATAATTTCTCCCGTGTGTCTGGCTGAGGTAGTAACCTTTTCTTTTCAGTAAGGTTTTGGAGAGCAGTGCGGACCGTGATGTGTGCACCATCAACATCCAAGCTCCCCACACAAATCCTGATCAGGAACTATCTGAAGAGGATGTAACCACAAGTCGAACACAGGACTTGCCCATCACTCCCACCGCATTTGTTGTTTTCAAATGCTGACTGGGTTACCAGCAACTTGGCAATCTCTTTAAAAAATTCCATCAGATTAATAAGTCCTGACTTCCTTGTCCAGAGGTTACTCCTGACTGTCTTTAGTCTGTCACTGTGGTTACAAGGAGCACCCTAAAAATCCCATCTCATAAATTTCTCCCAACTGACATCAAGCTAATGGTTGTAGCATTTTCTGACTGACTGATTTTTATGAACATTGTGTGACACTAATTTCCGGCCAGCGATGGCCCCTAGATGTCAGCAAACAGCGGAATAGCATTCACAAATCTTTCAGTAACTGTGGGGGAAGATGCTGCCTCAGCCAGCGGCTCCATGTGCTTTCAGACCTCTTAATCTTTTCAAGGATGTTCTCCCCTGACATTAACAAGCACAGTGTGAACAGCTCCCTGCATTCCTGGTGCCTAACCACAGTCTACAGGAGGAAACGTTGCTCCAAGCCTTCACCACATTCTGAAAGTCCATCTCATGCTGCCCTATGCAGTCCCTTAGCAGCTGGGCAGTTGGTTAGCTCAGTTGGCTGGATGGCTAGTCTATAACACAGAGTAACACCAACAGCATGGGTTCATAGCTAGCTGAGGTCACCATGAAGGACTCTCCTTCTCAAATTCTCCCCCCTTGATTGAGGTGACCCGCTGGTTAAACCACCACCACTTATGGGAAACAGACCCTTCGGCCCATGCTGACCAGATACCCTAACCTAATCTAGCTTCATTTGCCAGCACCCGGCCCATATCCCTCTAAACCCTTCCTATTCATATACCCATCCAGATGCCTTTCAAATGTTGCAATTGTACCAGCCTCCACCACTTCCTCTGGCAGCTCATTCCATACACGTACCACCCTCTGTGTGAAAAAGTTGCCCCTTAGATCCTTTTTAAATCTTTCCCCTCTCACCCTAAACCTATGCCCACTAGTTCTGGACTCCCCTATCCTGGGGAAAACACCTTGGCTATTCACTCTATCCATGTCCCTCAAGACTTTGTAAACCTCTATAAGGTCAGTCCTCAGCCTTCGACGCTCCAGGGAAAACAGCCCCAGCCTGTTCAGCCTCTCCCTGTAGCTCAAATCGTCCAACCCTGGCAACATCCTTGTAAATCTTTTCTGAACCCTTTCAAGTTTCACAACATCTTTCCGATAGGCTGGAGACCGGAATTGCACGCAATATTCCAACAGTGGCCTAACCAATGTCCTGTACAGCAACAACATGACCTCCTAACTCCTGTACTCAATACTCTGACCAATAAAGGAAAGCATACCAAATGCCTTCTTCACTATCCTATCTACCTGTGACTCCACTTTCAAGAAGCTATGAACCTGCACTCCAAGGTCTCTTTGTTCAACAACACTCCCCAGGAACTTACCATTAAGTGTATAAGTCCTCTCTCTCTCTCTCTCTCTCTCGGCAGCATTACATACGGAGCCCTTTAGTATCTAAAGTGGATTTCACTATTTCTCTAACAGTTGCTTTCTAACGGACCTTATGGCAGCTTTAAGATGGCCACAATTCCAATTCTCAAGAGTTGCTTTTCTTTAATCTGTCCACGTGTTTCTGCTCAAGTTTGAATAGTTCTCATATGTGACCAGCTTGGCTTGCTTTTACTCTGGGTCCTTCCTTAGAACATAGAACATAGAAAAGTACAGCACAGAACAGGCCCTTAGGCCCATGAAGTTGTGCCAAGGTTTAATCCTAATGTAAAATATAATAATTTAACCTACGCACCCCTCAGCTCACTGCTATCCATGTGCATGTCCAGCAGTCGCTAAAATGTCCCCAATCACTCTGCTTCCACCACCAGAGCTGGCAATGCATTCCATGCAGTCACAACTCTCTGCATAAAGAACCTACCTCTGACTTCTCCCTTTTACCTTCCTCCTAATATCTTCAAACTATGACTTCTCGTACCAGTCAATCCTGCCCTGGGGAAAAGTCTCTGGTTATTGACTCTATCTATTCCTTTCCTTATTTTGTATACTTCGATCAGGTCTCCTCTCTTCCTCCTCGTTCTCTTCAGAGAGAAAAGTCCAAGCTTATTCAACCTTTCTTCATAAGGCGCCTCCAGTCCAGGCAGCATCCTGGTAAACCTTCTTTGCACCCTCTCCAAAGCCTCTGTATCTTTCCGATAGTAGGGTGACCAGAATTGGACACAACATTCCAAGTGTGGTCTCACCAGGGACTTGTAGAGCTGCAGCAAAACCTTGCGGCTCCTAAACTCGATCCCCCTGTTAATGAAAGCCAAAACACATATGCTTTCTTAAGAACTCTATCCACTTTGGTAGCAACTTTGAGGGATCTATGTACTTGCATACCTAGATCCCTCTGTTCCTCCACACTGCCAAGAATCCTGTCTTTAATCCTATATTCAGCATTCGAGTTCGACCTTCCAAAATGCATCACTTAGCATTTATCTAGGTTGAACTCCATCTGCCATTTCTCAGCCCAGCTCTGCATCCTGTCTATGTCGCGCTGCAGCCTGCAGTACCCCTCTATATTATCGACGACCTTTGTGTCATCTGCAAATTTACTAACCCACCCCTCAACTTCCTCATCCAAGTCACTTATTAAAACTACAAAGAGCAGAGGCCCAAGAACAGAGCCCTGCGGGACCCCACTCAACACTGTCTTCAAGGCAGAATATTTTCCATCTACAACCACTCTCTGCCTTCTGTCAGCCAGCCAGCCAATTCTGAATCTAGACAGCCAAATCTCCCTGTATCCCATACTTCCTGACTTTATGAATGAGCCTACCATGGGGAACTTTATCAAATGCCTTGCTGAAGTCTATATACACCACATCCACTGCTCAACCGTCATCGACCTGTCTCGTCCCCTCCTCAAAGAACTCAGTAAAATTTGTGAGGCATGACCTGCCCCTCACAAAGCCATGCTGACGGTCATTAATCACGCTATGCTTTTCCAAATAGTCATAAATCCTATCCCTCAGAATTCTTTCCAAAACTTTGCTGACCACAGACATAAGACTGACTGGTCTGTAATTGCCAGGGATTTCCCTATTCCCCTTCTTGAAAAAAGGAACAACATTCAACTCCTTCCAATCCTCCAGTCCGACTCCTGTGGAGAGTGAGGAGGCAAATATCCTCGCCAGCAGCTTAGCAACCTCCTTTCTCACTTCCCGGAGCAGCCTAGGATAAATCTGGTCTGGCCCTGGGGACTTATCAATCTTCATGTTTTCCAAAATTTCTAGCACATCATCTTCATCAATCTTGATCTGGTCAAGCCTGTTTCCCAACTCCTCTAAGTTCTCATTTACAACAAGGCCCCTTTCCTTGGTGAAAACTGAAGCAAAAAACTCCTTTAGGGCTTCCCCTCTCTGCTCAGACTCCACACACAAGTTCCCTCCACTACCCCTGATCGGTCCCACCTTCTCCCTGATCATTCTCTTATTCCTCAGGTATGAGTAAAACGCCTTTGGGTTCTCCCTAATCCTATTTGCCAAGCCTTTTTCGTGCCCCCTCCTTAATCTCCTCAGTCCATTTTTGAGCTCCTTCCTAGCAGGCCTGTAATCCTCTAAAGCTGTGCTAGATCCTTGCTTCCTCCACCTTACGTAAGCTGCCTTCTTCCTTTTGACGAGAAGTTCCTCTGTTCTCATCATCCAAGGTTCCTTAATCTTACCCCTTCTTACCTGTCTCAGAGAAACAAATTTGTGCATCACTCACAACAACTGCTTCTTTGACCTTAGAGGCTCAAGGTCTCGACAACTGAAATCATCGGCTTGGACCTGATCAGCCCTGAGTTACCTGAAACATAGGCAGTGCCCCAGTGAAAATGAACAGGACCTTGACAAATTAGCGAGAAGCTTTAAAGTTACTCCATCGCCATGTAAACTGTGGAGAGCATCAGGAACTGCACAAACCCAACTTGTTTTGTAACAGGCGCAGAGAATGCTGGAAAAACTCTGGCAGTCTCTGTGGAGAGAGTCTGGTCCAACTCTCCTTCAGAACTGCAGCTTGTTTAACTTGCTTAATAATGCACTTCAGAGAGCAGCTTAGAAGTAATTCCTTTCTTGAAACAATGTGCTACTTCCATGGGATTTAGTGGCTGAAATCTAAATCCACACTCGAGAGGTTGCATTAGGATTAACTTAACAGAGACTCTCAGACAAATCCTTTTGTGCTCAGAATTCAGAAATACAAGGAGCTTAGAATCGACTGGGATCAGAAGGTTTAAGACGAAACAGGACTTGTCCTTCAGTTGTGTTGGCAGAATGGTAGAGATACACATATCCAGACTGGCTAAATGCCTCAGGTCATACAGCACGCAAACAGACCCTTCGGCCCAGCCAGTCCATGCTGAATATAATCCCCAAACTAACCTAGTCCCACCTGCCTGCTCCTTTCCTACTCATATATTTATCCAAATGTCTTTTAAATATTGTAACTGTACCCACATCCACCACTTCCTCATAAAGTTCATTCCCCACATGAACCATCCCCAGTGTAAAAATGTGCCCCTCAGGTCCCTTTTAAATCGTTCTCCTCCCACCTCTAGTTTTGAACTCCCGTCCCCTAGGGAGAAGACCTTTGTTATTCACCTTAAGTGATGACCCTCATGATTTTATTAACCTCGATAAGGTCACCGCTCAGCCTGCTACGCTCCAGTGTGAAGAGTCCCAGCCTCTCCTTATAACTCAAACTTTCCAGTCCTGGTAACATTCTGGCAAAGGCTTTTCTATGTCCTCTCCAATCTAATAGTATCGCAGGGTGACCAGAACTAAGAAAAGAGGGCATTAGTGGGCAAAAAAAAAGAGCTGGACTGGGTAGAGGGCAACACAGATGGCAGTGACGTGTGCATTAGGGCTTTCTTATAGTGATTGTGGGGTTATGTGAATTGAATGAGAACCAATCGGAATACTGCCCTGGTGTTGTCTCCAGGGCGTCACTGTGCACTGTCATTCAGCAGGCAGTCATGTGGGTGCTCATTGTCATCGATGGTCTGCGGAAGGGTGTGAAGAAGATGGCGTGATTTGATACCATCACCCTGAGATCTCTCTCCCTTAGTTGGTTTGTACAGTTTTGGATTACTTGTTGCTTTAGTTAGACCCTTGGGCATGTGACTCCTATACTTAGCATCTTATCCCAGTCATTTGGTTTGTCTGTAGCACCACCTTACTTTGATTTGGAGATGTCAGTGTTGGACTGGGGTGGACAAAGTTAAAAATCACACAACACCAGGTTATAGTCCAACAGGTTTAATTGGAAGCACACTAGCTTTCGGATAACTACCTGATGAAAGAGCAGTGCTCTGAAAGCTAGTGCTTCCAATTAAACCTGTTAGACGATAACCTGGTGTTGTGTGATTTTTAACTATGTCCACCTTACTTTGAATTCAGTGTAAGTATCTCTCTGCCTCATTTAATCAGATTATCGCTTGTTGACACTTTCTTCACACTGTCTAACACACTTGGTCACCTGCAGAGACTTATTGTCTGACATTCCACTCACACCAGTTGTGTGATCGCTTGACCTCTCTGTCCTTGATCTCTCCGCCTGTAACTCTGTGTCTGTGTGCTCTTCTCCCTCACTACACTCGATGAAGGAGCAGCGTTCCGAAAGCTTGTGATTTCAAATAAACCTGTTGGACTATAACCTGGGGTTGGGTGACTTCTGACCTCGTCCACCCCAGTGGCACTTCCACATCAATATACAGAGAGCCAGATTTTTATTCAGGAAGGGAATCGAGGGTTAGGGGGGAGAGAGCAGGAAAGTGGAGTTGAGGGTGATCAGATCACTGTGTGATCTCACTGAATGGCAGACCAGCATCGATGGACCGAGTGGCCTGCTTCTTCTACTCGATCTTATACAGTCAGTAGAGAAATTGCAACTGGGCACTCCTGGCATTAGGCTTTGTGAAAGGTGCCAGGCAGCCTAGCTTAGACAGTGAGTGCACAATGGTTGGATTTCTTGCATTTGAACTTCAGCCTCTGATCAGAATCCCCCAACTTTCAAACTCGGAAGCTCCGAGCACTGATCCCACTGGCCTGACTTTCACTTGTGTTCTCAGCATTTACCCTGATCTCACTTTCAGGCCACTCTCACAGCCCAGTATTATTACACAGGCACTCGCATTCACTGAGGATTAGATTCACCTTGTTAATCTTGCTTAAAGCCGAGCACATGCTATAAACTCGGAAGTGCTTGCAAACCAGGCCCCAGTTAATACAGAGCACGAGAAAGCAGCCACAAGCAGTAATGAAGAAGATAAATACAGTGCATCAATAGATTACAATCTAAAGTGATAATCACTAAAGAATGGGAATATTCTCATTGTAGGGGTGTGCTGATTCATTTCTGTTATAATTAACTAGCCTGGCTCATTTTCAACTTTTGGGCATGACCTTGTGGGCATGACCCTTGTGGGTGGCATGGTAGCACAGTGGTTAGCATTGCTGCCTCACAGCACCAGAGACCTGGGTTCAATTCCCGCCTCAATCAACTGTCTGTGTGGAGTTTACACAGTCTCCCTGTGTCTGCGTGGGTTTCCTCCGGGTGCTCCGGTTTCCTCCCACAGTCCAAAAAAAAATGTGCAGGTCAGGTGAATTGGCCATGCTAACTTGCCTGTAGTGTTCGGTGTCGGGGAATGGTTCTGGGTGGGTTGCTATTTGGAGGGTCGGTATGGACTTGTTGGGCCGAAGGGCCTGTTTTCACACTGTAAATAATCTAATCTAAACATCTTGCTATTTCAGCAGGAAATGAAACAGAAATATACCTGAAGCTGTCAGTTTCACCAGTGATGAAAGAAATCCAGGCCTGTGTCAGGACAGACTGGTGACTGATATTGGCTTTGCCTCTGTTCATTTTTTTGGCCGGGTGGGGCGGGTTGGGGGGGTGGGGGGGGGTGGGGCGGGTTGGGGGAGCGATCTTTCTGACAAGCCAGCCAAAGAGAAACTGACAAAGTGCATGGAATAGACAGACTTTTTCCCATCGAGGCTTCCAACGGTGGCTTGGAGCCTGGGGAAGCGTGGATGGGGAAAAACAAAAATAAAAACCAGCTACTTCAGCTCAAGCATCCAGCTCTCCATTTCCAATGGCCTTCAATATAGGAACCGATTCAAACATTCGACTGAAATGTGAAATGTCGCTTCCTCACTGTGCAGGGAACTCTGCCTCTGTCTAACGTCACTGCATTCTCAAAGTCGTTCAGCTGGTGAGCTTAGAGGGCACTCTGTACAAATTTATGTTTAAGCAAATCAACCCGCCATCCCGTCTAGGGCCTTTGTTTAGGATTATGTCCATCGGTTCGCGAGCCCCTGGGAGGAAGAATCCCGTATAAATATGGGTCTTATTATCACTTGATATAATCTTATTTTGAGTGCTGATTTTTTCTTTCTTTTTGTTGTTAGTTATGTACGATATTGTAGTCTTTTTTTAAAATACATAGCGTCTTTCTTCTTCTATTTTACTTTGTGTTTTGGTAGTTTATAGAGTAGATTAGTAGTTAGTTTTTTCTTAATTCATATTGATGTTGCCCTTGTATTGTAAAGTGGTTACACTATTCTGTAATTTTGTTAAAAAAAACCCCAAAACGTCTTTCTTTTCAATAAAAATATCTATATATAAAAAAATTAAATGTGAGCTGGGAGAATCTGGGTCATAGGTGAAATTAGCCAAGTATAAATTTACTCTGGAATTTCCAGTAAGATTTGCTCCAATTCCTATATTGCCAAGGCGCATTGGGGAAAGACCATTGTCTGAGGTCTTCCTGCTGAAGTTAATTAGGGGTCTGTTCAGTTATTGGACCCTCCTAGTGCCTCAAATGCATGTATGTGTAAGAGATGTCCTTGGTTTGTTCGGTTAGAGTCCAACTGCAATGTTTGTTCATTTTATTATACAAATCCAAACTGCATTCGTGACTATCTATATATACAAAGTTTTTTTGTGAATAAAGTATATTTTTGAAACTACAAAAAAACAACATTTCCTTCCTTCGAACAGTTGCCCCTATTGCTTTCACTGGAAATGAATTATATACTTGCCCAACATTGAGTCCAAAGATGTGCAGTTAGGTGGATTGGCTATGCTAAAAAAGAATTGCCCCATGGTGTCCATGTTCAGTGGGTTATCCATGGTAAAAACCCCACGCGGGATAGAGTGGGGGAGGGTCTGGGTCTGGGAGGGATGCTCTTCAGAGGGTCTTTGCAGACTCAATGGGCTGAATGGCCTCTTTCTGCACTGGAGGGATTCTATGACCTGGACTCGGATGTCAAACATGCAAGTGATGATGGACATTAAGGACCAGCTGGATGGTGTGATGTGGTGTAACTGCGAGCAAGCCCATGGAAGCAAGGCTGAGCTGACTTTCAAAAGTCAAAACAGGGATGCCTTGAAGAAATGGGGGAAGGCCGAACCCAACTATAAATGACATAGTGGGTGGCCAGAGGCTGGTGATGGTGAGAGGCCATGTGATGGTGTCTCCCAGCCAGTTCCATTGTTTCATGAAAAGGCATCATCAATGATGTAGCCTTGCAATGCCAAGAAGATTATGATGCATCCTTTGGAGCTGCCAAGAGGAGAAGGATCAGGAGGGGGCGCTGTGGGGGGGGAGGGCTACAAGGCCACTGCCTGTGGCCAAATGAGCTGTGATGGGTTTTTCGCAGAGAGAAGGACAACATTTCACACAGATTTTCTTTCCCCAGGCCCAGTCAACATTTGACACCAGAGGAAAAAGCTTACAAATGGGGACACCAGAACTATTCTTTAGGAAATTGTCAGGAAAACGGGACAGTTTCTGGTAAAACGGGAGCGTACCAGCAAAATCAGAACATCGACTGAGCTGGAATGGAGGCACACTGGAACACGGTGGTTGTGTTGTACAGAGATGCACTAGTTGGATCGGTAGCAACTGTATCTCTGGGACAGAAGACCCGGGTTCAAGTTCCACTTGCCCTGGATTGGAGTCATCACATGTTTAAGATTAGATTAGATTAGATTACTTACAGGGTGGAACCAGGCCCTTCGGCCCAACAAGTCCACACCGACCCGCCAAAGCGCAACCCACCCTTACCCCTACAGTTACCCCTTACCTAACACAAGAGAATGCTTGTGGTGTAGTGGCAGAGTGCCTTCCTCTGGACCCAGATGCCTGCGTTCAAGTCCCACCTGTTCCAGAGCTGTGTGCTAACTCTTGATCAGGCTGATCAGAAAATCTTTCAATAAAAAGTATACTTCACGGATTTAAAAAAAAATCAGGTTGCTCATGACTACAGATCCAGGAACCAAGTGTGTTTATATCACAGAATCAGGCTATTTGGCCCATCTGGATCATGCTGGTGTTTCTGCTCTCGAAGGACCTTCTCCCACCAAACATTAGCTGTTTTTGATGTGCAGCCACAGATGTGTTGGCAAATATCACAACCGATTTGGATACTCAGGCCTACTGGAGATGAAATCTGGTCAACACCTTTGGGGTTACCATTGACCAGAAACTGAACAAGATCAGCCAAATAAATCAGAGGCTAGGAATACTGCGGTGAGTAACTCCTCTCCTGACTCCCCAAAGCGTGTCCACCATCTACAAGGCCCAAGTCAGGAGTGTGATGGAATACTCCCCACTTGCCTGGATGGGGGCAGCTCCAACAACACTCAAGAAGCTCGACACCATCCAGGACAAAGCAGCCCCTGCCTCATTGGCCCCACATCCACAAACATCCACTCCCTCCCCCACCGACGCTCAGTAGCAGCAGTCTGTACCATCTACAAGATGCCCTGCAGACATTCACCAAAGATCCTCCGACAGCACCTTCCAATCTCACGGCCACTTCCATCTAGAAGGACAAGGACAGCAGATACATGGGAACACCACCTACTGCACGTTCCCCTCCAAGATCCTCCCCATCCTGACTTGGAAATCTATCACCGTTCCTTCACTGTCGTTGGGTCAAAATCCTGGAATTTCCTCCCTCAGGGCATTGTGGGTCAACCCATAGCACATGGACTGCAGCCGTTCCAGAAGGCAGCTCACCTCCACCTTCTCAAGGGGCAACTAGGGACAGGGGCAATAATTACTGGGCCCAGTCATGTCCTGTGAAAGGCTTCCTAACCCTCTTTGCATGACAGAGATAAGAATAGAAAGAGGGACAATAATTTGAAATAATTCGGCATTCTATATTGGTCTGATTTCAATCACACTGAACATTTGGACAACAGTCCAATGTTTTTGAAAGAAGATTTTAACACAGTGATGTTATTTTGACCAGATGATGTCAATCAGTCATCCATTACACATTCCTCTCAATTGAAATCAAAACATTGAGGAAGAACTGGGAACAAGATGAGGCCATTCAGCTCCTTGAGCCAGTTCTGCCATTTCATACTACCTCATCTTGGCCTCAACTCCACTTTCCCGCCCACTCTCAATAACCCTTTAACCTATTACTGTTTAAAAATCTGCCTATTGTACCCTTAAATTTACTCAATATCCCGATAGCCACTGCACTCTGGGATAGTGACTTCCACAGCTTCGTTTCTTTGGGAGAAATAATTTCTCCTCATCTCTGTTTTACATCTACTACCCCCTTATCCTAAAGCTGTGATCTCTCGTTCTGGATTGCCCTACAAGAGGACACATCCTCTCTACGTCTACTTTGTCAATCCCTTTTAGTGTCTTCTATTCCTCAATTCAATCTCCTCGCATTCTTCTAAACTCTAGCGAGTATTAACATCAACTGCTCAATTTCTCATCATAAGAAAAACCATCATATCATAGAATCATAGAGATGTACAGCAATGGAAACAGACCCTTCGGTCCAACCCGTCCATGCCGACCAGATATCCCAACCCAATCTAGTCCCACCTGCCAGCACCCGGCCCATATCCCTCCAAACCCTTCCTATTCA